>NC_133572.1:2439242-2742272 GCF_048773025.1 Camelus bactrianus | reverse complement strand
AGAAAACCGTGGCGACAGCACGTGGAAGATGAGCGGGATGAGCGGGATGAGCGCGCCGCGCCGTGCCCTCGGGTCCTTTGGCGGGGCTGCGTTCTACCTTGGTTTTACCTGACGGTGTGACTCATGCTCACTGTGAATAGTGCTTCCGTCCTTAGATTTACTAGTTCCAGGACTGGCTGTTCTCCCGGGGTCTGCAAGCTGTTTCTGGATGACCTGTGAGGAGGATTTTTACATGTTTAAAGGGTTGAAACAAACAAAACACAAAGAAGACGGCAGAGGCCAGAGGCCTGCAAAGCCTGAAACCCTCACTGGCTGGTCGTGTGCAAAAGCAGTTTGCGGAGCCCTAAGCATCAGACCCAGCCTGCGACGGCTGACAACTCAGTGCACCCAGGGCACGGTGGCTGGAGGAAGCTTAGCCTCCGAAACAGCTGTTCCTCCCTCTGAGATCCCAGCTGAATTCACTTGGGGTGCAGCCTGGGAATGGGGTTTAAAAAACCCCTCAGGTGGTTCTAGTGCAGCTAAGGTTCAAAAGTTCTCAAAGTGAGGTCCAGGACCTGTGGCGTCAAGTCCTCCAGCCGGTTAGAAATGCAAAATTCCAGGTTTCACCTGACCTGCCAGCTCAGGGACCTCGGGGGGGTGGAGGGAAGGAAAATGTGCTCTAACGAGCCCTCCATGGGATTCTGATTCCTCAAGTTTGAGACCATCGCGCTAAGGCTTGGCCTTTCAAACCTAGACCTGCTTGTTTGCAGGCAGATGTCACAGACAGTTAAGTGGCTGGCGGGGTCGTGGCAGGAGGAAGCCGGCGGGGCTGGGGGGACAGTGGGGCCTCGAAGGTTATTTCAGGGCTGGACATAACCGTGATTGTCATTTTACACAAACCAAGGGCCTGGGAGGTGAAATGAGGTGCAGGAAGCAGAACTTGGGACTAGAAGACCACCACCAACAGCAACAGTGAATGCCTCCTTAAAGTTTGTTGTTAATGACAGTTTTAGCTTTGGGCTCTATTTTTTATGACTATGTATGTGTTATGCCTTTTACTATATTAACTTACAGAAATTGCCCATTTGGTAAATGCAGGGATTTAAGCTCACTTCTTCCTTTTTTAAGAATTTTATAATTTTTTATTGAATTATACTCCATTTACAATGTTGTGTTAATTTCTGGTGCACAGCAAAGTGATTCAGTTATACATACACATGTCTATTCCTTTTCATGTTCTTTTTCACTGTAAGTTACTACAAGATACTGAATATAGTTCCCTGTGCTGTACAATAAGACCTTGTTGTTTATCTATTTTATATATAGTAGTTTGTATCTGTAAATCCTGAACTCCTGATTTATCCCTCCCCTCCCTCTTTCCCCCGGTAACCATAAGTTTGTTTTCTATGTCTGAGTCTGTTTTTGTTTTGTAAATAAGTTCATTTGTGTCATTTTTTTTTTTAGATTTCACATGTAAGTGATATCATGTGGTATTTTTCTTTCTCTTTCTGGCTTACTTCACTTAGTATGACCATCTCCAGGTCCGTCCATGTTGCCGCAAATGGCATTATTTTATTCTTTTTATGGCTGAGTAGTATTCCATTGTATACATATACCACAGCTTCCTTATCCAGTCATGTGTTGATGGGCATTTAGGTTGCTTCCATGTCTTGGCTGTTGTAAATGGTGCTTAAGCACCCTTCTGGACTATCCTGAAATAATTAAAATAAACAGTATACGCGTCTGGGAAGTTGGAAAGCTGTGTTGCTGACATTCACCTCATAACTGAGGATGAACTCTGTTCTCCCAACCGGCCCTTCACATGAGGACAGAGCCCCACAGGGTCCTTTGCCACCACTGCTGGCCCTCCAATGACGTAGCGTGGGGCATTTTGAGGAATGTCCTAGGAATGAGAACCTATGATGGCCTGCCATGTGCCGGGCACTGTGTGAGGTTTTAACGTACATTCTCTCCTATAGTCATCACAGCGCTGTTATCCCATTTTATCACTGTGAATGTTGAGGCACAGAAAGGCTAAAGACTTTCCCCAAATCCCAGAACAAACAGACGGCACTGCTGAGCTTCAACCCGGGGGATGTCTGGCCTCAGAATCAGTGGGGATGGAGCTTGCCCGGGGTCAGGATTCACATAGCATCTCAGTAAATCTAAGCAGGTGAGCCTGTAGACGTGTAAAGCAATTACTCCCTGCTCTCCCAAGCCTTGCCCAGTGTCCTCGGTGTCCGGGGAAGGGTGTGAGCCCACCCTCTCCACAGGCTGGATTGTTGATATACCATCTTAGAAAGAATTCAAGGACTGGAGGCACGTGGGCAACCAGAGATAAGGATTCCATCTGGGTTGTCAGGCATGCAGTTGCTACCCGCAGAGCTGGCTGGGTCCTTAAATCCTTCCTTCCTCACTTTGGAAATGAGCAGCCAAATCGATAGCTAAATTTTACATACTTCCCATTATCACCGCCATCAGTAGTAATGAGGCGTTCTCTTAGCGTTCGCATTCCAAAGCGCTGGATGCTTGGTGCCTCCTGATGCCCTGGTGTTGCTGGGCCTGGTTTCAACCAGAGGCCACGGGAGCTCAGAGATCATGCCTGTGGGCAGCACTGTGGCTCGGCACCGCTGCTCCCCCGCCAAACCAGGAGCACTGGCCTTGAGCCCAGCTCTTCTCAGACTCCCCCGTGAGAACGGAGAAAAGGCACCCACCCTCTAGGTCTCCCCAGCCAACACAAGGGAGCAGACTGACTTCCAAGCCCCTCCTCCGTCTCCTAGACCTAGGACATGCAGACAGCTCTCCAGGCCTTGGGAGCAATGGGTAGCGATGCTCCTGGCGGTGGTATGATGAGTCCCCGATGAGAGAGCCCGTGTGGACAATGTTCTGATGCCAAGTCCGTTTCTATAACATCCTCCCTCTGTAACACATGGAACTAAAGTTCTTTCTTGCAAGGAATTAGGGTAACAGTGCAGGGGTTGCTGGTTAGTTGCCATGCGAGTACATTGTTTCCTTGCCCAGAAAGGTCAAGTATCTCTAAAAAGACAAGTTTCTGTATGCTTGGCTCTCCTGCAGGGAGAAAATTCTAGCACTTTCCAAGGAGGGTTTATAAGTCCCTAGAAAATGTGTTTTCCCAGACCTGGGATGAAGAAACATGGTTTATTTATCAGGGAGCTTAGCAGCTTCCAAACTCTGTTCAATAAATTACATCATCTCCTGGACTTAAGACCTAACAGATTTACATGCAAGTCCCAGAGTGAAAACCGGGATTTAGAGTCGGATGCACGAGCCTTGCACGCACAAGCTCAGATCTGTCAGTCCTTGTGCCAAGGCAGAAAGTAAGCTGAACGGGGCTCTGGAGACCCAGGACCCCTGCCTCCCTCCCCAGCTCTGCCTCCGCCGGCGTCCTTGGGGCCCGTGTGGTCTCTGAGCCTGCTATGCCTGACACACAGCCTTTCCCTGGGGAGGTCACTGTCTGGCCTTGTCTGTGTCTGCTCAAAACAGGAACCTTGACCTTTTGGTGGCGGGAAGTCAGAAACCCCTCTGGGGATGTGCTAAAACCTGTGGAACCTCAGCACAGCAATGGTAACATTTTTTCATGCAGTTTCAGGGGCCTCCAAGTTATAACTCCTTGGAAGGAGTGGTCTTTGAGGCTTGTTTACTGCTCAGCCGCGGTACCTGCTCCAGAGACAGGACGGGCACTATTTTGAAAGCAAATGAGAAATTGTCCCAATCCTCCTCTCTGGGACTGGAGATGAGGTTTTGTGTCGTTTAGACCTTTTTTTTCTTTTGTTCGTTTCCTGGTGCCTGGGAGGGTGCGTCTGTGCCTTTCTGATTCCCGGGAGCAGGAATGTCCGTAAGCCGAAGTAATATGCACCGAAACTAAGGCTTGTGTGGGAGAGCGCCTGCTCCCCCAGAGCACCCCTCCTCAGCCTGGCTGGTCCCGAAGAGCCACAGGCATTCAGACTCACATCGCCCCTCAGTGGAGGCGCTGCTGGTGTGATGGGTTGGGGGTGGGGGCAGGCTGCCCGTCACCCACGCTTGCTGGCCTTCATGGTCACTTTCTCAGGGGTCCTCACCCTCTTACTCCCACTGGGCTGAGGGAGAAACTGGCTCAGGTCCTGAGATGACCTGCCCAAGGTCACTCAGCCAGTCAGGGTGATATTAATTTTCCCTCCATGTATGTGACAGCCCAAACCAAACCTCAGAGCACCAAGCCCGAGGTGCCGTTCACCCCCCACCCCAGCTCTCTCCTAGCCTGGGGGTGGTGGGGAGAGAAGCCCCTCCCACCTGCCCCCAGGCTGGTTTACTAGCTGCCCGAGGACCTCCTCCAGGATGCTCCCGGTGTCCTCCGCAGGCTCCAACTGGCGAGGCTTCCCAAGCAGTTCTTAGAAATTGTCCAGCCAAACACACAGGGGCTGCAGCTGTGGACCCTCCCGGAGAGGCTGCCCTCTGCTGGGGACACCTCGCTGCCCTAGTGTCCCCAGGCGCAAGCCAAGGGCACAGAGCAGGGCGGAGGTGCTGGGCGGGAATCAGAGAAGCCAATGCGACGGCAGAAACTGGGGAACAGCCACGCCTTGGGAGCTGGCCTGGCGGTAACTAAGCTAGAGCATGTCTCCGGGCAGCAGGCACCAGGAGCCCAGGCAGGAGGGGGGGCAGGGCCTGGAAGGCCCCTCCGGGGCAGCTCGGGGACTGGAGGAGGCGTGGATCTGTATCTCAGACAAGGCTGCGAGCACGTCCTTAAGCGCATTTCCTCCTCTGTGAAGGGGGCATCCTAAGAGCGCCGACCTCTTAGTTATCCTGAGAGCCCCCCCCCCCACTGTCCTTACTGCAGCCGTCATCTGTGCAAGTGCCCGGCGAGCTAACCTCGGAGAGGCCGGACACTGCACCCTCGGGCCGCGAGCGGCGGCTCCTGCCACCCCGGGGCCAGGCCCGCACGCCCAGGGCGGATGCCGCGTCAGAAAATGAGGTGGGGCTTTGGAAGACTTGGGCGGCTCTTCAGTTAAACATGGAGTCGGGGTATCACCCGGAGTGCCACTCCTAGGTGTCACCCAAGGGGCTTGAGAACGGGCGTCCAAACAAAAACATGTCCATGAATGTTCACAGCAGCGCCATACAGCGCGCTGGGGCCGGGCTTCTCTGTGGCTCTGGTTTTGAGGCGCGTGGGAGGGGACGCAGCGATCAGGTGGGCTTGGACGGGGAGGCGGGAATTAACACATCCCTTCGGCCGGAGAGGCCACGCTTCATCTGTTTTACATGTGGAGGTTCTGCGCACAAATATACTTGAAAGACTGTTTCACCTGCCAGAACACCAGCTTCCTCCTTGTGCAAATAAAGAGACAGCGGGGCAGTGACTTGCCTAAGTGCTGGCAGGTAGCGAGGGACATCCTGTGTTAGCTCCTTGCCTGCTGAAGCCTCTGTGAACTCTCACCGCATCCATTAGCGGACTCTCCTAGCATCCTTTTCTTTGGGAGTCATGGGAAAGGACCACCCTCGGTGCCCGTCCCTCGCCGGGGGACCAGGAGCACACACTCTCCCCGACCAAGTGCCCCTGGTGCGGAGCGCCAGCCTTCCCTGGGGGTGATGGCCAGGCAGCCCGCCGGACCGGGGCCCAAGCACGTGTCTCCAGGTGGGCAATGAGAAGAGAAGCTCTTTCTAGGGGGGACGCACAGCTCCACTCATCCATGGAGGCCGGGGGTTACCATACAGCTCCACCTCTGAGTGTGGGAAAAACTGTAGACTGTTCTCATCTCTGTAATTAAGCTAGTTTTAGTGGGAGCAGTTAAGTACATGTGACGGCAATGCATTGTTCCTTTTAAAGGGCTTTTTGAGACCTGGAGTGTCTGAAGTAAAACCCGTGCTCTTAGTTCCGAGAGGCAGTGATTCTCTTGGGTGGGTATAGGGTCTCGCGTCTCACCATCGGCCCCTCTGCTGCCCTGGCCTGGTCCACCTGCCCATCCAGGTGGGCAGCCTGGGCTGCTAGCTGGGACTGACAGTGGCCAGGCTGGCCAGGAGCACCAGCATCTTCCCCAAGCTTGTTGGAAATGCAAATTCTCAGGCACCTCCTCAGACCAGGTGGGGCCCTGGGGGGGGGGCCCAGCTACCTGTGTTTGCAAAAGCCCTCCAGGTGACTCGATGGCCTCTGAGCCAGAGAGTCGCTGCTCTGAGGCCCTGAGGTGCTGGCCTCGGCCGCACGGTGGAAGCCGGTTTCAGGCACGCCCGCGGCCCTGGTCTTGGGAGAGGGGAAGAGGGTGGAGATGTGCCGGGGGAATATTTTAAGGTCCAGGCCTGGAAGTAGCATTTCCACCCACTCACATTCCTTTGTCAAAAACTGCCACACGGCCAGATGTGGCCGCAGGGAGGGTCGGGAGAGGCGGCGCCCGCGGAGGCGGCCGTGTCCCAGCTACACCTGCAATACAAGGGGAGGCGGTAGACGCCAGCAGTCTCGGCCACCTTGTGAGTGAAGCTGAACTTTTTAATGCACTTCTCATGCTCTAGAAAGAGGGGAGGTCGTCTACCTAAAGGGTGCAGTTAACCTTGTATGTTTAAAAGGATTCATGGGGTGGGGGGTGGTCAGGCGTATCAGCCCCCAGATGTCTGCGCACCTGCCTGGGCTTGGTACCTGCCCCACCTGCTGCAGCCCTGCCTTGGAGCCCCCCTCCCCCCCCCCCACTGAAAGAGAGGTTTTCTGGACCTTAAAGTCTCAACGAATTTCAAAGGACTGAAATCACACGACCACGTTCTCCAGCCACGATAGAGTCAAACCAGAAATCAGCAACAAAAATACAACTAAAACATCCTCAAAATATTTGAAAAATCAAGCAACACACATACAAATTTGGATCAAAAAAAGATACTGCAGTAGGGAGTAGAGAATACTTTTGAAATGAATAGCGAAAATATGACAAACTGAAGTGTGTGGAAAGCAGCCAAAGCAGTGCTCAGAGGGAAGCCCATAGCCTTAACATGCACACGCTCTCTTCAAAAACCAGTCATCATTAGGCTCTCGTAGGCTTACTTAGCATCTCTGCACTTCACTGTATGTTTATTAAATTTGAATTTTAAAAGTTTGGAAAAACAGGAAACATCTGTTGTAACAAGTTCACTGTAAAACACAAATGAGTGACAACATTCAACTATATCTTTTTGGAGAAAAATTTTTAAAAAAGGTTTTCTAAAAAGGTTTTTGCTGCACTTTCAAGCAAAATGTCCTTCCGCACTGGAGAATTTCAGATGATCAGTGTAAGAGGGTTTGGAAGCCTTTCAGATAACCCACCCAGCAGGAGGCGATGCACAAATTGCAATTTAGGGACACATTCGGGTGAAACAGAGTTTAGAAAGGGAGATGCTGGTAAGCGCTAAAAAGGAAGAGAAGACTGGGAAAAGTAATGTCTGAACATGTGTTTTACAGATTCATCCTAAATGTGGTGAAGAGAAACCTAAGGGGGCTCTTTCCTGTGTCAGCTGCACCATGGCTGGGATGACCTCAGTAAAGACCCCGTCAAGCCCTTCTGACATGTAGTGTCAAACTGATGTCCCTGTGATCCTCTGTCACTCTTTGCCTGCCTCCTTCCACCTCTGGTTAGCTGATAGGTTCTTATGATTTTGAGGCTGATCACAATATTAGCCATAGTTAAATATTATTAATATTTGAATCCCCCTTCTTTTAAAATGACTGTCCCGTCTGAAGCAATCTACTTTGTTAAAGGATGGTTTTGATTTTCTGCAGGTGGGTTCTTCCCGGTCACCTGGGGATAGGGTCTCCTGTCGCAGCCGTTGAGGTGGAGTCTGCTAGTGGGCGGGTGGGCTTGGGCTCAGAGCCCATGAGACTGCACCCCCAGCTTTCAGACCCTGCCCTCTGGCTGACGTACTCTGCAGGGTTACCCACACCTTGTCCTCCTTCAGGGACCTCTTAGGGAGTTGGTTGTGGTAATGCCTTCACCCTGGCAGGGCACTGAGGCTGTAAAATCACAGAACACACAGTTCTAGCGAATTCTTCATCCCGTTTGGCCCTCACAGACACCCCACGGGGGAGACCAAGCTGGGCCGGCATCAGCTCCACTCCACAGGGGAGGAAGCTGAGGCTCAGGCGGCCACGTGGCTGGCCCGGGCCGCGCTGCTGTCGGTCACAGCGGGTGTTCACACCGCGATCTTCTAACCTGCGACCAGCACTGCTTTTGTTTCTTCAGTGATTCTTGCCGCAAGCAGTAGGCAAGTCCCCACTTCATGGATCAGACTGAGATGGTTTAAAAAGGACCCAGGAAAAACAGAGAAGAGCGACACTCGCCTACAGGCAAGCACCTCCAGAGACCCCGTGTGCATATGAACGTAGAGAGTCAGGAGGCGACCAAACCACCTGCCTCGGGTTGTGAGCACAGCCCTGACTCATCCACTGGACACGTGTCGGCACTTGCAAAGAAGGGAAAAATAGTCCCGAACTTAGGAGAACACGTGTCTCCAGCCATAGAGACTGAGCGTTCTTAGTGCTAGGATTTTAATTCAAGTTCCACCTCCAGCACCATCCACTTGATACCATATGTAACAATCGAACGTAAGCTTTTGGTGCAGAAGAGTCGCCTGCATCCGTCTACCTGCACACAACCACAGCCGTGATGTCAAGAACAAGCCGGCGGTGACCCAGAGGCCCCAGGCCAGCAGGGCGTCAGCGAGATGGAGGACCCGGGAGAAGAGCGTGTTGCCCCCAGCGGGTCCCCGAGCATTTGGTGTCTTGGCGGTGACAGCCCCCACGGCACACCCAACCCAGAATCCTGCCAGGATCGGGGACCGCTGGCCCTGCCAACCCTTGCAGCCCTCACCTGGGGTCTCTGCCCAGGGAAGAGCCATTCATTCTTAGCTTCAACCCAGAGGCCACCAAGCTGGGAGAAGTTACAAGAGGCCAAAACCAGAACTGCCCAGAGAAAATAAACGTCCATTTCCAGTCTTCAGCTCTCTCTCCACTTCCTAGGTCTGTGCTTCAGTTTCCTCTCCTGCCAAAGGGGTAGTAATCCTCTCGGAGGGTTGTTTTCAACATGACGTTAACGCATGCACACGCAGCAGTCAGTTCAGTGCATGTAGTGAATGGTGATGATCAGCCAATCAAAGTCCTGTCGGTAGCCATGGAGACAGGAAGCCAGCTCCCTGTCCTGCCACTAACCTGTAGTGTGACTTCAGCCACAGTGTGATCCCCACCCCACCCCTGGGGCTCTGCTTCCTCAGTTCTCCAAGGGGCTGAGCCAGGGATGTGCCGGCTCCTACCAGCCAGCCGTCCCATTCAGAGGCCTGAGGGAACCTCCCTTTTCTGACTGCAGAGGGACTGTCTGCCCACTGGGAATAGGCAGGGCACGTGGAAAATAAATAAAGAGGGCGGAGAGGACCGAGAAGGACCACACGTGCAGGCCTGGCAGCCAGGGTTCATTTGAAGCTTCAGTTCAGTTACACGTTAACCCACTTAAACTTTTTGTTCCTCTCCAACTATTTTTGACCATCACGCAGGCATGGCCTCTTGTTCGCCAAGAACCCAGCGGTGGGAAGTGGTGCTTACTGAACTGAAGGGGTAGGTGGTGCTTTTTAGAAAAAGCAAAATTAAGCATTGATGACATTTACGATATATATTGACTATAGTACATGACTAGAATTTATAAGTAAACATACGTACGTACAGAGTGTGCTCAGAACATTTTAGTGATGGCGCATGTGGTTAGCAGAGCTCAGTGGCCACTGCCCAACATCACTGTCCCGTCTCGCTGCCCCATCTGAGGTGCCCCTGCTCACCATGCTCTCACACACCTTTGTACCCACCGCTGCCTCCATACCAGGGTGAAGTTAGCTATGGGTAATAGAATATTCAAACATGTACCTTAAAGAAGTTTGCTGTTCTCTCAAATAAACTAATTCCAGACATGAGTATCCCAAGGATGGTATGGCAGCTCCAAAATCATCTGAGATCCAGGCTCTTTGAGCGGATTGCTCTACCCTTTTCAACCCATGGTTTGCAGCTCATGACTAAAAATGGCTGCTTGAGCTCCAGACATTACATCAGTATTCCAACCAACTAGATGAAGGAGAGGGTGAAGAGAGCCGTGCCTTTCCTCACTTTAAGGATATTTCTGATTATTAGAGATAAAGAATGACATTTACTACTGATGGAGACATCGATCCACCAGGATAGCACAACTGCAAATCTATATGCACTCCATAAAGTAGCTGCAAAATATATGAAGCAAAGTGAGCAGAGTTAAAGGATGGTTACACAAACCCACCGTCCTAGTGGGGGTCTGACATGCCTCTTTAATAGACAGTAGAACAAGCAGGCATAGAATCAGTAGGGACATAGATGTTAGCACATGACTCCGCCCCATACAGCGACAGGACTCAGCTCCTCAAACACACGCAAAGCGTACACCCCAAAAATGGTACCTAAAGGAGTTACATACACGCCTTCCGCTTACGTACCATTTGACAGCAGTAAGTCCGGGCTGCACCGGGCGGGAAGGAGGCTGGGAAAGTCGCCTGCAGGTGGCCACTTGCCCAACCACAGTGCAGGGTTCCGGTCCTGAGGCAGAGGGGAGAGCTGGTATTAGCAAAGCCAGCAGTCTCCGTCCTCCCCTCCCGCCTCCCCCTGGCAGCTCTGGTCCTGGTGGGTAAGAGCTGGGGCCAAATCAGAAGCAGCTCATCCTGTTCTGGCTTTGCACTTCCTTGCTTTGTGACATGGACAGGTTATTTAACCTGTCAAAGCCTCAGTTTCCTTATCTTGTAAAATGGGAACAACCTTATTTCATAACACTGTTGGGAACATGGAACAAGATCGCACATGTAAAGCATTTAGTCCTGTGCTTGGCACATAATAAACGCTCAGTGTGCGTTAGCTGCACAGAGAGGTTAAGTAACTTGCCTAAGGTCACAAAGCCAGAAAGTGACAAGGCTGGGTTTCACGTCCAGGCACCTGGCTCTGAGCTGGTTCTGACACTTCTTTCGGGCCTCTGTCCCCCCTCACATAGGGCCCCATGGCTGGCAGGGCTCCACATAAGGAGCCCTGAGCGGGCTGGATGGGAAACTGCTACCGCCAGTTAGTCATGTGACTTGAGAGAAGTCATTTCAAAATGTACGTCTTCACTCAGACGTGTGTTAATTTCCTCCTTCCTCCTGCAAAAGGTTGAATGAACTTGAGCCCAGAGGTTTGCGCTGACCCTGACACTCCACAGAACCCTGTGGTCTGCCTTCTCTGCCTCTGATGGCTGCAACTTTACCATTAGAAATGTGTTTCTTTTTGTTAAATCCTGTCATCTGAACTCTTTCAAAAATAGTTTCCTCCACAGGGTCCCGACTCCTTGGTTTGCAGGTCTAGAGACGGTTCTGGTGCCTGAGTCCAGGGGGCCCCGGTTGGGAGGGGACAGCCAGGCAGAGGGAGAGGAGGATGCAGACAGGAGAGGCTGGGCTCCAGCCCGCGGTCTACCTGCCAGTGGCCCTGGTGGCCCAGAGGGTCCCTTGTCAGGGCCTCCTGCACAGTGACCCTGTGAGAGTTCCCAGCCCGTCGCCTGGCCAACCTCATGTATCACCGTTTTTTACTCTTTCATAGGCTTCCTTTTTTCTCCTTTCTGTGCTTTTCCCCCACCCTACCTCTCAGACTAAATCAGAGAAAAATGGGTTTTGTCTTTTTTTAACGAGGAGACTAAAAGTCTTAAATTACCTTCTTTGAGGTCTGCAAATAGAAATCCCAAGGAAGACAGCCACCTCCTCTTTTCTCTCTTTCTCTCTCCCTGTCTTGGAGCCCCTGAGCTGGAAATAAAAGGCAGAACGTGGCTCAGGAGGGAGTCATCTGGGCGAAGGCACCAGCCGTGGGGGGAGGGGCCGGGTGGGGGGGGGTGTCGGGGGTGGGGAGGAGCTGGAGGAGGGCCAAACCAAGGCCGCCCATTGCCCTGGCTGTGGAATAAAAGAGGTCCCCCTAAGGGGCTGATTCCTTCAGGAGCAGCTGCACATGAGTGTCAGAGCGTGTGAGCAGGTGCCCAGGGCCGAGGAGGCCCAGGAAAGAAGAGACCGCAGAGGCCGCGTCGGGATTTACTGAGATGCAGGCAGGATCCCCGGCACAGTGAGCCTTCACCTTCTCATCCCGCTGAGGCACGGTTCCCAGAGAGCCCGCCAGCAGGGGTCAGGACGAGGAGAGCGAACCAGGTTCTGGGCAAAGCCTGGAAGTTTTAGGGCTGGAGGTCTGGGTTCTAATCCTCGCCACATGTAATAATGGTAGTCAGCGGTATTGCGCCCCCGCCCCATGCCAGGGGCCGTGGGCTGTGCCTTGTGCACATCGCCCCGTGTAGTCGTCAGAACCCTGCCCCATGGGCATCATCATTCTCCCCGGCACAGGCGAGGACACCGAGGGGGGGAGGTCACATAACTTACCCAGGTTCCCACGGGCCTTGAGACGGATCAGGGTGTGAACCTGGGGGGCCAGACTCCAGAGCGCTTGTCTTCCTCTGCCAAACCACTCGGCCTGCCGACCCGCGTCCTCCCTTGGAAAGCCGAGGTGCCTGGGACGGGTGGGGTGGCCTGGGGGGTCGTCGGGTCCTTTCCAGCGTGGACGCTCTGGTTTGGGCTCTTGCCTCCCCTGGGCGCGGAGGTCCTGTTCAGTTGATTCCACTGCAGGGCAGTTCCTCTGAGCATGTGTGTGTGTGTGTGTGTGAGTGACCCGTGAGCTTGTGCCCTGCAGCCCCGATGAGACGGGAGAGAATGAGGACATGACAGGACAACACGAGGTCGCTAGGGAGACCTGCAGGTTAGACCTGCGTCAAAAGGGCCAAACCACGATCCACAGGTCTAGAAAGTTCGGCCCAGGCCAGCTCCGTCGTGCGTCCAGTGGCCTTGGCATTTCCCTGCTCTCTGCCCCAGGCTGCATGCCCACAGCCTCAGAGCCCAGACAGGCAGGTGAGGCCCCTGGAGGGCACCTGGCCGAGGAGCCTGGCGCGGGCAGGCGGGCCGCCTCCGCCGACCCCTGACCACACGTGTGTCTTCCCTGCAGGCCCAGCCACCATGGCCCAGTGCAAGGCCGAGCCGGACGACTGGCTGACCGTCTACCTGAAGTACTTACTCTTTGTCTTTAACTTCTTCTTCTGGGTAAGTGAGCTCGGAGGGCGCCTCCTCCCCCCCCACCCCCACCCCCGGCACCTCGTGCGTCAAGCCATCCTTGTTTTCTGTGAGTCACCGCTCTGGGGTGAGTTTTTCCAAATCAAAGACCACCCAGGGGCAAATTCTGCCCACTTTAAAGCTAATGTGTACAGTTGCTTCTGAGGGGGAACGGAGGATGAGGCAGGCTGGCATGGAGCCCCTGGTACCGCGCAGCGTCCTCCCGGGAGGACTGTTAGCAGAACGACCAGCTCCATGTCCGCCCGGTACGCAGAGTCCGGCTCGCCCTCCCCTGCTGACTTGCGGCTCCAGCGCCTGGTGGGACATGTGACGGCCGGAAATAACTTGGTTTCCTCTGAAACCATGGGTTGCCTCCCATGGTTCACATTCTCCAGGCTTGAGGCAGAGGAACGCAAGTCCTGGGGGCACCCGGGCTGCCTCTGTGCTTGGAGAAAGGTCTCTGTAGCGAGTCCCCTCGGGAGACTGCCTGGCCAGGTTGCCCAGGAGGAGAGGAGTCTGTCCCCTTGAGACAATTGTCAGGGTAACTGGGAGCAGAATACCCTCAGCTCCCCAAAACAGGCAGAAGCTGGAATGTGTGTGTCTTGTCTCCCGTCCTCACTGAGTTTGGAGAGGCCGCCGAGTGCCGAGTGCCGAGTGCCGAGTGCAGGTGCTGGGGTCAGCGGACCGGCCCTGCTGGATACCCATCACGGGACCACAGGCAGCTCACTCACACTGGCCGAGCCTGTGTCCCCAGCTGGAGGAAAGTAACTCTGCAATGACCAGCCCGCTTTTCTGCCTAATGCCACTTCCTTGTTCCTGCTCCCCTCTGCCTGTGAAAGTTTTGCATTTGATACGACTCTCAGAGGCCCTTGTCATCTGCTGGATTGGATGCTGCCTGACTCCCATTGAGTTTTGCGCAAATCAATGTAAGATTTTTACTGTGCCTCAGTTTATCTTTTAATAGTGTGCTTATCGGGGAGGGTATACCCCAGTGGTGAGTGTGTGCTTGGCATGCAGGAGGTCCTGGGTTCGATCCTCAGTACCTCCATTAAATAAACAGATAAACAAACAAACAAAAAACCAAATAAATAAATAAACCTAATTACCTCCCCCCCTAAAAAGAAAGCCCAAGGAAAAAAATAATAAAATTTTTTGAAAAATAGTGTGTTTAGCAGATGCCCTGAAATGGTGTATGTGAAGTGCTTAATTCAGTCTCTGCACACAGAAGGCGTTCAATAAATGCAGTATGTTGGAAATATTAGAAGTAGAGATGTCACCAGATCAACCCGCTGGTGAGGCAGAGCTGCTTCCTGCCTGCCGGGGCCAGGGACGCGCTGCTGGCAGCTTCTGAAGGCAGAGGGAAGACAGGCCGGGCCTGCGTTTTCAGAGTCTTTCGTTCAAGACTGACGCCTCCGCTGCGTCCTGGGCAGGGCCGGGCGCGGCACTTCGAGGCTGGTGGACACAGCAAGGCAGGGGTCTCGAAGAGCCTTGGAGACTAGACACTCATCTGGTACTGTCTGTTCGAAAGCTGGACAGCTTGATGTTTGTTTAAATGCTTTTTGGAAAGTTCCTGAAATGAGCAATAAACTTATTTTATTTGCAACTTTTCCCTCCTGGGCAAGCGCTTCCTGGAACTGTGAGGCTGTGTCGATGGAGATAACGAAACCGGGCTGACGTGCTCAGAAAGCTGTGTGGGTGTGACGAGTGTCCGTCCTCAGAGGTGCATCCAGTGGGGTTTAAGGATTCTTGCTGAGCAGAGGATTTGTTTTTTAAGAAGAGATGTGTTTTTCCTGATCATAAACATCCTATGTATCCACGCCAGGTCATCTCTAAAATGCTGAAAAATGTAACTAAGAAAATTAAAATGCCTGGATCTCAACCAAAATGTGTGGTCTCGCAGCTCTGGAGGCAAAAGACCAGAGTCCAGGGTCAGCAGGGCCGTGCTCCCTCTGAGACTCGGAGCGGCCCCTTCCGTGCCACGTCTGAGTGTCTGGGGTGGCGCCAACCCCGCAGCCCCGGCCTGCGGCTGCGTCCCTCCGGCACCAGCTCTGTCACCCCACGCTGTCTTTCCTGCGTGTCTCTGTCTTTACATGGCATTTTCTCCTTCTTAAAAGGACCCGTTCACATTGACGAGGACCCACCCTAACGCCTCATCGTAACTGGTTACATCGTGAAGATCCTCTTTCCAAATAAGGCCCCGTTCACAGGCCCCGGGGGTGAGGACACTAACAGCTCTCCACCCGGATGGCCACAGCACCCCCATCCTCAGGTCACGGGCGGGGAGCCGCCTCACCCGGCTCAGAGTCCCGCCCAAGGTCTTGTCTTGGTGACGGGCAGAGCTGGCACTGACACCCAGGCTCGCTGGTCAACAGTAACTGAAACCCCGATTCCACGATGTGTATGAAGTGCATGTGAGCGTCAAGCACTGCTGGCGGGCGCGGGGCACGTCTGTGGGCAAAGCTCCAGCCAGCACGGCGCTGACTGCTGTCGGCCTCCTCTGGGCTGTGCTTCCATGTACATCATGCTGTGTGTGTGTTGTTGGAGAATTTTTCTGGACGTATAGCTGATTTATAATGTTGTGTGAGTTCCAGGTGTGCAGCAGAGTGATTCAGTTATACGTATGTATATATATTCTTTTTCAGATTATTTTCCACTATAGATTATTACAAGACACTGAATATAGTTCCCTGTGCTGTGCAGCAGGTCCTTGTTGTTTATTCGTTTTATATATAGTGGTGTGTATCTGCTAATCTCAAACTCCTAACCTGTTCCTCCCCTCCTTTTTCCTTTGGTAACCGTAGTTTGTTTTCTATGTCTGTGAGTCTATTTTTGGCTTATAAATAAGCTTATTTGTGTTTTTTGTTAGATTTCACATACAAGTGTTATGATGTAATATTTGTCTTTCTCTGTCTGACTTACTTCATTTAGTATAATAATCTCTAGGTCCATCCATGTTGTTGCAAATGGCATTATTTCATTCTTTTTTATGGCTGAGTAGTATTCCATTGTACGTATATACTGCATCTTCTTTATCCAGTCATCTGTCAATGAATAAACTTAGGTTGCTTCCGTGTCTTGCCTACTGTAAACAGTGCTACTGTGAACACCGGGGTGCATGTCTTTTCAAATTAGAGTTTTCTCCAGATATGTGCCCAGGAATGGGATTGCTGGATCATATGGTAACTCTGTTTTTGATTTTTAAGGGATCTCCATACCGTTCTCCATAGTGGCTGCACCAATTTACATTCCCAGCAGCAGTGTAGGAGGGCTCCTTTTGCTCCACATCCTCTCCAACATTTATTTGTAGACTTTTTGAAGATGGTCCTTCTGACCAGAGTGAGTCATTGTAGTTTTGGTCTGCATTTCTCTGATAATCAGCGATGTTGAGCATCTGTTCATGTGCCTGTTGGCCATCTGGATGTCTTCATTGGAGAAATGTCTGTTTAGGTCTTCTGCCCATTTTTTACTGGGTTGACATCACCCTGTGTAGTCCTCCCAGTGACCTGAGACTGTGATTGGCTCTATTATGTTACATGTTACAGAGGGGGAGCCATTTGCCCCAAATCCCAGAGCTGGAGTCCACCTCTCTCTGACCCCTAAGCCAGTGTGGTTGGCCATCAGGCTCCGTTGCCTCCAGCACTGAGTCCTGCACATTCCCAGTGTCTTTGGATTAACTAGTGAGGCAGCAGAGCACGTAGGAGAGACTTGGGCTCAAGTTCAGGTTCAAATTCAGACCCCATTGTCTATCTGCTATGGAACCTTAGGGGTGGGCTGCGTTATGACCCACTAAGATGCATGTGTTGAAGCCCTAACCCCCAGTGTGACTGTATTTGGAGACAGGGCAGTTAGGAGGTAACTAAGATTAAGTGAGGTCGTACGGGCGGGGTCCTAATCCAATAGGACTGGTGGCCTTACCAGTGGAGGACGAGCGAGCTCTCTGGAAGCAAGCCTAGAGGAAAGGCCGTGTGAGGACACAGGAGACAGCTGCCTGCAAGCCAGAAAGGTCCTCCCCAAAACCGAACCAGCCACGCCTTACTGGGGGGCATCCAGCCTCCAGACTGTGAGAAATAGAAACGAACGTCTGTTTTTGACGCCGCCCAGCGGTGGTGTTTACTTGTGACAACCAGAGCGGGCGAACACGTCGGGCGGGTCACTCCATCTCGCTGAGCCCTCCCTCACTTTGGTCATACGTTAAATGGGAGTGTCAAAACCTATCAGAGTTAAAGATTAATATTTAGAAAAACATTTTGCACAGTTTCTGGCACCTGTGGTGCTAAGCTGTTCTGTGTAGCTAATACGGTTACGCTAAGGAGAGTCCGTCACCCCTAACGGCTTTCTGTGTCCGTAGCTCTGGCTTTAAGACTTTGGGGATCATGACCCGGGGCAGAAATACGGGGAGGCAAAAGAAACGCTAACAGGAAGCACCGTTCACAGAGCTAAGCCTTTCCTTACTGTGTGCGATGCTCTCTGATGTTTGTCTTCTTTTTTGTGGTGATTTTGTTTCGTTGATTTTTAGTGCAGGTTACAACCACCAAGTTGGCCTCACAGCCCTAAATGGCTACATCAAAGTCTGAAAACCCCGGGGCGGGGGGGCCCCACCCCCACCCCAGGGTGGGCAGGACTCAGGTCTCCCCCAGCGGCCACCACAGCACTCTGAGGGACCTAGATCGTCTTGCACCCCACAGTGATCTACAACCAATGAAGGTCCGAGACGATCTTCACTCCTGTTTCATAGATGCCGAGGCGTAAGCTGAGGTGATTGGCAGGGTTCTGTGTCAGTTCTGCGTTTTCTGACTCTGAGTCTGGCATTCTTCCTGTCTCCAGAGACCACTGACTCATAATCCCTGCCTCGGGCCCACCGCTCTGATGCTTCCTTGGAATCCAGAATGTCCCCAGGGGTCAGGGGTGAACGCAGATTAGGGCATTTGGATGGTGTGGGCAGCACAGACACGCGGAGTGTGAACAATATAAGTAAAGCTTAAGTAGCGTCACGAGACACGTCCACATCCTGTATCTAAACTCCGCTCCCCCGGACCCCAGCCCCCAGTCGGCCCGCGCCTGACCCCTCGTCGTCCACCGCCACCCTCTCCCTGCCTCCCACCGCACCCCCACCAGGCAGTTCTGCCAGCCCAGGGCTGGTCCTGACCATCTCGCTGAGCTCCCTTGGATGTAGCTCTGGGTCAGGAACCCAAAATGCCAACACTTTCATGACCCTAAAAAGAAACTGTGACCCAGGCTTCCTACGTGGCCGGCTCAGAAATGCTCTACCTCCCCCTCCCCCGCCCTGTTTCCTTCAGGCGTCCCTGCAGCCCCGTCTCCCCTGCGGTGTTGTTCTCTAATTTATTATTTTAATTAGTTGCTCGACTGTGTTAATAATCAAAACGTTCCCAGCCTCCCAGGAGCTGTGCAGACTGCGGGAGCACCGGCGAAGCAGCAGGTCCCTTGCTGGGAGCGGTGGCCTCTGCGCCGGAGGCTCAGTCCTGCCCTGGGGCCGCGGCCCCTCCAGTGGCCACCCGTGGGGCTCGACCTGCAGGGAGTCCCTGGGACCCCTTAAGGGGCACATGGGCCAAGCTGGGAGCCAGCGACGATGGAAGACTCGCCCAGCTGGGGAAGCAGGGTGGCTTGAGGGCATCGCAGAACCGTGCGGGATGCCTGGGGAGGGCCTGGTGGGGAGGGCGTCTGCTCGCTCCCAGGCTGAGGGTAGAAGCCTTCGCTTTGTGCATTGTCGTCCCACCGAACGTGGCCTCTGCCCGCCTCCTGGGGCAGGTCGTCTGAGAAAGAACAGCTGAGGGGCCCCTTCCTGAGATGCCTAAGTCACGGGACCCCCGCGGTAACCAGGGCGTCCTGCCTGTCTGTGCTGCTGGGGAACAGGCTCCCACCTGAGCGGGGTGCACAGCCGGTCTGCCTGGGGCCTCAGCAGGGAGGTGGTCCAGGCGGAGGCCCGAGGTGGCTGCTCAGAAGCCCTGCAGTGACTTGCCCACTCTGCCCGCTTCCCATCGGGTCCGCAGCCTGAGGTCTCTCGGGACCTCGCGTGTGTGGCCGCTCAGACCGTATCCTCCCCGCATGTTTCCTTTCTATAAGTGGGAGTTCCTAAAGTTACACGGCCTGGGTGACCCGGCCGCCCCTCCCGGCCTGCCTGTGTCCCCGCTGGCAGGAAGGCCCGCGGCACCCGCTGCTCGGGGTTCTGGCTAATGGGCTACAGGCTATGGTTTTGAAAAATGTACTTAATATTCCACGAGAAACCAACCCAGTTTCTGCAAAGAGCCAAATACTGTTGAATCAACTCTATGCAAATAGCCATTAGAACGGCTCACCGGGGTCATTTGGCTCCAGCCCCAGTCAGGCCTCCCTCAGCGCCTCTTCCCCTGGCCTTTCCGCTGACCCGGCGTCTCCAAATGGCTTGTCGGAAGCCATCAGCCTCTGGCCCTCTTGCTGGAGGTGTATTGGTGGATGGTCATCCTCTGGTACCAACAGGGACGTGTCACCCACATGGAGGGACCTCAGAGCTTGCCATCTGGTCGTTTTACTGAAGAAACTGAAACTTCCAGAGGGTCTAGCTCAGTGGCACTCCCGGTCAAGGGCACAGCCGGGGCTGGGACCCAGACCTGCTGCTCTCGTCCCTCCCGTCCTCCCTTCAGTGACCGTCCCGACCTTGGGCAGCTTTGACTCCTGTCCAGAGGAAAGATCATTTCCTAAAAAGCAGCAGGTCCCTAGCAGGACGCCCCCCGAAGGACGTGAAACCTGCCGAAGCCAGCACCCTGACTCAGAGGGGGAAGGGAGGGCGTTCAGTCCCGAGCCATCAGGAGCCTCCAGGCTGTGGCCCAGGGGTTGGGTGTGATCTTGGGGTCCGGCCTGCTGGGGGATGAGACACTCTGACCCCTTTTAACTAGGAAACCATACAGTGGTTCTCAGCTGGAACCGCCTGGGAACTTGGTAAAATATCGGTGCCTGGTCCCTCTCCCAGAGAGCCCTGTCACCTGGGGGGTGTTCAGAGGTCCCCGGGGTGGTGCGTCCTGGCTGAGACGCTCTGCCTTAGAGAGAGTGAGGTGGACAGGGCCCCAGGTGCAACCCCAAACCTGAACGTGTTATTTTATGTGAATGACGTTTCCCTGGACAAAGTGTCGAAAGCCTCTTATCAGAGCCTCAGCGGGCTCCATGGCCCCAGCAGACTAAGTGTCCCCAGTGCCGTCCAGACCCGCCCTTTCTGTGGCCCCAGGTCCGACGCTAAGGCTGTGCAGTCAACAAACGCAGTGGATAATGGACAACGTACATATTTCTATAAAGACTCTGCACCCATTGAAAGTTAGATCCACTCTGTGTGGCCACATGACATCTCATGCTACTCAGGATCTCTTCTTTGCGCTATCATGCGCCTTTGATTAATAAAAAATGAGAAATGAATTATTACTTAACGCACTGTATTTGGTCGGCAAAAGCCCTCAAAACCTAAGATCCATGGGAAAAAGGAATCAAAGGGGTCCTTGGTCGTTACGGGTTGGGAACCACTGGTCTGATACACCCGCCTTATTTGAGAGATGAAGAAACTTAGGCCCAGAGAGGTTAAGGGACTATTTTCAGGTCACATAGCTGGTTGTGCACAGTTGAGGCTCTCACGCAGCCTCCCAGCCATGCTCTAGGGACAGAATTAGAACAGATGCAGAATGTTTTGCTGGAAACCCTCCCTTGACACAATCCCGTTGACCCAGATGCAGGAAATTCCTCACGGGTCCTGGAGGTTGTATGGCCAGAGATGGCCCAGGCTCACAGAGAACTGGAAAGCCTCCCAAAGTCCGGGATTCATCAAATCCAAGACACCGCCTCTCGTAAGACGCACCAGTGTTCTCTGTGCCTCTGGGCAGAGTGCCGCCACACCTGGCGCTAGGGTGGTGTTCATCAGGAGCTGCGTCTCAGCTTGAGAGATGCTAAAATGTGAGGGCAGAGCTGCCTCGTGGGATGGAGGCTGTGGCACAGCGTGCGGGGTCTTTCCACCTGCTTCTCCTGCCTGCTGGAGGTGCTAAGGGACAGAGAACGGCCCTTAGAAGAAAGCAGATTTATCCAAGCCGCGGAAGCGGGTAGCGGAGCAGGCCCGCCCAGAGTGTGGGCTCTCAGGACAGAGGCCTGGACTGGCCCTGGCAGAGCTGGGTTCGAATCTCAGCCCTGAGGCTCCATGGGCTTCCTCTTGAGCCCCTCCTTATTCTCCCCAACCTCAGTTTCTTTGTGTGCAGAACAGAAGGTGTGCGCTCAGGCCTCCAGGACTACCGCAGAGCTGGGAGGGGAACTCAAAAGGCCAAGCAGTGCAGGCGCCCGGGGCAGTCACAGCTCAGGAGCCTCCGTCCGCCCGGCTGGTGACCACGCAATGGCCGGGCCCATTATGCGGGGTCATCGGGGCAGTGGGAGCTCCTTGCAGGGACAGCACGCGTGGGCCAAGCTCAGTGGGGCCTCTCAGCTTTGGCCACACTCAGAACCCCCTGAGGCAGCAGCAGCCGCCATCTGAGAAGAACTCATCCTCAAAAGAGGCGGGAGACTGGGGGCCCGATGGAAGTCACAGGTCCCGGGGTCCTGCCCCTCCACCCTGGGCAGACACCCCTGATGCTCTCTGTCTGGCACCTTGAGGACACGCATGCACACATGTGGGCACATGCTCACATGCACACGTGCACACACTCACATGCACGCACATACACTCTGCCCAGCGTAACAGCCACAGGAAGAGGCATTCAGCCTCACTGTGGAGGGAGCGGGGCAGCTGAATTTCCCAGGGTCCCTCCCTGAGGACGCAGCCCGGGACCTGCCCCTGCTCAGGGCTGAGAGGCTCAGACAATCAGCAAGGAGGGAACCTCCCCTCCCACACAGTCCCCTTCCCTCCCAGAGTGACTCCAGCCTGCGGACACGCGTCCCTCCCATCTCGGGGGCCTCACGACAGGGACGCGAGGGCGTCGTGGTGGGAAGCAGGGGGCTGGGAGTCAGAGCTGGATTCAGACTCTGTCCCTGCTTCTCCCCCGACCACGGACAAGCCTCCGTTTCCCCCTCTCCAAAATGGGCACCCAGATCTTCCCATGGGCTCCTCGAAGGACTACATGCGGTGACACCGGAAAGGTGCCCGGTGCGTAGTGGGTGCTCAGACCGGTTTCCTGCAGGTGGGGGGCGCCGCCGTCATGGCCGTGGGCGTCTGGACCCTGGTGGAGAAGAGCGGCTACCTCAGTGTCCTGGCCTCCAGCACCTTCGCCGCCTCCGCCTACATCCTCATCTTCGCGGGCGCCCTCGTCATGGCGACCGGCTTCCTGGGCTTCGGTGCCGTCGTCCGTGAGGACCGGAGCTGCCTCTCCACGGTGAGTGCACTGCCCAGCCCGGCCTGGCGCCATGGGCGGAGGGAGGGCCACCTGCTCAGCCAATCAGGTTTCTGTGCTGAAAGTTCTGGCAAGTGACAGTGGCCCTGGCCTCTGAGGCCTGAGGAAAGCTGGGGAGGGAGGGGCGGCCGCCCGGGGGTCCGCTGTTTGCCAGGGTCTCCAGGTGCTTGAGACATAAGCCAGGAGGGCATCTCGGTGGTGGTGGCAGGTCTGCTCTTCCTCCTCCTCCCCCTCCTCTTCTCTCCCTCCTCCTTCTTCCTCCTCCTTCTCTGTCCAGATTTTATCTCGATGATTTGCAAAAATATGCAAAAATGAAAAGAATCTGATAATGAATCTCCACGTCCATCCGTCTGTCACCCAGACTCTCTGCTGTCATCTCAGAGCCAGTCCTGTTCACCTGCCCCCACCCAGCCCCAACCCCAACATCCCAAATATCACGTCATCTGTACATATTTCACAGTGAACCTCGAGAACTTCAGCATCCTTTTTTTTAGCAAAGGTAATGACAAGACCATGTCACACCTAAAAACAAAGGACATTCTTAAATGAAATAACCAGGTAGTTTCAGATTTCCCCAATTGACCCATAAACTCCTCTTTATTTTTTTTTTCAGTGTCTTTGAGTCAGGATCTGAATGAGGTCTCTGCATTAAAGTTGGTCGGCTTGCCTCCCAGGTCTCTTAGTCTCCGAGCTCCCCCATCAATTTCTCTCTTTTTTTTCTTGCAATTAATGTGTGGAAGGAACCAGATCGTTTGTCCTTTACTGTCAGTCTGGCCTTTCCAGTGCCGTCCTGGTGACGTTCAGTGTGTTCTGGGAGTTGGATTGAGAAGCTTGATCAGACTCAGGTGTGTTTGTTTGGGCAGGTGTTTCATGGGTGCTGCGGGCTGCAAGGCTCCTTGACGGACGTTCCCCTGGGAAGCGGGGAAGACGGGGGGTCCCCCCCCCACCACTGGCTCCGAGTGTCAGGAGAGGTCAGGGCCGCACTCGCAGGGGCAGGACTCCAGCCCCGACTCGGCCTCCGTGCACCTGTCCCCGGGCCGGCTGCCTTAATCTCCTCCTCAGCAACAAGCCAGTGTGGGCAGAGGGGCTACAGAGCACCCGGACTTAGAGAGGAAGAGCCAGGGTGGGCTCAGTCTGAGTCTCGGTGAGAGACCGGGTTAAGCCTGAGAGGAGTCGGGCGGTGGGAAGAAGCCTTGAGGGGCTGCGCCTCCCCGACCCCCGCTTCCCGGGCCCACCGCCCACGCGGCAGCCTGACCAGGGAGCTGGAGGCAGCTGAGCGACCGTGCCCCACAGCCTCTCTCGCCAGCGATGGCCTAGTTTTTAGCTCCGCGCGCGACAGCGCCTGTGTGCAGGCTCAGCGGGGTAGCTCTCCCCTGCCTAGAAGAAGCCCTTCATCCTGCTCTCAGGGACAGTGAAGCCGAGGTACGGGCCACGGGGATGGTGGTGCCGGCGAGTCAAGGCCTACAGGGACCGGCCACCAGAGCATGGGTTTGTCGTGAGCTCTCTTTCCAGCAGTAGGACAGGTGTGCCCTGAGCCAGCCTGTCCCCGCCAGCCATCCTGGGAGCCTGTGTGACACCCTCATCTGGCCAGTGTTCACTGAATGAGGACACGTGACTGAGGGACCGGACATGTGGGTGGCAGGGGGAGAGGTCCAGCCCTTAGGGGACTGAGGCTTACAGGGCTGCTGGGCCCAGAGAGAAAACCAGTCCCCTGCACCTTTGGTGACCCCACCTTTGCCCTGCTCAGCCCTGGTCCCATAGGAAGTGGGGCTTTTGCTTTGGCCTCTGGTCTCAGGCTGAGCCCTCTGGCCCCGGAGACAGGCTGCCAGGTCTTCCTTCACACCCAGAGCCCTCTCTCTCGGTTCTAAAGGAGCCCTAAGGCCTGGGGTCCCCTGCAGCCAGGGAAACAGACCCCTGCTTTCCATGCAGGGTGCAGTTACAACACAGGGACCCACCTCCCCACATCCTTACGGCGACAGCCCTGAAAAGTCACCACAGTCGTGACCTCCGTGCACCAAGTCCTGTTCCAAATGCCTTTGGTGCTGGTGCCAGCCCTCCCTTTGACAGGTGAGGACGCTGGGGTGCAGAGAGGTTAGGCCAGCGGCCCAAGGTCACCCTGCTGGTGAGTGGCAGGCCCCAGGCCCAGGCTTCCACCGGCAACCCAGCACTGCCTCCAGAAGGCATGATTCACCCCCAGCAGATGGGCGAGGACGCTGGCCTGGGGCGTGTGGACCCCGTGAGGGCTGGAGCTGCCTCTTGGATTCCACTCCGTTAGAATCACCTCCAGGAATCCGAGTCACCCGTGGAGCCCAAGCCTGCTGGAGGCGGGGTGGAGGGCCCGAGAGGAGACGCCATCCTCTGCGTCTGTGGGGCCTGCGTAGAGCGGCTGCCCTCAGAGATCAGGGGGTGCAGATAGGCTCCCACAGGGCCCAGCCAGACCCCGGGGCAGGAGATGGGGTGCGACCTGGGCGCCCCCGCTCTTGTGGTACAATGCAGAAATAACTGCGCACGGGCAGAGCCCGTCCAGTCTAGAGGGGAGCTCGGGCCGTCAGTTCCAACACTCCCTTCAAGGGGCTGCAGGACCCTGGGGGCCAGCGTGGGCCAGTCACCTCGGCATCACTGGGGTGCTCGGTATCGGGGGCCGTTTCAGAGAGCCGTCCAGCCGTGAGGGTGCTTCCTCTCGCCGGTCTCAGAGACCAGAGAAGCCCAGGGTTTGGCCCTCCCAGCACTGGCCTCAGCCTCCTCTTCTTAGGCGGTCCATTTGCAAGACCTGTCCCACCCTCCGGGCTGAGCTGGTAAGGAAACACGTCCCCAGCCTCCCCAGTCACAGCCTGACCATCGCTGGTCTGAGGCCCGCCCAGGGGTCCAGCCCTGTGCCCGGGGCTGTGCAGGAAGGTGTGGAGACTTACTCAGGAAGGCCAGGGACGGGGCCTGGCCAGTGCACACCTCTCTCCCCGCCCTTCTGAGCTTCGGAGGGTCCACAGAGGGAGAGACCGTCTCATCCCCTAGGCCTGGAGGCAGGGCTGGGGTGCAGCCAGATTACTCAGGACAGGCTGGTCCTTCTCCTCAGCTCCCCCCCACCGACCGCGTTCACCTCCACCCCACACAGAACCGATGGCCTGTAGTCCAGCATGACTAACCAGACTCTTTAGGGAGGCGTCAGCTTGAAAGGTTAGGAGAAAGTGCACCTGTGGACGCACACGCACGCACGCACACGCACGCACGCACGCACAGCTGCCCACCCAGGAGTGTGGGGACGGGGCTCACAGATAGCACACCTTGAAGCCTAGAACCTTCTTCCTTTGCTTTTCCCTGCCCATCCCCTGAAAGAACCAAAGGCAGGACCAGCCCAAGGACAGAACACAGGTCGGGCCGGATCCTGAGTGATCCACACCCTGGCCCGTCAGCCCCTGAGTAACCGAGCAGCTGACCGTTTACACCAAGAAGATGGCTGTAAAAAAGGACTTTTCTTGGGTTCATACAAGGAGGAATTTTAAAACCTGGGCTCCCGTTTAGAGGCAAGTGGGGTGCTTAAGGCAGCTTGAAAGTGCTCTGCGGTTCCTGGAGGTTCCTGGTCTCATTTCTTGTTTCCCCTCCATGTCTGACTTCTTTTGAAATCTTTCATCAGCCAAAGGCTGAAGAAAACTCCAAAGGAGAGATGCAGTGAGTCTGGCTCTACAAAGTGGTCCCTGAAGAGGAGGGGGAAGATGAAAGGCCAGGCTCTGAATGATGTGCGTCCAGCTTGGATCAGGAGGAGGGAGGGGCCTGGCGTCAAAGTTCCCGTGAGCTGCCCGGCCGGCCGGGCCGGCCCAGCTCTCACAGGCCCCGCTTCTGTCCCGGCCCCAGCCCCTCCTCCAGCACATCTGCAGCCCCTCAAGGTCACTTTCCCGAGAAGGAAGCGCTCCTGGGGGACAGGAATAGCACAGCTTCGCCGGTGCTGAAGCGATCATCAGCGCGGAGTCGGAAACCCGCAAGGGCGAGAGGGAGCGGGGTTTGAATTATTCACGCCAGCTCTTCTTTTTTAGCGCAAGCCACGTGAGAGCCGATAATTCGGGCCATCTCAGCCTGAGACCGATGAGCAGGACAGATGCCACCCTGATCAAAAGGAAGGGCTATTTTTAGTTTCAAATAGGGACTCTGAAAACTTTCACATCTTCAGCCAAATGAAGATTAGGTCGGATGGTTGAGGCTACGCTGGGCCTTTGTTCGGGGCTCTTTTATATTTAGGGGATGGATTAAAAGGAGGAAGTTCTAGAACCAGTTTATGAAAATGAGGGGCCCCGGATGGCAACGCCTCCGCCACATGCACCCAGACTCGGCTAACCTGGGCAGTAGGGCTGGAATCGGGGACTGCGGCTCAAAGCCGGTTGCAGGGCCGCCTGCACAGCTGGCTCTGGGACCTCCACGAAGTCGCTCGGCCACTCCTGACCACCTTGGTGTCCCCGTCTCCCCGCGGGGGTGAGGTGTGGGGAGACAGGGAAGTATTTTAGGTCTTGCGAAACCAGTCACCACATTATATAAAGATCACAACGTGTGGCTATAATTATCATTTACATCACCAGCACCAGCTCCTCGGAGAGGGAGCCTAAATACATGGAGCAAGGTACCCTCAGGGCCGCAACTCCCAGGGTCCCCAGAGCTGGGCTGGGCCGCCGCCTCTGTGGAAGCTGGTCACGGAGGGGGCACGGAGGGTGTCTAGGTCCCCATTCCCCGGGGGTTTGACCATGTCCTCTCCAGGCTCATTTCGCACCCACACGTTCCTTTGTCGTGGCCCCAAGGGCCACCCAGCCAGGGTGGTCATAGCCTGGTCTGTTGGTGGCACTTTTAACTTTGGGTCGCTGCCCACGTGCGTCAGAGGAAAGTGTCCCACAGCCAGGGCTTGGGGAGCCCCAATTCTGCTCCTTCAGAATGAGGGGGCCTCTCGTCGTCTGTGTGGCTTGGAGCAGGGAGTGGGCAAGAGGTCTCGGGCCTGGCTCTTCGGGAAGCAGGGTCTGAACGTCCCCATGAGCCGTCCTCATCCCACGTGGTCACCTGGGCCCAGCGGGGTCCAGTCCGGCCACACGAGAGAGGCCCTGGGCTGATGTCGGCTCTGCTCTTGCGCCAGGACCGCACGCAGTGGTCCGATGGATGTGGCCCCTTCCTCTGCAGCCCCTGCAGGCCCTCCCCATCAGCCTCCTCCTCGCTGACCTTACTTGGCTTCGGGCTGCCAGGCGGTGCTGGGGTGAACTCCCCACCCTGTCCTGAGCCAGGAGCTGCACAGGCCGGCCGCCACCCAGGCTCGGCCCAGGCCCATCTGCTGCCCAGCCGGCTCTGTCCCGCCCACCCTCACCGGTGCCTCCCACGCAGGGAGTGGCCACTGGCCTTCTTGCGACACGGGACCAGTGTTGGCATCCCAGGTGAGAAAGGAAGATCTGAGGTGACAAGTGGGGGCTGGTTACCTGGCTGCCTGCCACCTGGTCCCCTCAGAGGTGGCGGTGAAGCAGCAGGGCACCGGCGGCGCTGCCGGTGCCGGAGGTCCGCTGTGAGGGCACCACAGAAGAGCCTTGGCCGAGCTGGAGGAAATGTGTGGGTGGGGGAAGGCTGTGGGCCACAAGGTCGTGGTCAGGTGAGGGAGGGCTTTCTGGAAGCCCTGCCCGAGCTCACCGCTGCACAACATAGACGTGATCTGGGCAGTGAGCCCAGGCAGGGCCGGCAGGGACGAAGACAGGCACTGTGTACGCAGACAGCATAACCCAGCTGTGCATAGTCATGGGGACCAGGCTGGGCTGAGTAAAGTGAAGGGGACGGACGTGGGCATCGGAGCCGTGGCTGTGAACCCAGCACAGGTGGGAAGGGTCAGGGCCTTCCCAGGAGGGGCACCAGCCGGACGCCTGGCCTGCCTGGCCCTAGTGCCCCGGCCCCAGAAGCCAGGCAGCCAGCATCCCAGTGCGGGAGGATCCCAATGAACATGACCTTTCCCCTGCCTCCCAGGGGCTGTCACCCTGAGCTGTGATTCAGGCCTCCCTGGCACAGGTGAGTCACACACCTGCAGCCCTCCCGAGGCTGAAGCTGCTGCCTGGAGCCGGTAACCGTGCCCAGCGAGTACACAGCCGTCCACTCCCTGGCACCCGCCTCGGTCCCCCCAGAGCCCATCCTGACCCTCACTCCCCTCCCGAAGGCGTCTTTACAGCCGGAGCTCCTGGGCGGGAGGGAGCATGACAGCCTCCGGGGACACTTCCCCTCCTGACAGCTCCGGCAGGTGGGGTGGCCCGTTTGACGCCTGTTTGACGCCTTGGAACGGTTTTGAGGGGCTGGCAGGTGCTAATTTAGCCTCCTGTGACGTTAGGGATGTGGCTGGGTCCTCCCCCTCCCCACCAACCCTCCTCCCCAGGGGGCTTCAGTAGCCACCGTGGCAGCGACCTCCCCGGCAGCAGCACGACCCTGCACGTCAGGGCCACCCTCCTGCATGTTTTGCAGCTCAGCCGTGACGGAGAAGAGCCCTCCGCCCCCCGCAGAAGGAAGGGGCCAGGGCTGCCCTCCCCGCCATATGGCCAGCAACCCCCATTCACTCACAGGCGCTCCATCTCTCCCTCCCCGAGACTGACCGAGGGCACACGGTGCGCACCCGGGAGGCCCAGGGAGCGAGTGGCAGTCACGGCACACAGGGTCCTCTGTGGCAGGAGAGCGGCCTCCATACCGGACAGGGCAGGGCCGGGCAGGGCAGGGGAGTGCAGGGGGTGTCAGAAGAGCTGGGGGCCAGGCACGTTCCTGGCGCCCGCGGTGTGTGTCACTGCAGCCATGCTCCGCTCCGTGGGCCGGGCAGCTCCCAGGAGGGTGACAACCTGGCCTGGGTGACGGAGCCTCCTGCCCGCTGACGGGTCCGACTGCTGTCGCCCGTGAGCTCCGGGAGCAGGAAGCAGGTCAGGCCTCCGTGAAGCCTGATTCCCCTCTCGCTGGGGCCTCTCACCCCCTGGGTGAGGTGAGGCTGCCGTAATCCCAGCCTCTGGTCATGGCTGTGGCCGCGTGTGTGCACAGGGGACCGGAAGGCTGATTCTAGCGCACCCAGATCACCGAGCCACGTTTCCTAACTCACACCAAGGTGCCGGTGCTCCCCACCCATCCAGAGCCAGCCAGCGGCTGAGCCTGGACCCGAACCCAGGTTAGCTGACATCCCCGGCCGCTGTTCAGGTTTTCAGGGCCTGTATCTCAGTGGCTCCTCGCGCAGAGAGGGCCCATCCACAGGCCTCTTGGCAGCCTCCTGCTTAGCTCATCCGAACCCCGTTCAGCTTCCATGGACAGACGCACATGCGGCCCTGCCCAGGGCCCCACCACCTCTCCTTCATCCAAACTCTTCCCTGTGGCAGGAAAAGTCCACAGGGCCCCAGAACGTGCCCTCATGGAACCTGCAACTCCCTTCCCCACTTCTAGACGTCATCCAGGTACCTAGGAGCCTGGAGAACCCCATGCAGACAGCCCCCAGCCTCCATCCGGAGCCCACACAGGTGTCCAGAGGCCACTGTGGACTCCACACCCCACCACATCCAGCCTTCTCTGCATCCTCGCCCAGACAAGGCGGGGGACGCCTGGCCCTGGTGGGAAACGGACAGAGCTCGGACAGGCGGGCCTTTCCTGAGGCAGCGCTGAGCTTGGGATAGGAAGGGGACGGGCATCAGGGACCTCCACGTGCGCTCTCAGGGCCAGCCTGCCTCCACTATGCAGAGACTGGGGACGTTTCTTGCTCCCCCGCTGGGGGCAGCTCTGATGCTGGGAGTGGTGGGGCCCAGGAAGATGTCTGCGAAAGGAAGCCTTGCTGTTGGGTGGGAAGTTCTTTCTCTGTGCCTGGTTTGTGCTTCCCTCCTCCTCTACCTGGCATCTCATTCTTAGAGAGGCCACTTGGGTGTCACCTCCTCCGGGAAGCCCTCTCTGACTGCCCTTCCCCACCCGGGGCCGCCTCCTCGAGCTTGCCCCGTAATACCATTTATAACAACGTGGTAATCACTTACTCATCCGTCCCCTCAACCAACAGTTGAGGGTGAGCATTGCCTTACTTACCACACCTGCACACAGTAGGTGCTGAGTGCATACTGGCCGGTGGATGGAGTAACAAGCTGACAGCAGACCAGTGTGCGAAGGGGTGAGTGAGGAGCTCCGTGCCAGCAGCCAGCAGGGGCCATTGTGTCCAGAGCTGATGGGAAGAGTGGGAAGACGGTGTGAGAGATGGGGCCCCGGACAGGCCGCCCCAGGCCCCCCACTGCTTTGGGGAGATGTTTGTCATTGAGGTTCTGCAGGGCTGTCTGCCCACCCGCCCAGGCTGGACCCCGTGGTGACCGCCCTCTCCCCTCCCTCCTAGTACTTCTCCCTGTTGCTGGTCATCTTCCTCGTTGAGCTGGTGGCGGGGGTGCTGGCCCACCTGTACTACCAGAGGGTGAGTGGACCGTCCTGCTCTCTCCCCATCAGCACCCCCAGGAGGGACAGTAGGGGAGGGGTGCATGGGGGTGGGGGGCGGCGACATGCAGGGTGGTCCCAGCCCTACCCTCCTGTGCTGGACAAGATGAGGTGGTCAGGTCCCCTCCCACCAGGTGCTCTGTGGATCAAGGGTTCGAGGTCACGCCCAGGGTGATACTTGGCTGGTAAAGACAGGTGACCACACTGTCCTTTCCCACCAGCGCCCACACATCTGACGGGCACCCTCAGAACAACAATCATAAATTTGACCATAACCTCGTAATCAGAATGAAAATCAACAGACACAGTCAGCCCTCTGTCTCCATAGGTTGCACATCCACAGATTCAACCGACTGTGGACCCAAAATATTCAGAAAGCAGTTCCAGAAAGTTCCAAAAAGCAAAACTTCAACTTGCCACACGCAAGTATTTCCATAGCATTGACACCGCATTCACAATGAGTTACGTAGCATTGGCGTTGTGCTGGGTATTATCCGTAACCCAGAGATGACTCGGAAGAACGCAGGAAGAGGCCCGTAAGCTGCATCAGATACTGCCCGGCTCTATATGAGGGACTTGGGCGTCCGCGGGAAGTCCGCGCTGGTCCTGGAACCCCACCCCCGGCCGTACGAACAGACAACTGCATTTAAACACCCAGTGCCTGGCCTCAGCCTTGCCGTCCCACCAGCTCTGAGCTGTCTGTCCCCCTGCTGTCTCCCCGCTCCGCTGGCCACTCGGCCCTTAGCGTGGGTCCCCACCTCTGCAACGCCATCTCCAGGGCCCCGCCTTCCTTGTGGCCTCCCGCCCATGGTCCCATGTCACCGTGCAGGAGGCCTCCGCTCCAGCCATTCAAGCCAGTCATGCTCTGGGGTAGCTGAGGTGGCCTGGGGGCCGGATCGGGTGGGTGGTCTGCTGACGCTGCTCCCCCCGCCACCCCCTTCAGCTGAGCGACGAGCTAAGGCAGCACTTGACCCGGACCCTGGCAGAGAACTACCGGCAGCCCAGCGCTGCCGAGATCACGGCCTCCGTGGACCGTCTGCAGCAGGATGTGAGCACCCGCCCTGCAGGCCTGAAGCCTCTGCCCTCGGTCCTGCCTCTGTCCCTTCCCACCTGTGTGACCCTGGGCGTTCACTCACCTTCTCTGAGCTTCCCTTGCCATGTCTCTGAAATGCCTCACGGGTGTGTGAGCGTTAAATACGATCACGTAGGTACAAGTCCCTCCTGCCACGGAAGTGCTTACAGAGCCCTGGTTCTTCCCTTCCTCCTCCTCTGCCCTCGCCTCCACCACGGCTCCCCCAACCACCTCCTCCAGGCCCGCCCCCTGGGTGCCCGGTGGGCAGGAGCCGGCTGTGCTGGGATCCGGCTCCTCCCATCAGCAGGGCTGCCCCCTTCCTCCCTGCGGAGCTGGCCGGTGAGGCTCGGTGAGAGTGAGCTGGGGCAGGCAGAGGGATGTCAGCAGAGCCGCTGTAAGGACGCCCCAGAACTCAGGGGACAGAAAGGTGGTCTCTCCTTTCCCAGAAGAGACTCAGCAGATCCGTCTAGTGAGGTCCATGGTCCTGCCAGAGGGAGGGGAGGGGCAAGGGGACCTCAGACCAGTCCGGCAGCCACTGGCCACACTGGCTCCTAGCATCTAAATCAAAGGTAAAACTCAGCTCCTCGGTCACACCGGCCACATCGCAGTGCCCAGTAGCCCCATGTGTTTAGCAGCCACCAAGCTGGATGGCATAGACAGGGCGTTTCCGTCGTGGCAGAGAGGACTCAGGATCCTGGTGGTTCCGTGTCTGAGAATTTGAGGCAGCTCCACCTGCCCACCCTGGACCCTGCTCCCTGCCACCCACCCCGCCCTCGCCCTGTGGGCCTGGCTCCATCCTGCGTCCACAGACCCCCCCCCAAGGCCTGAGGCCGTGGTCTTTTTGCGGGGACACATAGGCAAGTAGCGAGAAAAGAGCCTGGGGGGCTCTGAGATCTAGCTGCAACTTCGTTCAGCCGGGGAGGCCCCGGACCCACCTCCCCACGACTGGCCCAGCTCCCAGTGGGCTCGTGACCTCTAATGTAGTGGCCAGGGGCGCGGTGTACACACGGGCGTGCACACGCCCTGCTGGTCAGCACCGTCTCTGCACTCAGAGGCCCTCCCACGTGGGAGCTGTGCCTGAATCCCTGCCCTGGGGCCTTTCGCACCAAGCCTGACACCCCGCAGGCCCCTGCGGTCAGTGCGAGGCTGGAGCGCGCTGGCCTGGAGAGGACGGGGGCGCAGCAGGAGGCAAGGGAGCCGGTGCTGGGCGTCTGCTGGAGGCCCCGGGGGACACAGAGCACGTGGACTCGGGCCCTCACACAGCTAGAGCCGGGGGGGGCCTGCAGGACATGGGCCCAGCCTGCATCTTAGGCCTGAGGGGCTCCGGGCTGCCCCGCATGTGCCCACGTGTCTGTGTTCACGTATATACAGTGACCGTGGGGGTGCCGCTTGCTAACCGCCTACCCTGTGGAGGGCCCCCAGCCAAGTGCTTACGTGGTTGCTGCTCTCAGGCTTCACAACAGCCCGCACAGAGGCCCGTGGTTATCCCCACGTTACAGGGGACGAAACAGGCCTGGGGAGGCTAAGTTACCTGTACGGGTGACACGATGACACGAGAGGACACTCCCACGTGCCTCCCAGCCTAGCTGTTCCCTGCTCTCCGCGCTGTTCCCCGCTCCCTGTGCTGTTCCCTCCGCCTGGCTCCTGGGATGGCTCTGCCCCCTGGGGGGCGCTTCCCCGGCCCTTCGTCCTCTAACCTCTCCTGCTAGAGCGATGGTCAGTGAAAAGCTCCGGGAAGCCAGGGGCCTGTTACTCGAATTCAGGCCCAGGGCCTGGCTTCACTCCTGGCATGCTGCAGGAGCCTAATAAATGCTTGTTAGATGTACCTCCACCCGACCACACCCACACCCCCGAGAGGCTCACGACAGCTGAGTTCTGTGACCCCTGAGGGGACTTGGGTCTCAGCCCCCAGCTCAGAGGGCAGGAGGTGCCCACGCCCAGCTGTCTCTGGCTCCCCGGAGACCTGGGCTGGCGCCGCCTGCCCTGGAGCCGTGCAGGAGGCCCATCTTGTTCAGCACCCACACTGGCCCCTCTGGCCAGCACTGATCTGCCCACATGGTGGCCTCGGACCACTTCTGTGTCCTGCAGACCCAGGGACTCTGAGGCCTCAAGGCCTGGGTGGGGGCACCTGAGCCTCTGGCGTGGCTGGGTCCATCCCTGGGGTCTTACCTCCGTGGACCACCGGGAAACCACCTCCTTGTGGTTTGGCCCTGCCCTGGGCCTGCTGCCCAGTGGTCCACAGCCGCACTCCTCGGGGACCCACCTGCATCCATCTCCCCATCCATCATCTCACAGGCCCTCCCTGCCCCCAGGACACCCAGCACAGCCTCCTTAGAGGACTTGGGTGGACAGAAGAGGTAGCGATAAATCGGGGGGTTGGGATTTGCAGATGCTAACAACTGTGTGTAAAATAGATCAGCCAAAAGGTCCTGCTGTACAGCACAGGGAGCTATGTTCAATACCTTGTCATGGCCTTTAATGAAATCGAATATGAAAAGGAACATATATATTTATAAAAGATAGCGACCAGGTGTCCTGCAGCCAACTCTCCCCCTGCCTAAAGAGAGGGCCCCAGAGTCCAGCTCCCTACTCAGAACCGGGGAGGGAAAAGTCTCGGACGGCAAACAGGGATCGCGTTAGGCTTTGAAGACAGTCCTGTGGCCCCGTGACCGAGGGGCTGGGGGACCCCAGGCTCCCTCCTTACCTGCAGCCTCTGCCTCTCGCTCCAGTTCAAATGCTGCGGGAGCAACAGCTCGGCCGACTGGCAGCACAGCACCTACATCCTGTCTCGGGAGGCCGAGGGCCGCCGGGTGCCTGACAGCTGCTGCAAGACAGTGGTGGCCCGTTGCGGCCAGCGGACCCACCCCTCCAACATCTACAAGGTGGAGGTAAGTGCCCAGCTGGCTGGGGCAAGCGGGGGGCCCCGGCTGGGCATCCCGGAGCCTGGAGCCTGGCTGGGTGGGCTTGGCAGGTGGGTGGGGAGAGGTCACACTTACTCACTGGCCACAAGACAGCAGCGGGCCTTCAAAGGTCCCCACGGAGCCTGGGGACGGCAGCTGCCCCTGGGAGGTCCTGGGACACCATGGCGTGCACCTGGGTCACCTGAGAAGCCCGTGGGCACTTGAAAGGCTGGACCTGGCCCTTTAAGTGTCTAGCCTCCCTCAGCTGAGCGGATGCAGCCCCCTGCCAGCTCTCCCTTCCTACGCTCACCCGCTTCTGGGCCGAGGTGTGTGTGACCTGCCTTCTGGACCTTACAGGGCGGCTGCATCACCAAGCTGGAGCAGTTCCTGGCCGACCACCTGCTGCTCATGGGCGCGGTGGGCATCGGGGTGGCCTGCCTGCAGGTGAGCCGGAGCAGGGATTTGGGGTGGGTGTTGTCTGAGCTCCGAGCCCCTCGCCCACTGGCAGAGGTCTCAGATCATGGCTCTCTGCCCACCCCTGCCCTGCCTGCCCTCTCCTTCCCACCTCCTTCTGCAGCCAAAGGTAAGTCAGATGGTCACTCTCTCCCCCAGAAAACATGATGGAAAACACCTGGGGCCTGGGGCCACCTTGAACTTGTAAGGAAGAGAGCCCCGGGAGGAGTGGGAGTGTGGGCCCAGGTATGTGCATGCACCCTGTGTGTGCACGCGGGAGCTGTGTGCACAGCCTGCTGTGGTCCCGTGGGCCTGGGGTGTGTCTGCATGCATCTGGGTGTACGTGGTCGGGGCTGGATGCACTGTGTGTTCGGGTGTCTGTGCATGTGTGTATATGTCTGTGCATGGACACACGCTCGTTACTGTGTGTGTGTGTGTGATGCACATGTGGACGCCCCTGGGGCTGTGTGCGCCCCTGCACATACCTGGCTCTGTGCTCTGAGGGTGAGCGATGCCCTTTGCTCCATTTCATCACTCCACAACCTCCCCCAGCCACTGCCCCGGAGTCTAGTGGAGGGTGGAGAGGGCTCGGGGGCCGGGCAGATGCAGCGAGCAAGGGTCCTGCGTGCCCACCTCGCCCGGCACGCCCGCGTCAGCCCAGCAGGTTCTAGAGCAGCCATGTCCCGCCCTGTCCTTCCCTGTCCTGGTACCATAAGCGCCGTGGAGGGAGGGTCCGAGCAGTGGCCGGCACCGGAGGACCCAGTCCCCTTCTGCCTCTGCTCCCGTGTGGGGTGAGCGGGCACCTCCCCGCCCCTCGGCTCCTTCCTCCGCAGCACGCGGACCCTTCCCCAGCCCCATGAGGTTACGTGGGAAGGAGGGGGTGCGGGCAATGCGCTGACTGCGCCTGCGCGCGGGAAGGCCTCCCAGTGGACGCTGCCTGCAGCCTCCGAGTGGCTTCAGGTGCTCTCCAACCCCCACCACTGCCGGAGCCCGTCCAGGGGAGCAGTCATGTCCTCCCCGACTTACAGAGCAGGCGGGTGACTTCCTCAGGGTCTCACCTCCTGAACTGGCACTGGGTCTCCGGGCACCTGGTCCGTGGCTCTCCCAAACTCCGACCCCCAACACAGAGTCCGTGGAGGGAAGCAGGGGTGCCGGCAGCTGGCTTGGGGAGCCTCCCCGTGTCCGGTTCCTTCCAGATCACCACGCTGCCTGCCCACCTCTGTCTGCGCACCCAGGGATCTAGGGAGAGGGCCCACCCTCCGGAGGGGACCAGGCAACCTAGTGTTGGTTATTTCATCTCTGAGCCTCAGTTCCTCACCTGTGAAATGGGCTTAATTGTACCGCAGGTGGTGACTAGAGGGACTAGGCAGTGAGCACGTAGATCCCTGGCCAAGCAACCAGCAGGTGCTCAGTGAACGGTGCCCACTGTGACGTGTGGCTGCCAGGCGGGCACAGTGTCTCACAGAAGAGCCAAGAAGTTTCCCGGCTGGACCAGGCCGCCCCTTCACCTGCACTTGGGCAGGCACAGCAAGCCAGGGGCGCTCGCACAGCCCCTCTCGCCCCAGGGCAGGGTGCTCTGTGCTGCAGCTCCTGCTCCAACTTCGGGGGTCAAGGGGCCTGCTCTGCGGACACCAGCCAGGCCTGGGCCACTCTCTCTGTCCGTTTTCTCCTGACCTCGGGCCTCGAAAGCCTGAAGTTAAAGACAAGGCCGGTGAGGTCAAGGGCAGGGAGTGGGGCCCATGAGTCTGAGGCCAGGGGGAGGTGAGTCCAGCTGGAGGAGTGACGCCAAGGAGGCCGGGTCACTGGGCAGGGTGCCCGCAGCCCCCCACTCACCCCCACCACGGGGGGCTCATCCTCCATGGCACAGCGCGGAGCTGTGCTTCCTCATGTCCCTGAGATGGCATCACCTGGCCACCGCCGCAGGCCCCATCCCTGGCCCATTTTCTCCAGCCTTATCCCTGAGGACTCCGAGCCTCGGGCTCCAGTGCCCCCTGCTGGCCTGTTTCAGAACTACCGCCCGAGTCCACGTGGGCACCCGCCTTGAGGGGTGCTCGGGCCAGACTGTCACCCAAACCTGATTCCAGCTGAGCATCCTTGCTGCTCCTGGATGTGTGGACCAGACACTGGTCTGCTCAGAGACCAGGGCAGGCTGGACGGCCAGGATGCCGGAGGGGGAGGGGTCTCCCTGAGCCTCTGAGCAGCGTTCCCAGCCTGGGCTGCACGCTGGGATCACCCAGAGGGCTCTAAAATGCCCGCATTGCAAGGTGGAAGCATGAGCCCAGAGAACTCGCAAGACATGGGACCGGGATCTGCAGGGCACTAGAAGGGAAACAGAAAGGTCCTCTTGGAATGGCTTCTTGGGACCTCCCTGGCCCTTCACTGATGGCCTTGACGACAGCCAGGCGCTGGTCAAAACCCTCAGAAGAAGCTGAAGCCCTGCCCTGGCAAGCACCACATCCAGGCAGGCGGCCAGGAGGGCACCACGCCCCGTACCCGTGCCGGCTGGGCCCTGCAGCCCGTCCCGCCCACCGTCTGCCGCCCCTGCTCCTGCAGCCCCTCGTCCTGTGTTCTCCCCACTCGCCCCGGTGCTGGCCGCTCGGAGCTGTCTGTGTGGGTTCCTCCGAGTCCTCAGTCAGGAAGGGGACACTGGTGCTCACTTGGGGACCAGGTAGTTAGTGTCCATGGCCCGTCTGCTTGCATCAGGGTGGTGTGTGTGTATGTGTGTACGGACACGCATGGATATCCCCCTCATTGTGCCTTCCCTGGGGGGCACCCGGGGAACACACACAGTGCACAGAGTGTGCGTGCAGGACGCTTAGCCCTCCCGGTCCTCCCTGGCGTGAGACATGCACCACAGGGGACATGGACACAAGTCTGTGCTGGTCTAACCCTCCCCATCCGGCCTCCCCCTTGGCAAGGATCAGAAAGACCCGGATAACCCCACAGGACAAGTCATCGAACCATGAGGGGCCCGCGCGACCCCTGGATGGGATGGCTGTGACAGCCACCCGCTTTAAGCCACCTTTCAGCATGTGGCTCCGAGTCCCAGGGGTGGCTTAGCACCGCTCTTAGCACCAAGGCTGAAAGCTATGTTCCCAGGGGTGACCCTCCCACGTGGGGACGGAGGGGAGGGAGGAGGGGGACGCAGAAGGGCTCACCCCTGCGCCCTCCTTGAGCCTCATAGCTCGTGCCTGCAGCCCCGGGACATCCCCTCAGCCCATCCTCCTCGGTGGGCGTCCAGGCGTGCCCTGGCAAGACCAGGTCAGCAGCAGCCGCTGGGAGAGTGTGGGGCAGATGGGGCACTGTTTGCTGTACTTGGGAAACCCTCCTCAGCCCGTGTCCACCTCTTGCGGGCAGGGAGCCAGGAGCACGCGGCGTCGTCTTTGCCGGAGCACCACTATGGTCCTGGGCTCCTTGCTCTGACCCGTCCCCACCGTCCCATCCTCAGCACATCCTTGGGTGGGAGGGAGGAGAGGGAAAGGAGGAAGGAGGAGGTGCACGGAGGGCAAGGTGAGGAATAAAGGGTGGAGTTTAAAGATGGGAAACTGAGACTCGAGAGGTGATGGCCCAGCACTGCCTGGCGTCAGGCAGCTAGTGGATGTGACAGAGGGGCTGGCAGCAGGCTCCGGGCCCAGGGTGGGGGCTGCATCCCCAGCTAATTCACAGGACAGTGCCAGTTCTGGGAGGCTCACATCAGAGCCTCAAATTTCCCTCCTACACACCAGCCAGACACTCGACTCAGGCCCGAGTTTGGCTCTGGCGTCTGAGAGCAGCAAGACGCAGACTCTTTCCAGAGAAAGGCTGCTGCAGACAGCAGCGAGGGAGTGGAGATGTTACCACTCGGGACCTAAGTCACTAGGGCCATCCCTGGGGAAGCTCCGGGAACACAGCCCAGCAGCGAGGACGGGATGCTTGCCATAGGGCGGGCCCTCCCCGGGCCCCAGAATTGTCACCTATGGTATAAGGACAAGGTCCCCAGGCCATGCGTGCCTGTCAAGTGTGAGAAACACTGCTCCCGGCCAGTCATTCTCAGTGCGTCCCCAGCTCCACCCCCAGTCTCCCCTGGGGGCTTGCCAGCCGTGCAGAATCTCGGGCCCACCCGGGCCTGCTCTTCATCGCGGCCCGCGCGTGCGCCTGGCGGGGGGCCGGCTCAGGGCTCGCCGGCCCGCAGAGCGGCGGCTCTGACCTCCGTGCCTGCTCTCTGCCTCCAGGTCTGCGGAATGACCCTCACTTGCTGCTTGCACCGGAGGCTCCAGCTGCGTTCTTACTAACGTGCCCAGCCACGCCCCCTCCAGTTGCTGCACCGGAGGCCCCAGCTGCGTTCTTACTAGCGTGCCCAGCCACGCCCCCTCCAGTTGCTGCACCGGAGGCCCCAGCTGCGTTCTTACTAACGTGCCCAGCCACGCCCCCTCCAGTTGCTGCACCGGAGGCCCCAGCTGCGTTCTTACTAGCGTGCCCAGCCACGCCCCCTCCAGTTGCTGCACCGGAGGCTCCAGCTGCGTTCTTACTAACGTGCCCAGCCACGCCCCCTCCAGTTGCTGCACCGGAGGCCCCAGCTGCGTTCTTACTAACGTGCCCAGCCACGCCCCCTCCAGTTGCTGCACCGGAGGCCCCAGCTGCGTTCTTACTAGCGTGCCCAGCCACGCCCCCTCCAGTTGCTGCACCGGAGGCCCCAGCTGCGTTCTTACTAGCGTGCCCAGCCACGCCCCCTCCAGTTGCTGCACCGGAGGCCCCAGCTGCGTTCTTACTAACGTGCCCAGCCACGCCCCCTCCAGTTGCTGCACCGGAGGCCCCAGCTGCGTTCTTACTAACGTGCCCAGCCACGCCCCCTCCAGTTGCTGCACCGGAGGCCCCAGCTGCGTTCTTACTAGCGTGCCCAGCCACGCCCCCTCCAGTTGCTGCACCGGAGGCCCCAGCTGCGTTCTTACTAACGTGCCCAGCCACGCCCCCTCCAGTTGCTGCACCGGAGGCCCCAGCTGCGTTCTTACTAACGTGCCCAGCCACGCCCCCTCCAGTTGCTGCACCGGAGGCCCCAGCTGCGTTCTTACTAGCGTGCCCAGCCACGCCCCCTCCAGTTGCTGCACCGGAGGCCCCAGCTGCGTTCTTACTAGCGTGCCCAGCCACGCCCCCTCCAGTTGCTGCACCGGAGGCCCCAGCTGCGTTCTTACTAACGTGCCCAGCCACGCCCCCTCCAGTTGCTGCACCGGAGGCCCCAGCTGCGTTCTTACTAACGTGCCCAGCCACGCCCCCTCCAGTTGCTGCACCGGAGGCCCCAGCTGCGTTCTTACTAGCGTGCCCAGCCACGCCCCCTCCAGTTGCTGCACCGGAGGCCCCAGCTGCGTTCTTACTAACGTGCCCAGCCACGCCCCCTCCAGTTGCTGCACCGGAGGCCCCAGCTGCGTTCTTACTAACGTGCCCAGCCACGCCCCCTCCAGTTGCTGCACCGGAGGCTCCAGCTGCGTTCTTACTAGCGTGCCCAGCCACGCCCCCTCCAGTTGCTGCACCGGAGGCCCCAGCTGCGTTCTTACTAACGTGCCCAGCCACGCCCCCTCCAGTTGCTGCACCGGAGGCCCCAGCTGCGTTCTTACTAACGTGCCCAGCCACGCCCCCTCCAGTTGCTGCACCGGAGGCTCCAGCTGCGTTCTTACTAACGTGCCCAGCCACGCCCCCTCCAGTTGCTGCACCGGAGGCTCCAGCTGCGTTCTTACTAACGTGCCCAGCCACGCCCCCTCCAGTTGCTGCACCGGAGGCCCCAGCTGCGTTCTTACTAACGTGCCCAGCCACGCCCCCTCCAGTTGCTGCACCGGAGGCTCCAGCTGCGTTCTTACTAACGTGCCCAGCCACGCCCCCTCCAGTTGCTGCACCGGAGGCCCCAGCTGCGTTCTTACTAACGTGCCCAGCCACGCCCCCTCCAGTTGCTCCCCTTGAGTTCAGGTGCCCAGATCCCACCGGCCAGGCCTGCGGGGTCCCGTCGGCTGGCCTAGAAACTCCCACACTCTGTGCCAGCCCCTTCGGACCCACCGAGTGCCTGAGACCGTGGCTCCTGCAGCTCCACCAAGGCGGGGGGCCCTCGGCCTCCGCCCTCCAACTCCGAGCGCTTGTTCCAGAATCCCCGGGCAGGATACGGATCCCCTTGGGAGCCACAGCCAGAGCCTCGCCAGGCATGGCCCCTGGGGACTCCGCTGCGTCCCAGCTCCGGCCCCAGGCCCCCGGGTACACCTGCGCTCGGTACGTGGCCCCCCCGTGAGTGCAGAGCATTCCTCCTGCCTCCATGGCTCTGAAAGTGCATCGGATGGGGGGGTTCCAGACGGCTCTGCCCCCAGAAGCCCCAGCCCTCCCCTCAACCCTCCTCACCTGGAGGGGAGGGTGCCTGTGGTGGCCTGGTTCCTCCCTGCAGGGCCCAGGAGCCAGGCGGTGGGGAGCTGGGGTTGGGCTGCGGCAGGCAGAGGGGAGCCCCCGGGACAGGGAGCAGGCGGCCCCCTTGGCCCCCCCACCGTGAGCAGTTCCCCTGGGAGACCATGGCCCCAGGCCCCGTCTCCAGCAGGTGCCCCTCGCGGGTCTCCTGTCTGTGGCCTGATTCTCAGGAAGGCCAGGCTTTTAAAACCACCTTCAGCTCTTAATGTTGGTGGGAGAAACCTCCCTCCTGATTAAACTGAATCTCAGACCCTGCAAAGTTGGAGCCTCTGAGAAGGTGCAGCTCTGAGCAGAGGGGCGCTCTGCCCTGAACCTCCCCGTCCTGGCTCCTGGACCCCCCGGCCGCCTGCAGGGGCCCCGCTCCGCTTCCTGGAGTGGATAGAGCCCCCACTGAGGTTCTCTCCTGCATCTCTGAGTTGCTGAACTTTCCCGAAGAGTGAGGGAGAACAGAAAGGAGGTCCTCGCAAATACGGGGGACCGATGCTGCCAGTTTTCCAAAGAACACGTGTCAACTCGTAAGACAGCCGTGGGGCCCCTCCACGTGCCTGTTGCAAGCGGGCAGCTCCCAACACCAGAGCTCACGCCGGCTTCCCCATCTCCCGGGTCCTGGTCCCCCTCCTCCCGCTTCCCTTCCCTGAGATGAGGCCCTTTGTGATGCGTAGACCACGCCAGGAAAGGCCACACCTTGCCTCCCCAGTCCCTTGCTGACCCGGATCGGTCCCAGGTGAAGGGTGTTTTCTCTCCCATTCCTGGGTCAGTGCTGCCCCCAACACAGCTCCAACCACACTGAGGCCGCACACCCCCGGAAGAGGCATTGCCCTCATGCACAGAGAATCCCGGCCCCGGGCTCCCCCGGGGGGGACTGTCAGAGCCCTGGCTGCGCCATCCTCCAGGGGGTCTCCAACGCGAATTCATTAAAAGAGAGACCAGCTTCCCAGCAACCCCAGGCCGCGCCGAGGCCGCAAAACCGTGCCCTGATGATCTCTGCGGCCCTGACTCCCTGGGACTCGTGCTGATAATCAAGAAATGACCATGACTCCTCAGTCTCTGCAGGGCTGGGTATCAGATTGACAAGTCTTACCACGTGAGGGCTGCAAAGGAGAGTGCTGTGTTCTTCCTGCCGAGGGGCCTGCGGGAGGCGGGGGTGGCAGGAGGTGCCATGCTGGCCCGCGTCTGTCCCTGGTGGGGCCCCTGCGTTCTTCATGGAGGTCAGCCGGGCTCGTGCAGGTTGCTTCAGGGTGATGGGCGTGTGTGCCCTGCGCAGCCTTGTCCTGGGGGAGGCCCGCCTGGCTGAGGGCAGGGTTCGCTGTGATTCTTCCCTGGGCACCATCCTTCCCAGACGGCTACTGCAGAGGGAGAGGACGGCCCAGAACTTTCTGGAACTGTGACCTTATTCGCGCCTGGGAGGTGAGACAGGGTTGGAGGAGACAGAGGCCCAGGATAAGGCAGGTTCCGATGGGGCACACAAAAAGGACTGGAGTTGGGAGCGGGGAAGCCGTTCCCTGGAGCCGTGCCTGCCCTGCCTGTGAGGAGGCAGCTCTGCACCCAGGACAGCCCCTCCCGGGTCCCTGCTCAGAGGTGTCACAGTCACGAGCTCCTTGGAGAGGGTAGGACACGATGCTGGAAGCACACACGAGTCCAGAAAAGAAGTCAGCATTCTGCAGAGATCTGGACACGGCAGGGGCCGGAGCCCACACGGCGCCGGTCAGCACATCCTCACCTGGACAGGGCTGCCCTCCCTCAGCAGCCCTGTTTTCCCACCACCTTCTGCCTCGGGAGAGCCCCCTTTGTCTGTTTTGGTGCAATGCACAGCCCCGCACTCACCCACAGCCTTCTGTGGGCCCCCTTCACCTGCATAAGTGCCAGACACACCCCTACAAGTGCCTCGAAGAGTTCATTCCAGGCAGCCCGGTGTCGGGGGCAGTCCAGCTCCTGGGACCCGCCGCCTCTGGATATGGGTGGTCCCAATGTTCTGGATGTTGCCTTACCTACTGCGCACAGAGATGGCTCTAGGTGTGAGCACGCCCCTCTCCTTAGCCTCAGCGTGAGCCCCACCTCTCAAGCGGGGGCCGCGACAATAAAGGGATTGCAGCCCAGGCTGCCTTCTGTCTGGACCTCCTCCTCCGCAGGGAAGTCCCGGCCCGGCTCATCAGACCCCCTGCTCTGGGCTGAAGGTCACTAGTGATGGCAGGGGGCGGGCAAGGCCGTGATGGGAACCCACAGGTCGCGCTGGGTTGTGTCCTGCGTCTCTCATCCGCCCACAAGGGTCTTCCGCTCTGGCTGCAGGCAGAGTCAGACTCAAACAGAGAGCCTGGCCGCCCCTCTGCGTGCTCCCGGCATTGCGCCCCGACGTCTCCCCCAGGCGTGCACACACACACACACACACACACACACACACACACACACAAGTGTGCCCGGGGCGGAGGGGCACCTCTGCAGGCCCCTGCCCGCTGCACACAGGCCGCACTGGGGTGGTTCGCACAGCTGTCTGAACAGCCCTGGCGGCCAATGGGGGCTTGGTCAGGGGTGGGTGGGCAGCGAGAAGCCTTCGTGAAGCTGCCCCCGCGGTGGCTGCCAGCGGGCCTGTCACTTCCCAGCAGGTGCTGATGCCACACGTCAGTCCCGAGGGCTGGGCTGTCAGGCTGCAGCCACGCGGGCTGTCTCTAGCTGGACTCGGCTCCCCACTCCCTCCCCCAGCTGAGAGTAGAGAGGCTGTCTTGGGGGGAAGAGAAGCCCCCACGCCCCTGTCCCTCCTGTGTCCCTCGCTGGCTGCAGCCCTGTTCAGCAGTGACTGAGCAGGATGGCAAGGTCACGGCGGGGGACCCAGTGGAACCCTCTGGGTCATTTCAGGGGTGAAGGGATCAGTGAGTAAAGCGTGCATCCAGCCTTTTCCATCAGCGTGGTCCCTGCACTCTGTCCTCTGCCAGGCCCACCAGAGCCAAGAGGGTAAGTAATGTTCCCATTGGCCTGGGTACCATTTCAAAAGGCAGGGACAGTTTCACTGGACTTTTTTTTAATGACATAATGAATTTCTCTGAATCCCTAGTTGGGGTTTAGGGGATCCCAGGCTGGGGACCAGAGATCCACAGGCTGCCCCTGAGTTGCCAGCCAGTAAATAAGAAGGCTGAGCCCCTTCGGGAACTGGGGTGTCTTGACAGCAAAGAGCTGTGCTGGGAGGACGCTGGCACTCAGGAACTCAGTTGCAGGGGGCGGGGGGGCTGGGCAGCGGGAGCCAGGTGAAGACAGCAGCTTCCTGATGCCCCTGGATGAGGGACGTCCGGCCGCACACCAGATGGACCCTGCTCCGGACACTGGGTGAGGCTGGGTCCCAGAACTCTGCAGCCCCCGGAAGGGAAACCTCTGGGTGGCAGCAGGTTCCACCTGTAGGCGTGGCGACACCAGGCGCCCCCTCCTCGGCACAGAGGGGCACCGAGGGCCACGGGGCAGGGCTCCAGGAGCTGCATCTCACGGCCACCAAGGGGAGTGCCTGGCCCCAGCAGGCCCTGCAGAAGAGTGTCGTTTCTCCTTCTGTCAGCTCCAGGAGACACAGTGGTCCATCTCCGTGGCTGTTGTTAAACCCAGCAAAAACAAGATGGCTAAATCAATAGCCTCCCGATCTTTGCTGAATGCTTTAAGAAGGAACCACTGCAATGCCGATATCCTTGTGTCCAAGATGACACTCATTTAATCCGACTTCCCTCTTCCTTCTGTGGGTTATTTAGTGCTGCTACCGGTTCAGCAGAGCAGAAAAGGCACGGGTCGGTGTGGAGGGGAGTTTGCCCACCGAGCCCACACATGTCTCCTGAGCTTGCCCCGCCCTCCACACACCAGCTCTCTTCTCCAGATCTCTCTCCTGGGTCCCCAGTTTCCAGCCAGGGGATGCTCTTCTTTGGAGCTCCACCTCTAGTTTGGGGACTCCTGAGGTCCCAGATTTGACCAGTTTCTTGCCAAACACCTACTCTGGTCCAAGAACAAGCTGGACGTCTTGACATGTGAGTTTTTGTTGAATCTGCACAGCAAACCTGTAAAGTAGGTGCCGTCCTCACTGCGCAGGTGATGCAACCAGGACAAGCTCAGCGAGCGCCCAGCGCTCTTGCAGACTCCACACGCAGGGTGCAAGCCCAGCCCAGGCCCCCAGCTCCCAAACAGCCGCCCCTCCCAGCCGACGCAGTACCTCTCTAAGGGGGATGTGCAGACGCAGTGCAGCCGGCACAGCTGGAGGAGCCTAGGTGATGCCCACAGACGCCCGCACTGTACACGCCAGGGAGCTCCGCACCAGCATGGGAGGGGTTTGTTCCACCCCGCTGGTCTCGGCCCATCTCCCGCACATGAGCCCGCAGCCTGGGAGACGCGCACCGCCTCTGGTTCCCGTGGTCATCCGCCTGTCGGGGCGAGGGGCTCAGGCTGGGGAGATGGTGGGAAGGCTCTTCCTCCCCCAGCAAACCTGGTCCATCACTGAGGCTTGTCAGTTCTCCCATGGGTCCCTCAAATCTGTCACCTTCCCCACCCCGCTGCTGCCTCTGTTGTTTCTCACTCTGCAGCCATGGCCGTGGCCCTCAAGGCGGAGCTGAGCCGGTCACACGGGGCTTCAGACCCCTCAGCCGGCTCCCCCTGCTCTTAGCTTGAAATTCAGACTCTTCTGCCGGCTTCCAGGCTGTGAACCCTGCCCAGCCAGGGCACCTGCCTCTCACAGCTGGGCTCACCCAACGGGAGGGCAGCGCTCACAGCCCGGGCTGGGCTGCACCCCATCCCCCAGAAGCAGACAGCACAGGGGCCAGCCGGCGTCCCAGCGGGGCGTCCACAGGCTGGGGCAGCAGTGAGAGCAGGGTGGGTGGGGGAAGTGGCTCCTCCCACATTCTGATGACCTGGTTGGTCCTCAGTGGATGACGGAGGGTCACCCGCCTCTCAGCCGTGCCTACCTCTGCCCCCACAGCCCGAAGATCCCCCGGTAACTCTCCCTGGGGAGGCTCTCAGGGACCCCAGTCCAGCTGGACCTTTGAGCAGGTTTCCTCAGACTCCTCAATCCTCAGCAAACCCCCGGGGGCTTCAGGACCCCCCACGTAGGGGCTCGGCCCACGAGACTGGCCGTCTATGGTGGCGACAGACCCGAGGTGGGATTTGGCCTCTCGTGCAGAGGGCTCAAGCCACCTGAAGGGCCCGTGACCAAGCCGAAGTCTGGTCACGGAGCCAGGGGGCGTTAGGACTGCTCAGGTGCCCACAGAGCGGCCGCCTCGCCCAGCTGACCCATAGCCTGGGCCCGAGAAGGGGGCTGAGGTCCCTGCTGCGGCCGCGCACAGGCGGGCAGCCTGCCCATTCACCCCAACCCCCGAGTCAGTCACAGGCGTGGCTCAGGGGACACAAACACCACAAAGAGACAGCCTGCTTGTGCTTTTGACACGTTATCAGTTTTTATTTAAAAACATGCTAAAAACATGGCGTTCCATAAAGCCAGGACCAGGATGAAGGGAGCACGCAGATACGGCATCGCAAGCAGAAAAGTGCACTGAAACCAGCACGCGTGTCCCCGCTCGGCCGCGCCGCTCTGGTGGGCTGGGTGTGGACTCGAGCCCCGGCCTTGGCTGCACGGGGCCCGGCCAGGGAGGGAGGCCCGGACACGCCTGGACCTCAGCCTCACGCGGCAGAGGAGGGTGGGGGAAAGGGAACACCAGAGGCGGGCTCTGAAGGGCCAAGGGGCAGAGTGGACCCCGGGCACCCAGCCCCAGCTCCCGTCCTTGCCGGGTCCCTGCTGTTAGCACCTCCACCATTGGGTGGGCAGGGGCCAGAGAGGCGGGGACGTCCTTCCCCTCCACCGGGACCACTCTTTGGCCAACGCAAGGAGGGATGGCCACCTGGTTCCAAATCAAGCCAGAACACCTACGTGAGGGTCTGGGGCGGGTCAGCATCCTTTCCAGAGTGATAGGTCATGATGCAGGCCCATGCCGGCAGGGAGATGGGCTGTGCTCCTCCAGCGGGAGGGGGGGAGGGGTGTCGGCACCTACTGGGCTCCCTGTCCCCCTCCAAGGGCTGTGCTCGGCCCTGCTCGCCCACCTCCCCTGCCAGGTTGAAGCAGGCACTTCCAGAAATCTGCAGAACCTTGGCCTTTGACGTCAACTCTGTAATCTGTCTGCATCAGACCCCAGGGAACTCCAACCCTAGCAAGGAGCCGCCAGGGAGGGAACTGACTCCGGTAACTCTGCCCACGAGACCGTCGTTGGGAGAAACTGAGAAGCCGGGCTACCACCACTGACATCACACAGCAGGCCCTCCGCACAGTGTGGGGACCCCCCTACAGGACAGGCATGGGGCCCAGAAGGGCCTCCAACCCCGTGCCCGGAGCCTGCTGCCCAGTGTGGGCCAAGCCAAGTGACAAACAGCCAAGCACAGGGCGAGGCAAGAAGGCAGTTTTCGGAACTGTGAACAAGGCTCTGAGGACAGACGGACGAGGTTGGGGGCTGGCAGGAGGAGGGAGACTGAGGCAGGGGTCCCAGGGCTAGAGGACACCCGTGACGCTCCAGACACCTAGGGCACCAGGGAGGCCATACACGCCCAAGGCGCTAGGCTTTTGCTGCTGATTTGAACAAAAATTAGAAATTGCATTAATCGGCATCAACAACCCCCCATCACAAACTCATGACGTAGCAGGTCCCACTGTGCCTCTTCAATGCTCGTCTGTCAAGGGGACCTCATGGTGGCCTGGTGGCCCATCTGCTCCAGGCTCTGCAGATCTGGGTTCCCGGGAGGCAATGAAGCCCTTCCCAGGGAGATAGGGCCAGAGGGCTGGGTGGGTGGTTCTCCGGCGCACCAGCCCATCCTCCACCTGAGACCCTACCGGCAGGCTTTCCCATCAGCAACCCCTACTCCTGTCCCAGGAGGTGGTCTTTACTCTGCCCAGCTGTCTGAGACCACCCTCCTCTCCACTCCCCATGCCCCCTAGAACGTGACTCCGGAACACACCTAAAGTTCTGTACTCCTGGTCCCAACCATCTTGTACTTAAGGGCGGGGAGGGGTTGCTGGCTTGATGGCCAGGTCTCAGCTCTTAGAACAAACAGATGGAGGAGGCTGGAGAAGAGATGCAGCCCAGAAGAGGCCCAGATGCCCAGCTAAACGGTGCAGGACAAAGGCAGTGCCCAGGCGAGGCCCATCTTGGGATGAGCTCTAGGTGCTGGCTAGCTGGTGGGTAACCTTTCCATGCTCAGCCCCACGGATTCTTGACTTTTTTTTTTAACTGCAAAATTCACTTAGACCAGCATGAGCCCTGGTCGGGGCACCTCCCTGCAGTCAAACACCCCTTGCCCATCCATCTCCAGGCCTTGCCTCGGGCTGCTTTGTCCAGGGGCTACTGTAATAGGATCCCATCTGACTGCTCTTGGGTTTTCTGTACTTTTCCTTGGGGTCATGGAGGACGTGATCGCCACCCACCCCAACATCAGTGAACCCAGAGGAAGGAGATGTGGGTCCTGGGACCGGGAAGGACACCCTCCCCTCCCTCCCAGCAGGGAGTCAGCAGCCCAGGGACTCTGGCTGGGCCAGTCGCACCACCCGCCCCACCCGCCCCTCCTGGCAGTCACGGGTCCTCTAGCCAACTATGTGAGCAGCTCCACATGAGGACAGCTTCCCCTTCCAGAAGCAATGTGAGAGAGCAGCATGTGAACTAGAGAGGTATTTGTCGGAGTTCCTAGCAGGAATGTCTGTGAAAGAAACGGGTTTGCGGAACCTGTCGCGGGAACGCCCGCACGGGGTGGAAGGGGAGCCCCTCCCACCGCAGAGGGCGGGAGGCAGGAAGAAGGAAAAAGAGCTGCTCACCAGTGAAGCATAAGGACCCCCAACCGCTCAGCTTCGGGCCCAGCAAAGCGCTCACAGCCCCCCGAGGCCCCCCTGCCCTGGCCTCTCGCACAGGCCTCGGCCGTCCCTCAGGACTCACCTCCACACCGCTCCCGGCACCTCCATCCCACCTGCCTCCTCCAGGCCCCCACCTCCCAGCCGGCCCCCACCTCAGTGTGTCCTGGCGCTGCCCCCCATCCCAACAAGAGCCTCCCAAGTGTGCACTGCTGTCTGTCCTGATTGAAACCGTCCTCTGTCCCCACCCGTCCCCCGCCCGTCCCCCACCCTCAGAAAGAAAACCAAACCGTTACAGAAATCAACGCAGTAAAAAGTTATAAATCAGAAAGCTAACCCTAAACTTATCTGAGAGTATTCCTGAATAATCGTAATCAGAGTAAAATAAAATAAAAAAGTTACACTAAAGGTATAAAAAGCCTGGGCAAGATGCTCCCAGGGTCCTGGCCCAGAGGCGGTCAGCCGCAGCCCCACTAGCACACCCACTCTCCTCAATTCGGGCGGCCGTGAGCGCCAGGGGCCTCCGTTGGGCAGCGTCTCCACCAGGAGGAGGCGCTGCGATCCCCCCACATGGGGACAAAGTGTCAGCTGAGGAAGGGCAGGGCAGAAACCCTCAGTGCTGGGGGCTCCTAGAGCATGCCCCCCGCCCACCCTGTCTTCTTTGGCAAATACACAGATGCAGGAATCGGGCAACCCGGCACCCCAAGTCTCTGCGCCTCCTCGTCCCCAGCATCCTCCCACCGAAAAGGCTGTGGGGGGTGGCGGGGGAGGCGGGCTGGGGAGGCGGGCACAGGGGTCAGCAGTCTGGAGGGTGCGGGCAGGCAACACAAAGCTGAACTCTTCCCTGGCACAGTGTCCACGTGGGGCCGGGGCGCTCGGCCAGCCAGCTCAGGCATCGTACTTCTTACCAGTCCGGTGGATGTGCTGGAACAGAGTCATGGAGAAGGCCATGCCCAGGACCTGAAAGACACCAGGGAGGGGCCTGAGGCAGGAGCCACGGCGCCCAGAGCAAGAGGGGACAGCCCCTCGTGTGCCCAGAGGAGGCCAGCAGGGCGAGGACGGTGCAGAGCAGAGGAGGCCTCACACAGGGGAGCTCAGCCCCTTGGAGCCGTCTGGGCAGAGCATACCGAGCTTCTCGAGGCCCAGAAACCTGCTGTTTGGGAGTATGGTGGGGAGACAAGGCCCGACCCTAAATGGCAGCTGAGTCGGGGAAAGTGGCAGGAACACTGAAAACCGCCGAGTCACTTCTGTGAGGTTCTAGGTACACGGCGCGGTTTCTGGCCGCAGCAGACGCATCTCACCGCTGCTGCACTTAGGGGACTGTTAACACCAGTCTGTGCCCCCTTGGCCCATGGACCCCAAGCCAGCGGGAGGCAGAGGATCAGGGACACCAGCACACCGCATAGCGTGCCACTCAGCTCAGTCTCAAGGCAAACGTCCCGTGCTGGGGGGACAGGCCTGTCACCAGAAAACTCATGGGTCCTTCATGTGATGCCAGCACAGGCTCAAGGCTCAACGGGATGTGATGATGCCATGGTAGGGCCCCGCAGGGTCAGACAGGCACTGGGAGGGAAGCACTGGGTTGGCGGCAGGGGCAGAACAGCACACGGCTCTGGCCGCCTGGGCCACCATCTCCCTGGGGGTCTGTGTGCTCCTCCGGCAGGCTCTTACCTGCATGATTAGGATGCACATCCCCACGGTGCCCAGCACATGCTTGTTGTCATCAAACCACATGGTCACCTTTTCGTAGCAGCCCTAGGGGCGAGGACCACAGGTGAAGGCACTGGCATGACTGGGGGCCCTCCTGCCCAGCCCCCACCTCCCTGCCCTTCTGTCTCTGTCCCCACTCTTTCCTCCTGCCTTCCCCAGGCCCCCACCTGGTCCTCCGGCCTTTGAGCAGGCCCCACCCCTACCCCACCTACAAGACCCCAATGCACAGTCCAGACCCTGGGCCACTCTGACTCCCCAGAGTGGACCCAGACTCCCATTTCCCACCTGCCTTTTGGCTTCAGTCCTGTGTGCCCCCACCCATCCCACATGAAGCCGTCTCCTTGGTGTCCAGGCCCACCCTCCCAGGACCATCCACCGCGTGGGCCCCTGGGGGGCCAGGGCTCACCTTTTTCCAAAGCGGGGTGGTGCTGTTGCGCCCACAGCCCTGGGAGTTCTCCATGCAGCAGCGGTCGGGGACCGTGTTCTCCCCCAGCACTGGGTACCAGTCCCTGTAGTCCGTGACACCACAGCAGTGCATCTGCGGGGAGGGGGGGGCGGGACACACAGGTCAGACAGGCCACGCCGGGTCCTCTTGGGCCTCCCCTGCCACCCACCCCATGCCAACTGCCACCTGGAGTTCAGCCTTCTTGTGCCCAATTTGGCCCTCAGCTGGGCCCGCAGAGGAGGCAGTGAAAGGTCCTTCCGGAGGCCGGAGGGCAGAAGGCCACACCATCTGCCCCTCTGAGCCGGGCGCTGGGCACCTGGCAGGGCGCTCAGCCCTCTGCTGCCAGTCCCCTGGGCTCTTCCTCCCAGGCTGGCGGGAGCCCCTCCCCAGAGCCCCACGGGGGGCTGTACTGATTGTCTCCTCTTAGAAGCCTAGCCTCTTCACCTGAGCCATAATCAGGGAGGCAAACCTGCGGCTAAAATAAGCTGCCGTTGGTGCCAGAGCTCCAGAAAGGGAGGGCTTGGACGATGTGTCCTCGATTATCCGTCCTTCCCAGCTCCCTGCTCCCCACTGCCGCTCGCCTCGGCTTCTGCAGGCCTGCCCACTCCTGCGTCCAGTCCGGCTCGCCTCCCTCCCGGCCTCGCCCCTGTCTCCACTGCGAGGTGTCTGACCCAGAAAGCGCCGGGTCTCCTGGGCAGAGTAAGGCCCGGCCCCTGCCTGCCCCGCCCACTGTGTGCTGCCCCGCCCCTCACCTCGGCCCCGCCCGCTGTGTGCTGCCCCGCCCCTCACCTCGGCCCCGCCCGCTGTGTGCTGCCCCGCCCCTCACCTCGGCCTGGATGATGTTCCAGGCGTTCTTAAGCCCCACGTTGTCCTCCGAGTTGTACAGCAGCAGTCCCTCCTTCAAGTCCCTCCTGGCGTTCTCGTTCACCTGTCAGGTGAGGGAAGGCTCAGGTCGGGTGGGACACTCCCCCCAGCTCGTCCAGGTCCACCAGAACTGCGGCCACAGCTCGTCCTCTAGGGGAGGCCCTGCCAGCCCAGTGTGGGTGACGCCTGGGGGCAGGGTCGCACTTCCGGGCCAGAGCGGCAACTCAGAGGCAGAGACATCAGAGCGCCTCCACTCCCCTCATGGCAGGACCAGCCACACACAGGCAACTCTGCCACCAGGCCCACAGCATCGTTATCCCCAGTGCTGCCGCTCTCAAAACACACCCTGGGATCCACAGGAGGGCAGGCCAGCCATTTTGAGCGTGGGCCCACCTCTCGCCAGGAAGTAACTTAGACCCTCTCACCTCTACTTTGCCTGTAATACAGGAAAACCACATCTACCTCTGGGGCTGTCAGGAGAATTAAAGGGAATGACTCCCATAAAGAGAGAGGAATGGGGCTGGTCCATGAGATCTCTCAGTGTTATTACTGCCTCCTTTTCACAGATGCAAAAGAATTATCGTTTCTAATCCTAATAATGACTCTCCCTTTCAGTGCAGCTTGGCCAATCCTTCCTGGTGGTCGGGCCCCAGGGGAAGCTTCCCCAGCTTGACTGGGAACTGTCCAGCACAGCGGGGTTATCAGGGGTCACCCCACCTCCTCCAGATCCCCAGCACAGGGAGCAGCTGTCCTGTCCTCAAAGGTCTCCAAAAAAGGAAGCACAGCTCCCTCCACTTTGAGCCCTACCTACAGTGTCACCTGGAAGGTTCTACCGTGTCACCCTCCAATCACCCAGCCCAGCCACCGAGCCAGCTCTGAGCCCTTCTCCAAGTGGTCAGCACAACTATGCTTGAGTACTCCTGGGGATGGGGAGCTCAGTCTGCAGCATCCCTGGGTAATTTAGAGGACTCCAGGTCCTGAGACTACACGAGGTAATGAACCACCCCACAGTCCCCACCAAAGCCTTCCCGGGGCCTTTCTTAGCTGTCCTCTCCTCAAAGGTGTGACCCGCCAGGGCCTTTCCTCCAGCTTGCCCTGACCCAGCCCCAAGGCAGTGAAACTCCTACACCTCCTCCCTTCTGGGAAGGCTCACCTTGTCCATGTAGACAAAGAAGAGGATAATCAGGATCAGCTCTGCCAGGAGGATGATCAACAGGACGATGAAAAACTGGAAAGAGAAGGTCCAGGCGTGGGCACAAGGCAGAGGTTGTGGCCGGGGACGGGGTGCAAACAGGGATGGCAGGGAGGCGGTGGGGGGAGGCAGGGGATGGGTAGCACCTGGACAGGGCTTCCCAGGCCTGGGAGAGGCCACCCCTTCCTGAGGAATCCCAGATGGGCAGCAGAGGGAGAAAAAGTAGACAGCCAATCAAGGAGTGGGGGCAGCTGGGGAGGGACAGCCAATCATGAGGAAGAGGGGTATGGTCAGGTAAAGAACATTCCAGAAGCAACTTCCCTAGGCTCCAGCTGGGCCCCCAGTTGACTAAGTGGCCCAGATGCAGGGCGATCCAGAGCCCGGAGGGCTGGGGGACTGGGGTCCAACTTACACTGAGGAGGAGGCACCTGTTCTCCTTGATGGCCCCCAGGCAGCCCAGGAAGCCCGTCACCATGACGACGGTGCCCACAGCAATGACGAGGTTGGCTGCAGACAGCGAGGGAAAGCTGGGGGAGAAGGTGGCAAAGTTGCCTTGGGACACGGAGAGCCAAATGCCCACTCCGAGCAGCCCACAGCCACAGAGCTGGAGAGAGAGGAAAGCCCGTTAGACCGGCACGGCCCTCGTCTTGTCCCCACGGAACTGGAATGCATGTCTCCCACCCCGTTCCCCAGGCCCCCAAACATGAGACTCAGGGTAGAACCAGGCCCAGACCACGTTGTGGTGTGACTGACACAAAGCCCCCAGCCTCTCTGGGTCCCGGCCTCCCCGTCTGACAAACGGACCACATCAGCTTCACGAACCTCCTATGGTCACTCCAATGAGGATGGAATTAAATAACACACAGGAAAGCATGGAACAAATACGGAAGGTTCTAGATGCACATGATTATTCCACTTGGCAGGAGGGGGGGCCCTGGCAGTCAGGAAGGCAGCAGGGGAGGGGGCGCACGGTGGTTACCAGAGTAAGCAAGGGCTCGTCTCTGGGGTTGGGGAGAGAACCTTGGAGCCCAGCTCCTCTGAGCCAGATCTTGCAGCGACTGTCTTGCTGCCCTGACCAGAAGGGCCACTTGCCCGCTGTCCTCAGGAGCGTGAAGAACAGATTTCACACTGATGGAAATAGAAAAGAGCTCGCTGGCCTGGCCGGGGGTCTGGCCGATGTGCAGGACATGGGTGCACCACGCCTCCGCCTTCCAGCCCAGCGAGCCAGGAGCCGGCAGCTGGCACCTGGCCCGGCTCCCGCCCTCCTGCTTGGCCCCTGGGGGCTGCAATGCCATGGAAGCTGCAGTTTCCTGTTTCCCGGGTGGCCTTGTTTTACGCCCCGTAAACTGATGTTCCCCCCACTGCCTCCAGCAGCCCAGGGAAGTCCGCTGGGTCTAAGGAGCCAGTCCATCAGTCACCCAGGACTTACTGAACACAGCTTGCACCATCTGTGCTGGACACAGAACAAGGACCAAGTCAGAGCCCTGTCCTTCCCGGGGCCTCCTCTGGGCCAGACGGGAGCAAGGAAGGAGCAGCAACCCCCCAGGCCGTATGCACTGGCGCCAAATAAATGACACAGGCGTCCAGGTGCCAGGAGGAGGAGGCAGTCCCTCAGCATGGTGGGCTTGGGCAGGGGGACAGTGAGATACTGTCACCCACCTCCCCGACCCACTTCTGGGTGAGAATCTAATGGAAAGAGAGCACATGAGGAGAAGGCCAAGGCCGCATGCCGGCCTCTGGGAGGCATTTCCTGGGCTCCCAGGAACCCAGCCCGCCCCGGCTCTCGCGCTGCCCCAGCTTCAGGGAGAGGACAGACAGGCAGTGAAGACTGGGTGGCCATGAGCTGGCGGAGCGCTGGGAAGGCCAGGCAGAGGCAGCGGCTGCCCAAGGAGACGGCACTTCCTCTCCCACTCAGTCTGCAAACCCACACAGAGCACTTCCTCAGTAAAGCCAGGCCCTGCCCTGAGCGCGGGGGAGATGGGGGCAAAGCCCTGCCCTCGGGAAGAGGGGACTTGTGCAGGGGACACAGGCGTCATATAAAGCACACACACAGCAGAACTTCAGGGGCCGTGAAGAAAAATAAGGATAAAAAGGAGGCAGAAAGTAACTGAGGGAGGGGGGTGGGGGTCAGGTCAGAAAGGCGGCATTTGAGGAGGGACCTGCGAGAGGGAAAGTGAGCCATGTAAATAATGGGGGAAGGACGTTCTAGAGAAAACAGAAAGTGCAAAAGCCCTGGGGTAGGAGTGTGCCTGGCCAGCCAGGGGAGCTGGAGGTGACACTGGTGACCAGCAGGCGGGACCTCACAGGCCTCAGGAAAGAAAATGGTGTTCTCGGTGGGATGGGAAGCCAGTAGCAGGACAGTGAGCTGACCTATGGTTTCAATAGGTCACTCTGGCTGCTGTTCGGAGAACAGTCCATCAGAGGGCATAGGGGGAGGTGGGTGAGCAACCAGGAAGCCACTGCAGCGACCAGGTGACTAGGTGGGGCTGGTGGCCATCTCCAGCAGCTGGCCATGCAGGAGTGCTGAGAGGTGGTCCAGTTCCAGAGGCATTTGGAAGGGCTTGCTGGGTTTCAGCACACGAGGAGGATTTCGATAAACCAGGAGACGGAGGGTAGCGCAGACCGGGCACAGCACGGGAAATGGGGCCATTCCCACACATCCCTACACCAGCTGGTTCCAGGAGCTGCAGTCATGGAGTGGGGTGAGTGGAGCAGGTGCTGGGTCCCCACGCTGTGGAGAGCAGCCCTGTGCCCTGTGCCCTGCAGCAGCCCCAGGGGGACGGGGCCAAGGCTCCTGGGTGTGGGCACACCAGACCCAGAGCACCCACCCCAAGGGGTATCCAACCAGCTCGGCTGCGGACGGGGCGCCACCACCCACACAACCACCAGGTGGTGCCCCAGGCCGGGTCGGAGCTCTGGGTTTGCAGAGAGGCACAAAGACCTGTCCAAGTTGTCACCAACTCCCTTCAATCTGGTCAGTTTCTATGCTGCCGGCTCAATTTTTCTTTCATTAATCACACCATGGAAATTCATGCTCTCCATGCTGAGGATGGATGGCTGTAAACGCCAGACCCTGGAATGAATAAGAGACCCCACTGCTGCCCCGTCACCCGCTACAGATAAGGAGCCTGGCCTTGGGGCCCCTGCAGCCGCACGACGCCCTCCCACCCTGCGCTGGAGACACCAGCCCCCCGGCCCTCCCCAGCCTGGGGGAGTCCTCGGGGCACCACCAGGTGCACCACGCCCTTGCACAAGAGGGACTCCAGCACCTGCGGACTTGGGCACCTGCAGGGGCTCCTGGAACCAGTGCCCCTCGGATACTGACGGGTGACTGTTCAACTGTCCCCCGAGGCCGGTTTCTGCTGGGAGGGGGCCTTGTGCCTCTTCTCTCCATGTCCCTCCTGGGGGAGGGGCTGTGAGGTCAAGGGAAATCTCAACAGCTCAGAAATTCCAGAAGTGGGTCATCTCTGACTTCACACTCGCCGACCTCTGATTTGGTGCACCAGCTCCCCAAAGCTTGTTCCCCGAGCCCCACGTCTGCTTCCTCCTCACTTCCTGTCCTAGGTCACCTTTCCCCAGGGTAGGTCCCAGGTAAGGCCTGCTGCCCCCACCAGCAGCCTGGACCCAAGTTCCCCAGCTGTCCTCTCCAAGCTGCACGCCCGGCCCCACCCCCGCAAGGCTGCTGCTGAGTGAATGAGGCCCTGCAGGTAACGAGGAGCCCTGCTCACCGCATATCCTCCTGCTGAAATGGACGGACCCCAGCTCCCATCTCTGACTCAGAACCAGCAGAGTCCTTGGGCCCTATGTTCACAGATTAGGACACTGAGTGGCCATCATACCACCACGCCGGGCCCAGGACCTGGCCTCCTGGCTTTTGGTGCAGAACCCCGGTGACACCACAGCACTAAGGAGACCATGAGTGCACGCTGAGCCCCCGACAGGTGAGAGGTGCCAGGCCAATGCCTGAGCCCCACGCCCAGGTCCCGGCCACGCACCCCTGCCAGCCTCTGGCCTCTGTTTCTCAGCCCAGCCTGCAGAGAGCTGCCTGAACCCTTTTTCTATAACACCTCCTCCATTACACTGCTCCCCAGTGTGACACCGAGACGCTCCCTCTCTGAGGCCCAATTTCCTTTAAAATGTGGCATTTGGACTAGAGAATTTCTCAGGCCCCAAGCCTGAGATGCACTGGTCTCTCCCCAAGCCCAGTGGTACAACCAGAGTGACTTTAATCCCAGGGACGGCCGGCTGCGTCTGAAGACGGTTTTGTGGTCACAATTTGGGGAGGAGGAGCTGCTGGCATCTTAGTGGGCCGAGGCCCGGCATGCTGCTAGGCATCCGAAAGGGCCTGGGGCAGCCCCCACCACACAGAACCTTCTGCCCCAAATGCCAAGAGGTTGAGAATCCCTGCCCGAGCCCCGCACCTGGGCCAGGTGTCCACCCTTTGGCTATGGCCTCCCGGACAAGACGGCTACCAGACGGAGAATCTGCTGTGGTCCTCCAGGGGCGGGCAGCATCCGGGCTCTGAGAGGGATGACACACACACACATGAGGTGAGGGCCAGGGCGGGGCAGTCCAGGGGCTGAGGGCCAGGGCAGGGCAGGAGGGAGGGGTTGACAGAAGAAAGGGTTTGCTGGGCAGGAGGGCAGGACCACAGGAAGCCACCTCTGAAGGCTGCGCAGGGGCTAGGGGCGGGGAGGGCGAGGCTGGACGGGAGGAGGGAGCACAGGAAGCAGGCAGGGCCTGCAGTGACACAGCCTAGAGCTGGAGAGCCTAGCTGGTGGCATTTGGGAAAATGCCCTTCCAAAAGCAGAGGCTTGTCTCAGCTGAGACAGGAGGCCAGATTCAAGCCCAGTGCAGGAGGGAACTCTGGGACGAGGCGGGTGACTCAGGGGACTGGGACCAGCCACCTTGCGGCCTCCGGGCCTGGTCAGCGGCCCTCTCCAAGTGGGGGCAGGCCTGGGGGCCACCCTGGCCACCAAGCCTCCTGCCCCTGCCCTGCCCCCACCCAAGGGCACTTGTAAGTATTTCCCACTCAGGCTCCAAAGGAGCCCAAGTCCAGATAGGAGCTAACAAGTTCCACCCTTGGCTTGCCCTGCCTTGCTCTCTCCAGGGGCTAGGGTTTGGGTCTGTTTTGTCTGTTACTAAATCCCCAGGGCCTAGAACAGCACCTCCCCTTGGCAAATGCCAGTGGGTCCCCCTCCTCCAGGCTCTCCCATTTGGGCCCTTTGCTGACCCCGCAGAAGGGAGAAGGTACAGCCCCTTCAGAGTCTCGGCATCAGGATTCCTCGTCACCCTGGGCCCATCCTGCAGATGCCCAGCAGGCAGAGTGAGGCCGGCAGGCTATGGCCTCATTTATAAAGTCTGCTGTAATTAGCCAACACCCCATGGCATGTGCCCGATCTTCAGTTGGAACCATATTGATTTATAGTTTTAATATAGTTTAATATAGTTTCTGCCATGTGTCCTTATGTATTTTTTATGCAGCATCCCAGTTCTGTGGGGGTGAAGCCCCCTGAACCCACCTCCCTCCTGAGCTCCCGCCGCCGCTTGCTTAGGGCTCCGGCACAGCCACTGCCCATGACCCCTCACAGCTGCCGCCGTTTCTCCTGCGTGCAGGACGGCCCTGCCTGGGGTCACCTCCTGTGCCAGAGCTGGACCCAGGGCAGCACATCCCCGCCCAGCCCTTTGTGCAGACACGCTGCCCACCCGCACTAATACCCCAGCACCCCAGGCCAGGTTCACGTCTCAGATGTTTCTATGCCACCCCCAGATCATGCCTGGAGACTACATAAATATTTGTTCCACGGATAGATGGATGGATGGATGGGAGGGCCTGGGAACAGCACCAGACCTAGACACATATACCCGCCTGAAAACGAAGCCCTGCAGCCCCTCATCCCCACCAGCGCCAGTTTACCCCAGCTCACCTGCAGCCCCTCGCCCGTCCCTGTAAGTCACCTGCTCTGCCTGCCCTAGCCCCCCACAGCTCAGCACACCCCAACTGTTTTCATTTCCGCTGCCTCAGTGTCTCTGCAGAAGGCCTCAACCCAGCCCCTGCACCCTCCCCGCCCCCTTGGCTTTGCAGAGGCCCTTCAAACACTCACCCCCACACCCTGTGCTCCACGAGCCAGGGCCAAGCACCAGCATTTAATGGCATTTAATAAATTAGTGGATGTGGAGAATAAAAAAGAAAACCAAAACGACTTAAATTTCACGGCCGACGTACGGGCTGGTAATGATCCTGCCGGCCCCGGGAGAAGCCGGCTGCCGGGGACTCCATCACCGGGAGAGGGGCACTGCGTCTGTGCCAGGAGCGGGGCGGCTACTTTGTGTTTCAGCCGCCCTGGCCTCCGAGGGGCCTGCAGCTTCACTCTCACGGCCACAGAGGGAGGCAGGAGCAGCCGGACAGTGTTTCCACTTCTGCAAGGAGGGGACAAAGTCACAGAGACACCTTCGCCAAAGCCACCCAGCAGGCAGGAGGATCAGGGCACGGAGGGGGTGGGGGGCCCCCCAGTGAGAAGGCGCCTCTGTGTGCCTGACCCTGGCCCCAAGGGTCCAGCCTCTGCTTAAGCCCCCTGGGGTCCCAGTGCTCACCAGCCAGCAACACACTCCACTCTTTTTCGCACAACTCTAACTGGTCAAGAGTTCTTCCTCATTAACTCAGGAGCCGGCTTCCTTGTGGCTAACGGGCATTAGTCCTGGTTCTGCCCAAGCAACCCACCGAGGAGGAGCGTGCGCAGGCCTTTATGCGCCTGAAGTCCTGGACCTAACAGCATCCTTCCCCAACTTCCCCCGGCCCAGTAAAGGGCTTTCAGGGATTTCATCTCTGAGCCACCCTCCACCACTGAAAGTTAGCCTCCAGCCCTGCAAGGACAGTGCAATGTGCAAAGACACCACTCTCCCCTTCTCCATTCTGAGCTCTATACTTCTGGTAATCCAGCCCAAGCCACCCCTGGCTTGGCTGGCAGCCACAGCACAGTCATGGTTCACACTGAGCTTGTGCATAATGAAGAACCAAACAGTATGATTCCTTGGCCATTCTTTTTTCGACCCTTCACTTTCCCTCAAAGCTTCTAATTTCTTCACAACTTCACAGCCCCCAACATCACTAGCTTGCACAGGTGACAGGGAGATCACACCCATATTTCTGAGCCAAATTTTCCTCCAAATAAACATTACATAAAGCATTTGCATATCTAAAACCCAGTTACATTTTGATTATTACATAATGAGGTTATTTCCTAGCTAAGATGGTTCTAGGGGAGAGCACTTAAACACGGCCAAACTGCGGGGATGCTGTGCTGGGGAGCTGTGAGTCTCTGAGGTTAACAGAGCCTTTAAGTTGCACATCCCCAGAGTCCACTTCTCTCCAGCGAACTCTGTAGGGTCATTAGGAACATAGGGACCACTGCCTCAAGTCACTGGAACATCCCACAGTTGAGAGGGGGCCTTGCCACAACACCTCTTGCTGTCTAAGACTCTAAGAAGTGCCAGGGACGAAAGAGTCATGATGGAGGAGACCCCTGAGGTCAGCCCGTCCTCCCCGCAGCGGGTTAAGGCCCCAGGGGTGGGTCGGGGTAGTAAGAGCCCAGGCACCGCGGGCCTGGTCCCAGATAACTGCACAAAGTGCTTGGTGTTCTCTGACCCCGGTGGGGGAAAGGGGGAGGTGGCTTTGCTGAAACACTGCCCATCTGTTCGGGCTTCCCCGCCTGGCCTCGGTGTGGAGTGCCTCTGCCCTGCCCAGGAGCTCACTCCGACCGAGGCATCTGTGGGACTGCAGGGGGCAAGCCCTGGGATGGGGAGAGTCTGCATCTGTCCCGGGGCTTCAAAGGCCAGGGCAGGGGGGCTGAGAGCAGGCGCAGCCGCCCAGACAGCTGGTGCCCAGGGAGCAAGGGGCAAGGACTAGAACCGGGGCGGGGGCGGCCTGCCTGGTGCTCTCCCCACACGGCCCCCTTAGAACGCTGGTCTCCACACCCTTCCTCTGTCTGGGAGAAAGGCCTGCAGGGCAACGTGCTCACCTCGCCCACCTCCACCTGCACCCTGGTTCCCGGCCCCTCTGGACTCCTCCAATCTGACAGCAGGGCCCACTTCTACTTTCTCAGGTGCCAGCACACTCCGACCCCGCCACTATCCAGACTGACTGCCGGTCTGCTCACTCAGTGGGGAAATGTTAAAGGACGCAAGGACCGGCTCAGAGCCCCCGGGGAGTCCCGAAGTGGGACAGAGGCTGCTGGAAGGGACGGAACCCAAGGAACAGGCCCCGAAGGACCACAGAGTGAGGTGTGGTTAGGACACCAAGGAGCAGTGGGTGATACAAGCACCTGCCAGCCCTGTGGAGGGGGCGTGGTCACTCAGTCTGTACACACTGAGCCATGCCACTACCACGGCCCTTCTGGGAGGGCCCCCAGGGGTGGCAAAGCTGCCCTTTCTTCCCACTCTGGCCAGAGTGCGGTCGGGGTGGGTGCAGGGGAGAAGGGAAACTTGGGAAGCACCTGTAACCCAGCGTTCCCAAGCTCGCTCCAGGAGGACTGAACCCCAGACGGCGAGACTCTGCCCATCTCGGGCGAGCACCCAGCACCCAGCGGGAGTCCTCCACCCCTGCTCGGAACGCAGGAGACAGTCGGCTAAAACGGCAGGGGGCAGGCTCGGGGGAAGAGCTATCAAGACGGAGGACACCCTTCGTTGTCCTGGCCTCTGCTGGAGGTTTCTGTTCCCCAAGCCAGGGGCAGGATGGCCCTTTCCTGGGAGAGTGGAGGGAGGGTGACCCCAACTCCAGAACTTGTCAACACAACAGGAAACAGATTGGAGCTTCAGGCCACCCAAGCCCAGTGAAAAGCCCTGGCAGGTGCCAGCACAGGAAGGGGGCTCTCTGTGCTGGGGGGTGGTGTGCACATGGCCCTCATCACCTGCACCCCAAGTGCAATGGCTGCCTGAGCTCTGGGTGCAGGAAGGAGCATGGAGAGACAGCCTGGGACCACAGCATGGCAAGGTACTGTCTGAACACCCAAGGTCACGGTAAATTGGGAGGGAAAGCACCAAGGACTCACTCAGAATAGCTTGTCAGAGGAGTCTGGAGAAAGGATTTTCCCATCACCAGCATATTTTTTTTCCTTCCTGCTCTTGTTTTATTTCGTGCATCTGGGAGAGAGGCATTTCTGAGCGCGTCAAAGCATAGGGTAATACGAGAAGCCAGGGCTGCCGCAGGAGGCAGGGATGGGTTTAAGAAACCCACCTTCAAGGTTCACGTTGAAACTGGGGCCACCTGGGCTTCCTTGAGAAAGCAGAACTGTCAGTAGCCTGCAGCTCAGGATGTGGAGCCCCAGGGACGGCCACACGCCAAGAGGCTCTGACTACTTGGCCTTCCTGGGATGTGTCTCTGCTAAAAGACGGAGGGAGGAAGAGCACCTCCCCAGAGCTCAGGGACACGGAGAGGATGACTAGGATTATCCCTGCCGAGCACTGTGCTCCCTGGAATATAAATACTGTACAAGGTCCGGGGCTATTATTCAAACTCCTTGCAAAATGCAGGGGACACCTTGAATTCACTTCACATCTTTCTGGCAAAGAGCTCAAATGATCTGGGAGACGATAACTCATCCTACAGAATGGGAGGGGTGGGGACCCTTCTGCCTGTTTGAGGAAAGGCGCCCCCATCACTGCCCGGGGGGAGGAAAAGTCAAAGAGTGAAAATCTGTCCGTTTTGGGGCACCTCTCCCCCAGTGGGGCTGCCTCCGTTCCGTCCATCAACAGGATGAAGGCCCGTTAATACTGTGATGAGGACGGTCCTCCGTGGCTCAAGTTCAGCAGATAATATCCTCTAATTACACGTACAGGTGTCGGGAAGGACCGTGACTGACAAGCAGGTCCATCTCTGGCCCCAGGACAGCCACCCACACACACTTTTGCAATCAGCCTCATGCATGGCCAACACAGGATTGGTCTTCTCTCCAGGGATGCTATGCCCACAGCCTGATTATTTATACTGTCAGCCGGGAGCCGTGCCCACCCACGCCAGGATTTGGCATTCTGACATGCTCTATGGGGGACACAGGCTGGTTAAGTTCGGGTCCCTCTGCCAGAGATGTCTCTGCACCACTGACGGAACCGCCTGAGATCTCTCCTCACCCCGCCCCACAACAGTTCTGCTGTCTGTCTCCCTCGTAGAACGGGAGACTCCGGCTCACCCTCACCCTTCCACGTGTCCACTGCGATTCAGATCACTTTACTGAAAGCTACTGGTCTGCAGTGTGGCAGGCGAGCGCACCCAAGGTCACAGAACTTGTTCAGGGAGAGTCATGCCCCCACCCGCCCCGGTGCCTTCCCTGCCTTCCCTCCCCGAGGCTGGGCTGCTGGGGACTCAACCACGTGCCCGTGGTTCTCAGTGCTTTGCCCCTTCTGCCCCACTTAGGCCTCCCAACCCAACGGCGGGGACAGAGGGGGTCATTTTCATCCTCCCCGTTTTACAGGAGGGAGATGGGATGGGAGGATGAAGGCACGAAGGGGTTCAGTGGCGACGGAACCCAGGAAATCTGGCTCCAGAAACCACGTTCTGACCCACCAGGCCCCTCTGCTTAGACCTATGTTGTCCCAAATCCATCGGAAAGGGGTCATGGACAAATCCACGCTTGGAAGAGGGAAGGCTCGCCACCTCGGAGGTCGAAAGTGCGGCCTCTGCTCTGTGGCCTGGGAGCCCGCTTGTGGATGAGGAGGGCAGGGAGAGCAGGGATGGTGGCAGTGCTGATAGGGCGGTGACGATGATGATGTTAAGAACACTGAAGGGGAAGCCAGCATTTACTGACCCCTAAGCCACGCCAAGAATGGTGTCAGCCCCTTTCCACAAAAACCAGAAAAGTTAGTTCCTATTACTTCCTCCCACTCTGCCAATCAGAAAACTATGATCAGAGGTTAAGCATCTCGTCTGAGCTCACAGGTGGAGCTGGCAGACCTAGGATTTAAATCCAGTTTAATGTGAATGCAGATCCTATGATTGAAGCCTTTTTCTGTGCCTTGTACAGACCTAAAAAAAAAAAAACAAAACCAACTTCACTTCACTAAACATTCTCCACGACTTTCTAGCCCAGTCTGAGTTGAGCGAGGTGGGAGGGAGGGCAGGGACCCAGGACACCGCCCAGGCCCCGCTGGAAGGCGCAGCGGGGTGAACACGTGGCTGGGGGTGCACCCGGGGTGCACGGGTGTCCGGCGGGGGGAGGCAGGGGGAAGTCCAGCCCAGGTAGGCTACCTACTCCACTGATTTTACCAGCACTGAGACAATTGTTGGCCATACCTCTGCACAAGGAAGCAGGAAGGAACAAAATAAACGAGTTTGCAGCTCAGGGGGCCTTCTTTTGGGGCCTCTATTTCCACAAAGGAGCTTGTAGAGCAGCCCATCACTCCGTCCCAACGGCTCCCTGAGGGGCTGCTACCCCACTTTACAGAAAAGCCGCTGCGGCCGACCCCGCAAAGGCCTGTCACCACCCTGTGGGACAAGAACACCCCCTCTGACCCACCAGGGCACGGCGTCTCCAAGGAGCTCCCAGAAGTGACTCTGAGACGGTCCACCGCTTAGAGAGGAGCCATGAGGAGGCCTGGCTGGTGACCTTCCAGGCACCTTCCACCCGGTCTCCCCGCAGCTGCCCCAGAACCTGCACTGAGCTGGGAGCCGTGCTGGCCATGCCACACAGGAGCAGGAGACGGCCCCTGCTCGGGAACACTCAGCAGGACCAGCGAGACCGGGCGGGAGAAGCTGCCCGGACATGGAACAACACAGGCCCAGTGTGAGGTCTGGGTGGGGAGGGCTGAGGACCACTCTGGCCTCGGTTCAAGTTCACCAGCAGGGGGGAGTCTTGGAAAACGACTTTCCAGTGGTTGTTTTTCAAATGGGAGATTCACAGTTCCTCCCACATGAACAGAGCTGCAGTTGGGACTGAATGAGATTCAGGAAAATAAACTTCCCTGCACGGTGCCTTCACAAAGCCATAAGCGGGCGTTGTTATTAGCATTTACGGCCCGCGGTCCTCATCCATCCAGATGACTGAGGGCGGGCAGAGTAGCTGTAAGCCAGGGGCCAGCGGCGGGCGGGGGTCCTGCCCAGTCCGGAGCCCGGCTGCCCCCAGCCCCCAGCCCCTCTCCTGCACCCAGGAGGTGGCCCACCAGACGATGTTACTCCCTCCGCCGCCCAGTCCCCAGCCGCCCATCTCCGGGAGGCAGCTCGCTTCCCCGACTTGCGAGCATGCTTCTTTTGGCAGCGAGCTGCTGCTGTCTGTGCTCTGGACCGTAAAACAAGTTTTCATCAATAAATTAAGATAAGTGGAAAGCCAGCTCAAGAGGAGGCAGGCTGAGGCGGGCAGGCGGGAGGGCAGGAAGTGGCTCTGTGACCCACAAGGGGCCGGGGTGAATCCAAAGCAAGACTGGGGCACCCTGCCTCCTCTCCCTGGACCCCAAGGGCCCCCTTCCACCTGGCTTCTCACAGATGGGGAGGCTCAGAAAGTTGCCTGCCTCCCAGGGGTCCTGTTCTATCCTCAGGCAGGTGAGCAAGTGCCCGTGGCAGGTAGAGTCAGGTCCTCAACAACACTCTGAGCCAAAATACCGTTGCGATCACTGGGGCACAAGAGCCAAATCTAATCAGACACGTGCCTGCCCAATCACTGACACCAGAGATCTGGCTCCAGAATAAAACGTGTTCTCCCAGAGCCTTCCCACTCCTCAACGCAAGGCCTTCCCACACCTGGGCGCGAGCCCTCAGCCCCTCAGTGCACCTGCACACCTGCCCACCCTAGAAGTCTTCTCCTTCCCCACTTCTTAATCCAACCCAAGGCCTTCGTGTACCTGCTGACGCCCACCTCCTCGCCCCAGGCTGGCCAGCCCCGCCCTGAACCCCACCTACACTCCTCAGTGGCTCGGACCCTCTGACCACTCATCAGACCCTTCTCCCACTTCCCAGTGCTGGCCTTGGCCAGTGGTGCTTCGGCCCATTAGCTGCCCGGGGCAGGCACCTCCCCTCACACCCCTCTGTGCGCGTCCCTGGTGTCGAGCTCGGCATCGGCAGAGGTCCTCGGTTATCACTGCCAGGCATGGACTGGGTGAGAACAGGGAGGGGTGCAGGGACGTGGAGGCTGGGCAAGTTTTCAGCTCAGCAACAGGAGCACCTCCCCAGCCCCGGGCGAGGGCACACAGCCCCTCCTGCCCCCGACACTTGAAAAGGCCGGACCATATGGCAGGAGAAGGGCCATCTGTCCGTCCACCGCCACACCCGGGGAGGCGCGGCTCCACATATGCTTAGGAGTTAACGGACAGGTGAGCCCCTGGGCAGAGCGGCGGATGGACCCCGAACAGCACAGCACACCGGCCACGCACTGCCAGCACCCGGAGCCTTGGGCAAGTTGACCCGCTCCTCTGAGCTCAGCTCCCCCACCTTTCCAACGGAAGTCTGAACCTCACAGCACCCCAAGCCCCTCCAGCCCCGAGCTCCTGCGACCTCACTGCTGCCCCGCGCGCTCCCTGGCCGAGATGCAGGGCAGGAGCAGGAAGGAAGAGTGCGGGCCCGTGCTGGGCCTGAGAGGGACTGTGTGACTTATCGCCCCCCACGACCCGAATCCCCCAGTCAAGGACACAGTGCTCGGACAGGAGACTTGTTCCGGGTCCCACGGTCAAGGGCCCAGTCCGACGCCAATTCAGCACCTGCCTCAGGAACCAGACAGTTAAATACACCCAAACAGAGTGGGAGAAGGTGGAGCTTCGGGCCAGGGTGACACTAAATCCAACCTGGATATAAATCAGAATTGATTACTTCTGAGTTCAGGCACTTCCCCAAAGTGGAAGGATTGGAGTAATGTGAGTTCTTCGATCAAGTCTAGGCTGGGGGAGGTCCCCCTCTGAAGCAGACCCCAGCTGGCTCTCCCTCCTCTCCTCCCACCCCGCTTCTGCAGCACACACGCGCACACACACACAGATTACACACACTCGGATGGACACGCACATGCGCACACAGGCGAGCGCCCCCTGCACTGAGACCTGGAGGAGTAAAGGAGACCACTTCATAAGGACAAGCGGGAAAGTAGCCTGTATGTTAGATGTGAGTTGGCAGAAGCCGAGAGCAAAGTTCAGTGAACGGAACAGAAGCACATCGACAATAGCAAAAAGAAACAATTACTACGCATTTTCATATGAGCTCCCATCCCGAGGAATAAATTTGCTCTTGCTTTTGCTTATTCAACAGAAAAACAACAACAACAACAACAAAAAAACCCAGGCAGTTGCGGGAAAGGGATGAGGACACAGCAGAATGCAGACGCCTGCACTTCGCGGCACTTCCCCGAAGCTCTCAAAAGTGTGTTTTGAGATACCAGCTGACACAGGAGTCAGAAGAAATAGAAGAAATAACATTGTAAGTGGAGAGGCTTAGGGTGCTGCCTCCAGGGTACCCACAAAACAGACACGGTAAAAGTAACAGGGAGAGGTGTCTCTCCCATCCACCTGGCAGCTTTGCATCTTTGGAAGAAGTTACCCCTAACCCTGCCAAGAAAAAAAAAGATTTTACTTGGAGATGGAATCTTTAAGGTTTGTGGCACCAGCTGCTCAGGGGAGCTCGGGTCCGGCTTCATTTCAGGAAAACTCCGACCTCTTTTGCAGGAGCAAACCCGCAAGGCAGCCCTGCAGATTCTGGCCCTTCTACGCAAAGTGCGTCACCAAGGCCCAGGAAGGCAGGGGCCAGTGCTGGGGGAGGGGCGCAACAGCCCTGCAGAGCAGGTGTCCTCAGCCTGGGGGCCCGGCGTGACCATGACTGCTGGAGACGCAGGACTCGGGGGAGGATCCTGCCACCGGCACCAGGCGCACCAGGAGGGGGTCACGCTAACCACGCAGGTGACCGCATAGCTTCTCAGGTCGCAAGCGGCCCAGGACCATTTGCATGCACTGACCATCAGTATTTCTGTACTGCAGTGTCATACGCACTCTGAATCAGGGTGTCCGTCCCAGTCTCCTGAAAATGCACTTCTCCACCCACGTCCCTGATTTGGGGACATGTTCCTCCATCTATTCCTCCTTCCAAGAAACAGAAGTTGGACCGGTGGCCAGCAGCTAAAAGCACAGACTGGAGTGAGCGCCTGGGTTCCAAATCCCAGCTCTGCCCCTTCCCAGCGGGACTTTGTGCCAGTTGACTCTGTGACTCTGACTCCCCATCTGTAAAATGGGGGCCCAAATGCTAACTCCTCAAAATTATATGTCACACTTGCAAGGCTGCTGTGAAGATTAAAAAGGAGAACGAGAACGCGGCGAGACGTCATAAATGTCTATCAGCACTGCCGGGCACCTCCTGCCCCCCACCCATGCCAAATCCTCCCGCCGCACCCCTGCAGCTCTCCTGCCTCCACACTGTCCACTCCACTCCTGCGGCCCAGTTCCTGGTCTCACCCCTTTGGCCAGAACACCGGAAGCACCCCTACTGGTCACTCCCTCCCCACTCTGTCACCACCGCAATCTGAACACTCCGCCTGGGGCACGTCGCACCTCATCTTCCAGGCCTCGGAGGGCTCCTGCCTCCTGCAGGGTGTGGCAGGAGCCCCTCGGCCCGGCACGCACCTCCTGCAGGCTCCTCCTCACTAGTGTGCCGCCGTCCCCGCAACCCAGGCTACCCGTCCCTCTGTGATACGCCCCAAGACTTGGCCGGCGTGCCTCTCCGTGAGCTCTTCCCCCTCCAGCCCCTACTGCTGGGCAGTGCTCATCCTTCCATGATGGGCCTGAGCTCCACCCTCCCTCCCTTCCTCTCTGTGCGCCAGAAGCAGGTGCTCCCTCCGCCACAGCACCTAACGCACTTCGTCCCACGTACTCACGCTCGTTCCTCGCTGGTTTTAACTAAGTCAGCTCTCACTCCGCATCTCCCACAGTGCCTCGCATACAGTAGGCTCTCAAGAGGTCTTTCTCCTGTTTTCACAAAGGCGAGCTCCCGGCAGCAGGGAACTAAGATGGTACAACTTGTCTGCGCGGCACCCGGCTGGTCCCTGGGGGAAAGGGTACCTCCACGCGTGCCCTCAAGGACCACAAGGCCCAGCACTGCCATGAATACCGAGCGTATCCAAGTTCTCCAGTGGCACCGAAACGCTGTCACTTCAAGCGCAGCCACACCCCAGCCCCGCCCCCAGGCACGTGACCGCAAGGGTTACCAGTGTTCTTCCTCTGTGTGACTCATTCAAGCAACATCTTGCTTCCTTTCCACAGGCCGTTATTAAGCACAAACGATGCCAGGAACCACATCCAAGTGCTGGGCACCTCGCAGGCTGTCACAGTGTCCTGAGGAACTGCTTTCCCCGAGCGCCGTGGGGCGGCCCCCCGCTGGGCTCACACTCCTGCACCTACTTGCCCACTCCTACCTCCACTCGGACGCCTCACAGACCTCTCACACTCAACAGGGTCACTCAGAAAGCCCGAAACTCAAGCCACAGGCAACCCAAGGGTCCCCCTCGTGGCCCATGTCACCCACCCACAAGTCCTGCCGATGCTGCCTCCAATTTCCATCTCCGTCTCCATGGCTACCCCCACCTCTCCCTCCCACCTCCACCATCATCTTCTGTTTTCCCAGCTGCCCCTCTTGCCCGGCTGTAACCCATTCTCTACAGAGCGGCCAGAAGGGCCCTTGTTCAAATTGCCAGAGGTTCCCCTCGCGTGTAGAGCAAATCCCAAATCCCTCCCCATGGCCTGCGAGACCCTACCCCACCTGGCCTCTGCCTTCCTCTCCCTGTCCGTGCTCTGGTCCTGCTCACTGGCCTCTGCCAGCTCCTGACACCCTGCACTGCTCTGCGCTGGGAGTGCCCCGGGTCAGGGTGCTCCTCCTTAGGTAGACGCGTGGCTGCTTCCCCCTTACCCTTCAGGCCTTCCTCGCCCCCGTCCTGCGTGGCAGCCCGTTATGCCTTGTAAGCACGTGTCTTCCCCACTAGAATGTGGCAGCCAGGAGGCTGGAGACCCTGACCTGCCCCGTGTGTGTCCCTCAGGTGCCAGCTGCATGCTAAAGACTCAGTAAACCTCTTCAGAGGGAGGGACAGACAGAGGGAGGAGGCCGGGACTCGGGAGGCTCGGGTCCTTGAGAGCGCTCCTCTCCAGCAGCGCTGGGCTTAGCGGGACTAAGCCTCTCAGGCATCACGGGGGCCCTGAGTGGTGGAGGGTGCTGAGCTGCAGCACAGAGAAAACGCTGCAGGATGTGAACAGCTTTGGCAAAAAAAAGAGTAATAAGGAGCATGGGCTATGATGTCAACGGGCTCACGGGAGTTAAATTCCCCACCCCGGCTGTGCAAACTTAGAAAAGCAACATGACCCCTCGAGGCTGTCATTTCTCGTTTACAAAACAGAGACAATGCCACCAAATTCACAGGGTTGCATAAGCACAGTGCCTGGTACCGAGTGACGCTCACGGAAAGTCCTCTTTTCCAAGGACGCTGGGGGCTCAGACCCACACACGCTTTCTAATTGAATGAGTCCATCCTCCTGCTTCCCAGGTGCTGGGCTGCCTGGCTGTCACCATCTCTCATGCGTCAGCCACCTGATCTCAGGATCTCACCTAAGGGACAAGAGGCAGCGAGGCAGATGTGATGAGGCTGCCCGAGGGCTCTCAACCAGGCCATCACTCTGGATCTTGGCTCGGGACAAGACCCTGGGTACGGGCCCTGGAAGGTGGGGCAGGCATGGCACAGGGCTGTTAACACTGCTTGGTTCTAGGGTCACCCCAAGCTCCTTGCAGCCTTGGTGGGAGGGAGAGGAGGAGGAGAACCAACTCGCCTGCCGTCTTAGTCTCAAACGCCAAACGGCAGCTCCCAAGCCAGGGAAGGGGTGAAGGCTTCTGTGCCCTTAGCTGTTCCTGGAAGGAGGTGGGCCACACGACCCCTGGAGATGCTCACGGAGCCTCTCTCCTCTAGCAGTGTAGGTTCTCCTTCCCATCCCAATGGAGAGGACACCAGGGAGATTTCGAGCCCCAGAATACATCCTTGGGTGGAAGGACATGTCCCAGGCCCACAGCACTCAGACCCAAAATGAATCTTCCCAAGGCTCTCCTTTCCTAGACCCCCAAAGCCCATGGGAGGGACCACCAGGGTGCAGATCCAACCTGAGACAGAGCCAAGCCAAACCCGCAGGTGCCGACCTCTCAGCTGGCCCTTGAGACCCTGTTCTTGCCAATACTATCCCGGCTCCCCTCTCCTCTCTGCCCCTCTCAATTTTTCTTTCTAAAACTGCTTTTCCAGGCCATTTCTATGCTCAGAGCTTCCGTGACTCCCCACTGCTCGTGCGTGCGAGGAGCTCACACCCTCTGGCCTGACAGTCAAGGTCCTCGACGGCCGCCCACGGCCCACCTCCCAGTGCACCTGCTGGGAACCATCTCGCTCCGGCAAAACGGAGAGGCCGGTTTCATCGTCATCCAAGCATCCCATTCGTGGGAGGAGGCCCTCCTTGTCCCAGCTCACCCTGCAAGACCAGCGAAGAGCGCCTCCTGCAGGGCTGTCTTTTTCTGAAGAGCATGCAGAAACCGAGGCAATGAAGCCCAGGCCTCCCCGCCCCCGTCCCCGGCCACACAGGCGCTCTGTTCGAGGTCACGGACCAGCCCGCGTGGGGACTGGTCAGGGAGAAGCCATCGGCCGAGGTGGAAGGGGCACGTGAAGGGGGAGGGGCAGCAGCTCCAGAGTCCCCGCTGAGGTGCCGGTGACCGGGGAGCCGGGGGGAGGGGGCTGAGCGGCGGAGGGGCCTGGCTTCTAACCGGAGAGCTCGTTGGGGATAATTTATTCCCACGGCATCTCTGCGGGTATCAGCCAGTTGAATTCATAATGGAACAAGCAGCCGCTGCTGTCCTCTGATGCCGAGGCTTCGTACCAGGGGAGCGAGCTGAGCCCAGAGCGACACGGCCACCAAGCAGAGGATGGCCCATCGGGGGCACAAGGCTCCACAGGGACCAGATCTCAAGGTCCTGGAAAGAGGGGGTTCCAAGAAACCCACGAGCACGGCCTCTCCATGGCATCAGGAGATAGAGTGGGACCCCTGGCTGGAGAAGAAAGTCAGGCCGGACCCCGCACTTGAAGGAAAAGCAGTAACCACCTCCCACCTGCTGCCCCCAGAAGTCCCTGGGGGGCCAGGCCACAATCCCACTCTCCCTCTGCAAAAGGTGGGCGTTATGCCTCCAGCAGACAGGGTGGGAGCGGAAACCCCCAAAGCCTAGAACTGCAGTGGGGGTGCTTTCTGCTTCTACGTATAGGAGTCACCGGAAACTGGGTTCTGACTCCTCGGACCGTGGAGCTGACAAAGACAAGACCAGGAGAGGGAGACCCCGGCCTTCAGTGGTGCCACCCAAGTCGCCCCAATGTTCAGCAGTTCAGGTTCCCCTGGGCTGAGCCACTTCCCAGGGAGAAGGGCACCGTCTCTTTCCCACAGGACTGCCTACAGGGTGGTCCCAGGACGAGCGATGGCCTTGTTGGAGAGACTGTCACAGAGCAGAGTCCATCTCGTACTTCAGGAACTGGCCCTCCTCTGGACAGACCCCCGTGAAGTCCAGCCCCACAGCGGCTTCTGCTCTGTTCTGCACAACATGGAGCCGTCACGACTTTGGGGCTCCCCGTGTAAGAGTTAACCTGGCCTCAAAGTCATGATCAGGAGCTGCTGGGGAGCTTATCTGACCTCCTGAAGGGATTAGCACCTGGCTCAAGAGATGCCAATCGGCCAACAGGGCCAAATTTAACCTCATCCATCCTCCCAGCCCTCGCCAGGGCATTCTCAAAACTGACCATTACGCTAGCGGCAGCTCTCGCTGCAGTCCGTCATCGGCTATTTTTAATGCACTCGCCTCCTGGGGGGAACCAGACACCTCCCGAGGCGCAGAGAGGCACCAAGCGCCAGGCCTGTGGCCTTGGCCTCAGGCACTCGGCCGTGGGGTCCCTCCTGCCCAGGCCCGGCCCAGGTTCCTGGCGGTTCTGCTGCGTCCTCCCGAGGCACGGACCAAGTGCGCTGCCACCAGGCCTGGCGTTTCCCATGCAGACGCCAAGCTGACCGCCGTCTGTGACTCAGTAACTCCGGCCTTGCTCACCAGCTCTCCGCCAGCCTCGGGCTGTCCCCCCTCCAGCCGCTGGCCCCCCACGGCCTCTCCCCCTTTCCCATTCATCATCATCACCTCCCTGGCCCTGACAACCCGATAAATCTGACAAAGGACAAAACCACAAAAGAGGTGGGGGCGGGAACTCTCATGTAAGCGAGCCTTCAGTGGGGACTGGAAGGGCCCGGGTGCCAGCTTCCCCGCCGTCTGTAAAAGAAGGGGTGAGTGAACAACGGAACGTGGAGGGATGGTAAACGTGTCTGCTAAATGAGGAAACCCATCCGCGAAGGCTACAGCCTGTGTGATTCCAACTATACGACGTTCCAAAAACGGCAAAACTGTGGAGACAGAAAATTCGTCAGTGGCTGCCAGGGTTCGGGTGGGGGGTGCGCAGGTGGAGCACAGAGGCTTATTGTCAGGGCAGTGAAACTACGCTGTGTGACGCTCTGCTGGCGGACACGTGTCACAACACATCTGTCAAATCCGCAGAGGGCACAACACCAAGAGTGAACCCTCAGGTGAGCGATGGGCTCTGGGGGACTGACGTGTCAAAGGCAGTTCATCCTTGGTAACAAATGTACCGTCTGGTGTGGGTGTTGAGCGTGGCGGGAGGCTGTGCGTGTGTGGGGGCAGGGGAGATACGGGACATCTCTGTGACTTCCTCTCAATTTTGTTGTAAACCTAAAAGTGCTCTTAAACAAAAAAACCCGAAACACAAAAAATCTCTTTTAAGAAAACAAAAAGGGGTAGGTGACAGCAAACAGCGTATGAGGATGTAAGTGGCAAGAGACTCTTCCACTCCAGGACGCTAACAAGAGTGGTGCCTGTCCCTGAGAGCCACGAGGGGGGTCCAGCTTTGGCACCCCTCCTGAACCTTACGCTCATCTCCAGATCCGCGAGATGCCAACTCTTCCCAGCACTGCAAATCCTCAAATGCTCGTTTACTCTCCTGCACGAGGACGTCGTCTAAAAGAGGCCGCCTCGTTCTAAGGGTGACCCAGAGGGAAAGGCTCTCGGGCTTCTGGGCTGCAGGCAAGATGCCCCCAAGAAGCCCTTCCTGAAGGCCAGGACTTCTTCCGCCTCCAGAGCAGGGGAATCCCACTGGCAGCTCCATGAAACTGAAACGGGCCCCCACACCGTCCTCCCTACAACGCCGACGGCGGCCACGTCCCTCTAGGGTGGCGCAGGGACAGTCCCGCCCCGGTGGTGGTGAAGGCTGAGTGGGGAGAAAGTGCTGGAGAAAGGTTTAATAATAGAGCTGAGCCGCGCAGGCCGTTTCCTTTTGCAGCTCCCTGGCGGGCTGCTCCCATTAGGCGAGGCGGCCGTGGGCAGGGCGCGTCAGCTGCTACCAAGACTCAAACCCAGGTCAGCCCGGGGGCCTTGTCTCCTCAGGCCACCCCTGCGAAGGGTCCACATTGCTGCGGTCAGATGAGGGCCCACACATACTCGCCGGGCTTGCCAAACGCGGCCTCTCTATAAAAAGCCTGGAGCTGGCGGGACAGACGGGGCCAGGCCTCAAGCCCCAAGGTTGACTGTCCTGCGCCCATCAGCCCTGCAGCCCAGCCATGTGCCCGGCTCCTCACTGTCCCTCTTGACTGCAGACTGCTATTCTGGGCTCTGGGGGACCATGGGGCGCTGGTGAGCACGGCAGGAAGCCCACCCAGGGGGCAGGCTGGCGTCAGAGAAGCTCTCCCAGCGACAGGGCAGCTGCTGCCCTCTCTCCAGCCTCTCGCGGTCCCCTAGAAACCAACAAATACAACTTGTTCAACAGTCAACACACGTGTGCACAGAGCATCCACCGCCAGTGCGGGGTTACAGGCCGCAGTGTCCACGTGAGAGTGTGTGCTGCCTGCTCGTCACCACTGAGGGGCCGTCAATGGAAACTGATTCTGAATTAACGTGAAAAGGACAGGACTGGGGAAGGCGTCCTTGAAAACACAGCCCTGAGAAACTCATAGGTCTTCTGAGACTCATCTCCGTGTCTGTTCAGCGGGTTGACTCACAGGACCGCCTTCAGGCTGGTCAGGAAGCCACAGTAAGTTAATGTACAACAGCACGTGAAACAGTGCCTGGCACCCAGTGGCACTCTCCAGGCACCATCAGACATCAGGACAGACAGGACAGAGCACAAGCCCTTCCCTCTTGCGCTCTTTCTGGTGGAGAAACATGTTAGGCCCTTGGTCTAGAGCCTGGAACACGGGCCCAGGTGGATTACAAGGCGCCTGTGAACCTGACCTGGGGGCAGGGCCCACCCAGCACCGATTCTCCGTGGACCTGCAGGCGGTTCTCCCCCGCCTCTCCTCACCTCTGAAACAGGAAGGTCCCCCATGTCTAGGTGTCCAAAGTTGGGGATGTGGGAAGGGGCGGGGAGGGCAAGGAAGAGAGCCCCTAAGCCCTGAAAAGGTCTGGAGGAGAAGCTTGAGCCCCGAAGGCAGCCAGCACCTAGACCGGCAGAGGAGAGGCCCCTGCCCAGCCGGCGTCTCAAAGCTCATCGCCATCCAGGGCGTGGGCCTGTGCACTAGGGTGTTCAGGCCCACTGTTCCATTCACTCTCATACCAGCCCGCGGAGGCAGACACTATTACCCCAGACTCAGCAGCAGGGCCAGGCTAAGTTCCACGCTCTGTCCCTCTACAGCCCTTGTCCCCAGTCCTCTGCTGGGCATCAGAATCACCAAAAAGGGTTTTGGTGTTGCAGATGTTCAGACCTCACCCTGGACCATCGTGCATCAGGACTTCCACAGCTGTCACCACCCACCTCCCTGGCCAGGAGTGGGCTCCACTGGGCTGAGGCACAGCGGACGGAACTATGCGCAGGGACACGTTGCCCCTTGGGACCTGACATGCTGTGGCCCCTTCTGAGGATGAACACCCTGTCGGCACCACCACCAGCATCCCACCCCTAGGACAGGGCTCCTGTGGGGCCGCGACCAGACTCCAGTCCCCACCTGGCGTGCTGTGGACCGTGGTGAGGAGGCAATCATTTTCCACTGAGGCTGATCCTGGGCCGACTGGTGCCTGTTCTCCACCAGCTCCAGCATCACCGCTGACACCACCTGTCCATGGTGACGTCCTGTGAAGTGTCACGGCAGCAGCCATGGCAGCGGTGAGCTCATTCAGCCCTGCCCTACCGCAGGCGCCGTCCTGCAGACCCGTCATCCCGCTGCGTGCCTGCTACGTCTCGAGGGCGTATCAGCACCATCCCCATAGACCCATGGGAAACAGAGGCTCACAGAGAACAGGGAGCTTGCCCGGGGAGAGGCTCGGCAAGTGGAATCCAGAATCCAGGCTCTGAAGCACCAGGCTACGCTGGATCCTTCACGAGCCATTGTTGTCATTTCACTCACTGAGCCAGTGGCAGCCCCAGAGTAGCTGAGCAGCCTGTGCTGCCCCTTCCCTTCAACTTTCCATTTGGTTTTCTCGGGAGCGCCTGTCTACCTGGAGTTGGCTTTGCCCGCCGGGGAGAGTGACTTTGGCAAACGAAGCAGGATGACAGGGACTTGGTAGATCCTGGACGTGCTCGTAACCATGCTGAGGTCTTGGGAGCCACAGGAGCCCCCATTTTCCAGATGGCAAGGTAAACAGGGCGGCCTGCTTGAATGTGCCCACAGCATCGCAGAGGGAGAGCGGACAGCCCAGGCCGCCCGCTGCCAGCCCAGGGCTCACTGTGCAATCATGAAAACGTCTTCCAGACTGCCCTGAAACAGCCCCACTTCCCAGCCCTGTGTCCTTCCCCAAGACAGGTGTCCACCCTCCCAAGGAGGGAGAAAGTGACCAGCCCCAGCAGCCCCCTCGGCCCCGCGAGGAAAGGGTCCCGGGCTCAGCCCAGAGGCCCCGCTCTCTGCTCCCTTCAGTTTAAAATAGGCCATGAGGATGCCTGCCAAGATCCAACACTGCTGGCAAACAGGAGGGTTATATTTCTGGCTACGCACCGTGAAACACCAGGGAAGGCTTCCCAAACCAACAGCTGACTCCGGCTGTGATGACAAGGCGACCCTGAGGGTCGGCTGGAGCCCAGCTCGCGGCAGGCTCCCCGCATGTGTACAGTGGGGGGGCCGCCCCACCCCGGGCTCCAGGACCCGGGCAGTGGCTATATAAGGGCCTGGGCCGGGGGGAGACTGGGGGCGGGGATTTCTCTGGCCGGGAGAGAGCTCACACTCACGCAGGCCTGTGTGCACACCTGCCGCGGGTGAGCATTCCGCGTGCCATTCCCTGGCCTGGAATGGGCTTCCCCATCTCGCCACCCTCCAAACGCGGCTCCGTCTCACCTGCTCCCGGAAGCCCTGCCAGAGGCGTCACCTCTCCAGCCACAGCAGCACTGGGGGGTGTGAGAGTGCCCTGCCTGCGGGGAACGGGTGTGGGGACCGGGGGTGTCGGGCCAAGGAGGACCTGGGGCAGTGGCAAGGAACACGGGTGCGGGTTTAAGTGTGAGACGCGCAGCCGGGTCCACGGGGTCGGGACTTATTCCACGAGGCTCTGGAGGGCAGAGTGAGGACCCAGAGTCAGAATCCGCAGGTGAAAAGCGATCCCTCAGCCTCATTCACCCGGAGAGCCAGAGCGGACTAACATGGCGCTGCCACTAGAAGTCTGGGCACAGCCCCAGGGCCACCTGCCAGGGGCCTCTGCTTTGGGGTGGGGGCTGTCCCACGAGCTACTGGGGTCCCAGCCACTTCTGGTTCTGCATCCCACACCATGCAGGATCTCCCCAGCAGCAGGGTCTCCTTTCCAGTGGGCACTCAGACACGGCACTAAGTGGCTGCCTAGTCCCCAGGGGCAGCCAGCTGGTGCAGACAAAGTGGGAGGCCCCAGGCAGCCTGGGGGGCGGGGGGGAAGTGAATCCAGTGTCCTCTGTGTCCTTCTATTTCTTTTAACTCAAGGTGTCCCTAGCAACCAAAAAACCTCCCACATACACACCCAGAAACTCATCAAGGGTGAGGGGAGGCTGGCTCTGCGTGGTGGCGTTACAAGTGATCCTAATGCAGGCTATTTTTCTGCCTGTATATTCCTTCTAAAATTCTCCAGCGACCACATACGCATTTATACAATCAGAAACAAACTCTCTTCTCCCCTCTCAGAGCCCCGTCAGCAGTCGCGATTGGTCACTGGACACCCGGGCCCCCGCTTCCCTGCACCCTCTGGCAGTCACACGCACCAGGGAGAGTGTCACACGCAAGTGGATTTCACTTCTTGCGATGGCAGCTCATTGCTGGGACGGTAACAGCACGTGACTTCCCTGTCTTCCAGGTGCCGGATGCTCACGTGAGAGCAGGTGGGCCCGGCAGCTGCACGCTGAATGTGATTTTCCTTCCTGTCGTCCCGGAAGTGGTCTCTGCTGTTGCCGAGGCTCCCTCGCCATCTCCAAGACAGCCTTGGACCACTAACATGCCTGCAACCTCTTTAAGAAATCCATGCTGGCATGAAGCAAAAAAGCAGGAAACTTCAGAACATGAATCCTGAGCTGGGATGGTACCAGATCACGCCCATCATTGTGGTGACCCCCTACACATGGGAGGAGGGAGGGAAAAAAGGACAAAGAAGGAAAAAAAGAGCTGACAAGGAAGGGGAGGCCGGAAGGAGAGGAGAGAGTGCCTGGGCTGGGCATGGTGCCACCCTGTGCACCTCGGTCCACCTGCAACCCCTCCTGGCCCCGAGCCCCTTCCTCAGAGCAGGTCATGCCCATTGCAGCCATTAACCTGGCTGTCCCCAGGCCTGGCACCCGTGACCGGCACAGAAGTCCAAGAGCCAGGCTCCACATGCCTTGGGCGCTCCGTCATCGCACCAGGAAAGGTTCTGTGTGACAGACACACTGCGCAGCGAGCCAGCCAGCCTGGGCTGGGCCATACTTGCAGCTACTGAGAAGCTGACCTCAGCAGGGGCGGCTGGGCCTGGGAGGGGGAGCAGGGACAGGGCTCGTCACCGTGAGTCTGCGCCGCAGGGAGGTGTTCTGGCTGTGCTGGCTGTGGGTGGCTCTGGGGAGGGGGTGCCCCGACTCCACTGGGGAAACGTGCCCTCACACCAGACACATCAGACACACAAGCAGCGAGTGAAAACGAGAGACGTGATGGGAGATCCCACAAGGCTGGGAACTCCTCATTCTGGAAAAACAAAGCTATGAGGGGATTAGATGAAAGCCTGCAAAATACACCAGACAACGAGAGCGCCAGCACAGACCTGTCTGACAGATCCTGAAACAGAACCCCAGGCAACCCCTGCAGCTTGAAAGAAATTATCTAAGAACCAATAACAGGTAGTTCAGCTCTTCACGCCGGGCCGCGTGGGGTGGCGAGGGGTGAACACAGCTAAGGTCAGAACAGCTCAGACAGACTCACAACACAGAACTACAGTGGGCCTTTCAAGGAAGCAGGGATGCTGGGATCTCGCGGGACCCTCCCGGACAGTCAGTCCTGCAGCCATCACCAGTTGGCGGGCCACCCTCCCAGCACTGTGGCCCTGACCACGTGCAGTCACACGGCTCATCAACAAGGTGCAGGGAGAGGAAAGCATGCAGGGTCTGGCTCCGTCACTCACTCGGGGGCTTTGAGTAAATAACACAACCTCGCTGTCCCCTCCTTTGTAAAGTGCAGATAAGGACGTCTTCCCCACAGGGGTGATGTGCAACTACACCAAGCAGCACACGTGAACCCCGAGGACAGTGCCTGCTGAAGGAGGGACACCAGGGGCCCCTAATGAAGGGCCACTCACCGCACAGGTAACTCAGACATGGGTCTGCCCACCGGAACGTCAGACGTGCATTTTGGGAACGAGGTGTAACCACGCTGTGGCTTAGTCATCCCATGCCTGAGCTTCCTCACCCAAAAAGTGGACCAGCCATCCCAGTTTGCGGGGTTATTGTTTGTAACGGTGCACTGCGCACTACAAAAGCATGGTAAACGAGAGCTCACGGCTGAAATCAGGAGGCTGGACAGGTTTGTCAAGGGAGAGAGAGAAAAGGGGACAGGACCAGAGGGGTAGCTTTCAAAGACAACAGGTCAGGGCACGGAGCAGCATGGAGAGAGCACAGGAGCAGACGGAAGATCAAGGAGAGCATGGCATCTCCGAAGTCAAAGGCAGAGAGCGGCCCCTCCAAGGAGGGTCTGCACGCGTCCTCCCCTGCAGCCCATACTTGTGCCGCCAGCCCGGCCCGCACGGCCCAACGTCCCACAGGGACCAGTCCTCTCCATCTTCCCGAAGAGGAGGACAGTTTCAAAGGGAAGGAAGAGCAGCACCTCTAAGGAAATAACTACTATAAAAGTGCCCAGGGGGTGTGAGCGCCCCTGCGAGGGGGAACCCATGAAAACTTCAAGGGACAGAAGTGGTCAGGAAGGAGGCCTCCAGGAGCCGTGTGCTTCCTGATTAAAATGAAGTGCCTGCTGCTCTGATGGGCAGGGGTCCAGCAGATCCAGGGGAGAGGGGCAGGAAGACAGGCCAGTGGTCATGTGACTGAGAGGCAGTCTTCCAGCCCATCCTCCCTGAGGCCCGCTAAGCAGCTCCCCCAACACAGGTGCACTCAAGTCCTCGCTGCCCTGTTCTGGCAGCAGCGGTTGACAGCTAAGGGTCAGAGAGAGTGGGAGGGACCCCCAGTGGGACCAGCCCAGAGGGAGAGCAGTGCAGGGACCGGGGCAGACACCAGCACACCAGCTCACCCGGACTTGAACCCTTCAGGCCAGCCTATCCCCAAAACCAGACAGCCAGCACAGCAGGGAGTGAAGCTGGACTGGCCACATCTGCTCAGCAGGGGTCCCCTGGGTGCCTCTCTGTGGATAGAAACCCTCACCATTCCTCTCAATTCTCTTCCCCACTGCGCCTGCCCTGGGGAGGCTCCGAGACCTCACTGCCATGTGGCCTGACACCTCTCAAGCCTTCCTGTGCTTTCTCCTGCTCTGCAGACGGAGACCCTGAAGCAGGAAGGCCCTCCAGAGGGCTTCTGTGCCATCCCTGCCTCCACGCTGGCCACACTCCAGTGTAGCAGATGGTTAGCGACCACCACTCTTGCCTTTGGGGGCTGCCAGGCCAGCAAATTCCAGCAGCTGTAGCCAGAGTCACTGAACCTCCTCCCCTCCAGCCCTGTCCTTGGTCAGTTTCACAGGCCTTTGTCGAATCACTTCCACTGTAACTGTCATCGCTCCTGGCCAGGCCTTGGAGAGGCTTATGGTGCTGCCCCAGATGCTTTCCCAACAACTTCACAGTTTCAACATAGCATGTTTCCCAAGCACCTTCCCGCAGCCCAGCACATAAGACACTCCTCTCTGCCCAGGACAAACTCCCCACCCACTCCTTCCTTCCATCCACCTTGGACTGCACTCTTTCCAGACCACCTATAACCCAATGAGCCATAAACACACGGCAGACACTCTCCCGAGGCTGCCCCCACCTCGCCCAGGACTCCACTGCCCACGGAGTGCTCCCTGCGCCCTCTGGAGCAGACCTGTGCTCCCCGCCAGCCCCAGGGCTGCCTCTGTGAGCAGCCAGCAGCCAGGACAGCAGGGCAGCACTCAGACAGTGGGCCTGGGGGAGACGCCAGGGCTGTCCGGAACAGCCACCAACGGGGCTTTGCTTTGCCTTGTCCAAACAAGGCCATTATTAGGCCCAGAAATGGAGGGCCGAGGTCCAGAAGGATGCAGGTGCCCAGACGGTGATCACATGGGTTTGGAGCAATTGGGCTACTGTTCCGCAGTGCCGAGAAGGGCATGGACTTGGAATCCCAGACTTTGCAAGTGGGAAATTTTGCTAGACGTCCATCTGCCTCTGCCCCTCTCCACTGCAGGGCACACCCTCAGGGTAAACGGGGCTGAGCCCTTCAGCCAGAAGCAGCTCAGCCCCACCTCCAGGGGCCTGGCGGGGGCACTGAAGCCACGAGGAGTGGGTGTCAGGGCCGGGAGGGCAGCCCCAGTCCTCCCCGGGCTTTGAGGAGACTGCCTAGGTCTGCCCAGCAGGGGTGTCAGCACACAACACTGGCGCACCGCCACCCACCACAAAGGCGCACACAGAACCCACCCTGTGCCAGCTGTGTTCACAGCCCCACCCACTGCACCTGGGTGCCCTCAGCAAAGGATGTTTGGGGGCTGGAAGAAGCATCCAGGACCTCCATCACCCTCTCGACTGTTTCAGGATCTCAGGTTCCACCAACACACTGCAAGGAAGCAAAGAGGAGAGGACAAGGAACAGGCAGCCCTGCCTTCCTGGTCACAGGTGGTCCATGGTCACCTGCACCCCCCACTCCTCTCCCCTCCAACACAGCCGGGCTTCCACTCAACCTGCTTCGTTGCTTAGGAACATTCAGGAGAGGTCTGAGAGAAAGAAAACTGAAAAGTGTTTCTCTCTCTTGGCAAAAGTCAACTTTTCCTTCCCATTTTCAGGATGCGTGCCCAGGAGCAGTTTCGAGGATGTCCGTCTGTCCTGCCTGTGCTCCGGGGCACCTTCCTTTGGCAGTGGCCCAAGAACCAGAAATGGGACTGGCACCTCCCTGGGCTGTCCCACCGGCTGGCAGGTGCAAGAAACGTGCCTTGGTCCAGGCCTCTGCTCGCTGGCTCAGCCACCCCAGGACAGTCCGATCAGAGTGGTGCCGAGTTCCAGAACCAGGTGCTGCCAGTGGGAAGCAGAGGAGCAGCATCTGCCAGGGGCGGGAGGCAGGCATGGATGGTGCCTGGGGCTTGGGGAGGTCTGTTCTCCCTCTACCCCCGGAACACGGCCCCCACACGAGCTGGGCTGCAGCACACAGACCTGTCTTCCCCAGAAGCCTGGAAAGACTGGATGCCTGTGCAGTTGGGAAGCTAAGGCCTAGGAAGGGAAGGCTTGGCAGAAGTGGGTCCCTGGTGCTCCAGGATCGTGGTGCTAGGCACTGAGAGACAAAGCTGGGTTGACTGACCTCAGGAAGAGGAGGGAGAAGAGCCCAGCCACTCAAAGGGAGGGGTCCAGAGCCTGGCTGGAGTGGGGCATGCCCTCCCTTCTCTGATTTGGCTCTACTACCCCATTCTCTTCCATCACTCAAGTGCTCACACCCATGACTAAAGATACCATCAACCAGATGGTTGGTCCCCTTTAGGGGAGTGGCTGGGGGCTCACCATCTGGCAGGACCTGCTGCCACCGATGTTGTCTGCCTGCAGACACAAGAGGGTGGTCTCCCAAAGTGGACATCGCCAGGCGCTCCTGGAAGCCCCAGCTCCCACTGCTGCAGCCTCTCCTGCCCCATCTTGGTACCGCATGCCATCTGGGGACTGGGTGGACTGGGACCCGGCTCCAGGCTGCGGCTGGCAGAGAACTGGGGCTGGGCCTCCTCCCCAGTAGGGGCAGAGAGGCAGTAGGTGGGGCTTCACCCCACCCCGCCTCTCAAGGAAGCCACAGACTTCGTGGGGAGGGCTGAGGGGCTCTGAAGGTTCAGGGAGAAAAAGAAAAGCTCTCTTCAGGGAAGGAGGGCTCATCCAGGCGAGGCTGAGACCTGCCTGTACCGGCTCCTCTGTGGGGATCAGAGACCCTGGCTGACCGTCTCGTGGAGAGGGGCAAGAGTTGGGGCCGAGTAAGTTGAGCACAGGCAAAGAGCTCTCCCTGTCTCCAAGCAGACTGCTAGAGTCAGAAAGCACAGCACTCAAGCCCCATCACTTGGGTGAAGCCCCCGGAACAGGCCCTGCTGCCAAGGCTTCCCCCCAGCGGCGCCCAGCAGGCCAACCAAGAGGGCACAGCCTTGCCCCAGGGCCCCGGCACGGCCAGTGGAGGTCAGAGTGCTTACACTTGACCAGCAAGGCCTGGCCAGTAAGGCTTTGGCTCCCAGGAGTGCAAAACCAGAGGGCCAGTGGGGCCGGTGGGAGTAGTTCAATCAGAGAAGGATTCCCAGAGGCAGTGGCCTTGAGCTCAGCCACCTCCTGCTGCCCTGCACCCATCAGAGGCCACGGGGCCTTAGAGCCTGTTATCAGGCAAGACAGGAAATCACTGGGGCCTTTGTGTCCCTCCTCAGCCAAGCCCGGGCAAGGCAGCCACGGGGAAGGAGTGGAGGAGGGTGGCAGAGGCTCGGCCCCGGGCCTGGCTACTCCCCCTGCCCCAGCTGTCTTGGCTGTGACCTGCTGCCGCACTAAGCAGCTTAGCCGAGGGCCCTATCTCCTCAGCCGAGGGCCCTATCTCCTCAGCCCAGGGCCAGCATCTGGGGACGCGGGGAGCAGGGCGGCCCCGCGGGGAGTGCGGGCCTCCGCCAGGCAGAGCTGGTATGACCAGCGATAGCCAAGCGGGTTCCTCTGCTTCTCTGAGCCTGCCTCCTGCGAAAGGAGGGCAAGAACAGCCCCGCCTCCTGGGCTGCAGTGGGCGTGGGTGAGGCCGGTGAGGTCGCAGGGACAGGGCCAGCACTGTGCCGCCCTCGGGAGATGCCCCAGTCAGAGGCTGTGCTGCGGGGGTGGGGGCACCATGGCTCAGAGCCACAGAAAACTCAACGGCTGTGCAGTAACTCAGGCAGGAGGGAGAAGGTGAAACTAGCTCACCCCCAGGACAGGCACCCTCAAGTTCACTGGCAGTCTCCTCTACTCTGAGTTTTGAGGCCCACACCGAGCCCTCCTGCAACGTCCCCGACCACCCACGCCCCAGCGCTCTCCAGAGGACTCAAGGCGGTGCTAGGCGGCCCAGGGACTCTCCACCCTCCTGCACCGCGCCCGTCCAGCTGCCAGCCTCTAGGGACAGGCTAATGCGGCACCAGGGAATGTACGCAGGGTACAGGAAGCAGCCACCATGGAGGGACACACAATGCCCAGCGGTCAGCAATGCTGGGAATCTGGAAGGAAAGGACCAGCACAAAGGGTCCTTGGGGATCATACGTACAGTCAATGGGGCCCAGGTCCCCAAGGCACCTTCAGGGTGAGCTGCCCCCATCCCCCACCGCAGCCTGCCCTTTGGCCACAGGCGTGGGCCAGTCCAGCAGACCCCCTTGCTTGTCCTGTGCTGAGGGCAGAGAAGGGCAGGGACAGTCCCTGTCCTTGGGAGCTGGTGGGCAAGGGAGGAGGAAACACCTGGCCGTCGGGGCTCTGCCCAGTGCTAACTGCAAGAGCCCAAGCAGGCCACATCCCCTCTCCGAGAGCTGCCCGCTCCAGGCTGGGAACGCACAGTCCTCTGCTGGAGGTCGGGGAGGGGCTCAGTGCAGAGGGGCAAGCACACCCAGGGCATCGGGCCTTGGCGACACCCACCCTGACCCGGAGAAGGGCAGGCGGCCGAGCCCCTCCTAGGCTGCCCGGACCCTGGTTGCGGGGATGGGGCGGTGCAACTCCGCTTGCTGGCTTCTCCCTGCCTACTGCAGAGCAGTCCTGCTGAAGAAAGTTAACAACAATGCCACTCCCAAGGGACCCAGGAAACCTGGAGAGGGAGACACCGGAGCTGTCCTGAGGACACCAGAGGTGCAGGGAGGCCGGACAACAGAATGATCTCTGCTGGATCAGGGCTACTCCCTGCCCAGAGGAAGACGGACATGTCCGGGTCCAGGGGTCTAGAATGTAGGGTCCCTCCTGCCCCAGGGTGCAGCTTCCCTCACCCCCCGCTGCAGCCCCGACTCTGAGCAGCTGCCTGGCGGCCACACTGACAAGGGAGCAGGGAATGGGACTCTGCACTCGCTCTGTCAGGACACGGCCCGGCCAGCAGCAGCATTCCATTCTATCCTGAGCAAGTGACACAGCACAGCCCCAGGCTGGCCCCACTGACCACCTCCCCGCCCCACTGGGCACACCCGCAAGGCCAGCCCCTTCACACAAGGTCAGGGCTGTCCAGGCCAGAGCCCACACCCACCACGCGGCCCAGGACTGGGGAGGGAGCACTGGCGCAAGGTCAGGGCCCCGGCGTCCAGCTCCCCTACTACGGGGAAGAAACCCAGGCTCAGGAGGAAAATGCTTGCTCTAAACTCTCCTTGTCAGGATGTCCTCCCTGTCGTATGCAGTCATATACATGTGCGCACATACTTTTTAAATTTAGGAACCTACTGTGTACACGCTGCGGTCAATTATTTTTCCCCACTTAGAATTATATGGTGGTGGAAGTTACGTGAATGCCTGTGTTTGTCAAAACTCAGAACTGTGCCCCAGAAAGAGAAAATTTTGCAGGATGTAACACAGACCACGCTGCCAACATTTTCCCCCATGTCACTTAGTAATTTCCCAAACTCACTCACCCACAGACATATCACGCCTTATTTAATGCCCCCCGCCATGCAGGACACATAAACTGCTCTTCATTCTCCTTTGTTACAAACTGCCCTGCGCTGAGCCCCCGACATCTAACGCAATGGACGGCACTTCTGGTCATTTTCTCAGGATGGATTCTCAGAAGTGCCGTCCCCGGTCAGAGGACAGGGCTGCTTTTAAGGCTCTCGATCCCCTCTGCAAAGTTGTTTAGTGTGAAGGTTGTGACACTTCTCCCCTCCCCATCAGCACTGTGTCACAGGACGGCATCATACCAGCAATCATCGGCTTAAACATCCGTGCACACTGAAAGGCTAGCCGACAGCACGCCGTCGTTATAGTTCAGGTTCCCTCGGTCACTAGTGATGTGATGCGTTCTCGCTCATGTTTATCCATCACTAATATCTCCTCTTACCCAAACCTAGTTACCGCGATGGCCGGCAAGCCACAACTCTCAGGCGTCGGTGCTGTCTTAGTGTTACTGTCATGATACATCAAGTGCAGTTAAATCACAGGAGTTAGTACCAAGCTCGTATTTAACACCACAGCACGGTGGAGGCAGGCGTGGGGTACGTAAGCACCAGATTTGAAGCCAGACGGCCCTAAGTTTAAAGCCTTACACCCTCGTGCACCAGCTGTGTGACCGAGGGGAAGTTGCTTAACCTCTCTTAGCCTCAGTTTCACGGGCTGTGGAATTACAAGATGGGATGACAGTAATGACCCTACAGGGTCCCCAGGAGAGCCAGTGAGGCACTCGGTGCAAGGCCGCACCCCTGGGGGACTCAGCAAGAGCGACAGTGACCACCTGGACGCCAGCAAATGGCCAGGACACCAAGCCCCCGTCCTGAGAGGTGAGGGGAAGAGAGGGCTCCACTTCTACAATGCTGTCGATGGGAAAGCAGAGGAATGGGCCCCAGGGCCCTGGGTTTCCCTCCCCAGGAGACAAGAAAAAACCTCAGGGGCACCTTAAGCTTCAAAATGCAGCAGGAAGCGAAATGGATTGGCTCTACTCCTGCTGTGGGGGTTCCAGCCCCGGCATGGAGGGTTCAGTCCTAATGGAACAGAGCAGCGGGCAGGAGAGACGCCTGGCGATGGGCGCCTAGGCCCTGGAGGAGGCTGGGGCCCTGGTGGAGGCTACAGCTGCTGAGAGAGGGACACCACCAAAGACAGCCCAAGACACATCTGGCACTGGGGTCTAAACCCAGGAACCCCGCCTCCCAGCCAGGGCTCTCCCGAGACACGTGGAAGGGCTGGCACAGTTTTCTGGGGAAAAGCACCACTTGGAGCTGGGCTTTCCTGCCAGCACAGGGGAGGAGCCAGCCCTGATTACTCAATGACATTCACAAAGGGCACCGTGGGAACAAACAGAAGCCACAAACCACATTCAGCACAAAGCAGGCGGCCCCTGGCAGCTGCAGACTCTGCTCGGCCCAACGAGTCCCGGGTGGGGCGGAGGGGACGCTGAGTGAGGCCCAGAGAAGGCGTGTGTCACCCCTGCCAGATGGAGGGGGCACAGAGGGTGAGAACAGCAAAGGACACAGACTCAGGACCAGGGTCCAAGGCTCAGCTCAGCTGCTGGGACCACTGGCCTTGGGCAGATCCCTCGGCTTCTCCAACCCCGTCTTACCTGTAAAATGAGAATAATGCATCTTCTCTACAGGAGAAGGAGAGATGAAAGTGCTGTGCAAACTGTGAGCAGCATGCACAAACGAGGGAATATTCTAGTCTTCCTCTGGAGGGGGTGAGGGGTGGAGAGGACAGGAGGTGGGGAGAAAGAGGCGGTCAAGGGACGCACCCCTGGTGAGGCAGGGACTCTGCAACCCACTGGCTTTACAGGCAAGCACTTCCATCATCATCCCAGGAACGCCAGCCTGCAGTCCACATATGCCGGGTTCATAAACATGATGAAAAAGGTTGTTTGCAAAATTCATACAGTGGAATGAACTGCAGACGGTGGCAGCAGCACCCTCCGCGGCAAGGACAGCTGGCCTCACGGACTCAGGGACACGCGGCCGGCTGGAGGGGAGCGTGCCAGGCCCACTTCCGGCTTCAGAAGGGGAGGGACATGCCCACCTGCCCTCTCTGCGACTGAGGACGGGGAGACTTCCAGAGAGTGACACCCTAAGCCATGAAACTGCCCTTCGTCCCAGAGAGATCCACCAGGTTTCTGATTCCAACCCAACCGGGAGGGCAGGCCGGGTCCAGAGAGAGAGGAGGGGGCCGAGCCCGCCTCGGGGGACTCAGACAGGGCAGCTCTGTGCGTGACCTTGGTGAGGGAGGGGCGGGGGTGAGCAGACCTGAGGTCTCTCTCTGGCATGAGGAGAAGGGGTGGGAAACCGTCTCTTCTGCTCACCGCCCCGCACGCTGCTCTGAGTCCCATTTCACCCAAGGGGCATCAGCCCCTTTGACAGTGAGCCCCTAGGAGGGGTCCCAGGACCATGCAAGCCATCAGCTTCCCGTGAGAGCAGCCCACCGAGGGTACCCTTAACGGCGGGGAGTGCTGAAGGGATGACACTGTTCGGGATGACACCACAAGCCCTTGGCCCCAACTCAAGATGCCCCTTCGCTCTCCTGGCCACACTCCGCCCGCACTCCAGGAGCAGTGCCGCCTGCTCCAGGAAGCCCTCCCTGCTGAGTCACCCACATCACGTTTGAGGGAGCAGCCCTTCCCGCAGTGTGGCTCACATGCCTCGCTGCTGCTCCCCAGTTCCCCCTGTGCGTGCCCCGTGACTGCAGGATGGCCGGTGCTCCCTCTGGGTTCTCAGTCAATAGTTCTCAGATGTCCCCCACAGCACGGGGGACCCAAAGGGCGCCCCAAGACCTGTCCATGACTGGACCTGGGCCCACAGGCCTCCACAACCTGGCAGAATCAGCTGAGTCCCACGCACCATCACCCACCCTCTGCCTCCCGCTGAGCATGGAGGACAGTCATCAGGTGGCTACCAAAAATACACCAAGGCCTGCAGTCACAGAGGCCTCCCGACAAAGAGGGGAGCGCAGACCCCAGTTAACCAGTCTTTTCACGACCCCCACCCCTATTTTTTCCAGTCCCCAGAAAGCCCAGCTAATCTCTCAGTAAATTCCACAGGCTGTGTCAACTGCATGCCGGCCACTCCCCACATAGCATCTTGTTTACTGAGAGGAGCAACGGGGCGGCCGGGAGGAACGCGGGCACCCGCTGGGCATCACCCAGCCCTGCTACCACAGCTGTGCAGCCAGGGCGAGTGACCACACCTCTCTGAGCTGCAGCTGCCCCTCTGTAAAATGGAGGTCCAGTCCCCCTCTCTGCCAGGGGTGCTGCTGAAACAATGTCTGAAGAGCATGCACACTCAGAAAGCACTCGACAGACAACACTTAGCATCACGTTATCGCATCAGCCCCTCAAGGTAAGTGTCGCTGATTTCTCTCCACCACTAAGGAGCTGAAGCTCAGAGACGTCAGGCAACTGGTTCAGAGTCACACAGCTGCTGCTAAGGAGACAGACGGGGACAGAAGCCCAGGTCTTCTGACTTCGGGTGCACTACTCCTGCAACCTCCTGGGCTAGCAGAGGACACTAAAGGGACAGAGGCAGCAGGGTATGCCCTCCACCCTAGGGAAGCCTCAAGCCACCAGGACCAAGCAATGTGGGACCCTGGGCCAGACAACAGCACCCCTCAGCACATTCAGCAGCTCCCCAGAATCTGGGAGATGAGGCCTGGCCTTAGCACATCTCTATTTGGGAGGACAGGCTAGTCTCCCCACATTAAATGCTGCTGCAGCAGCGAGGCCAACCCCCCCAAAGCAAATCACACTGGCACCTGCTCTCCCCACCTGCGCAGACTGGGAAGGCATCGCTGGCTAGAGGCCCCAGCAGGCCTCACACATTCCGTTTTGATGGGAAAGCAACCGTTTTCAACGCTCTGGTTGCAGGGCAGACCCCACTGGCAGGGAACCAGCTTCTCCATCCGCAAACAGCCAGCAATCACCAGGGGGCAGGAGAGAGGAGCACTGGGAGCTTTTCAAATCATAACCCACTGGGCCCATCACAGCCGGTCCTGCCAGCCCCCTGAGAGCCGGGTTACGTCAGACGTAAGCTCGAGGGAGCGGGCAGTTTCACAAATAGCACCCCCGCGCTCCTGGACGTCCCTGGGGAAGTGCAGACTGCAGCCCCATTTTACAGACACAGGAACTAAGGAAACGTTAGGTAATTTTCCCACCGTCACACAAATAGGAGAATGCTCCATGCAGACCCCAAGTCTTGGGCTCCCAGGCAAGTCTCTTTCCGGAGACACCACTGGTTGTTCACCCCTCCTTCATTCATCCACTCACCCTCCACCCCACTCAGCCCTTCTTTCACTCACTGTATTTTTCCCTAAACTGCTTCAGCGCGGTGCCCTCCGGGTCGGCAATCTCCTGCTTCCTGAGAAAGCTTGGGAGACCGCCGCGGCATTTTCCTTTCTTGCAGACCTGCCAGGACAGCACGTCTCCAGGCCTCACCAGCCCAGTGGCCTCGGCGGTTAGCAGTGGCTCCCAGCACACAGGCCGAGAGCGGCAGAGCCCACCCCGTGCTTCTGCTCTGACCGCAGCCCCGGCCTCAATTTGCTCCTTCCCTGCACAATGAAGCTAAAAGCTTTGTAAGAAACAGATCTGAACCTCCGAGAAATGTGGCTCCGGGGATGTTCTTTTTGGAGGGGACACGCGGTAAGGAACAGGAAGGACAAAGCAGCCTGTCACCCTGCTCACAGGCAGGGGCATGAGGCTGGTGCGGACCCAGCCAAATAGTCAATTAACTGGGCCCAGGGCTGCAGGGGCCAATAGAATCCAAACAAAGGCCCTGCCCTCAAGGGGTGGATGGTCTGCTTGAGTGGAGGAGACACACAGGGCTGGAAAGAGAACCATCCAAGCAAGCAGGAAGCACCCATCCCAGCAACCACACAGACCTTAAGTGCGGCTGAGAAAATCAGAGAAGGAGAGGGACTTGCACCTGGGGATGGAAACTTTCACCCCGAGCATGGGAGGAGAGGCAGACGTCGGAGGACAGCCAGGCTCAAATCTGGGATGGTGCAGAAGGAAGCTCCCCAAACTAGCTTCTCAACACCACGGCCAGTGCAGAGCCTTGCCTTGCTCCTGCCCGCCCCGATCTCAGCCAAATATTTCATCTTTTTTATAGGCACTCACTCCAGGATGGGAAAGCAGAACAGTAAATTAGATCTGTGAGAAAGGGCGCTCTCACCCTCTACTCAGCCCAGCTCTGCTGTGAAGCAACCCCACTGCTCCCGGCAGAGCGCAGCCGCTGCAGGCTCCGGCCAGGGCTGACTCTCGGCTCGGTCATCACCGCCCGCAGAGGCCAGGCTGCTCCCCAGGCAGGACCCCGGTCAGAGGGATGCACGCCGGCCCCAGCCTGGCCAGGAGCATGCTCTTCTTGGGCCCTTGCCCCACCATCCGGCAGTGCCACCCTGGGAAATGCCCTGGAGAGCCACACACGGCCCAGACGACCACAGCACTCTGCCCAGGGCGGCCAAAAACAGGCAATGAAGGACAGATGCCTGCACTCGCACAGCAAAATATTATAAAGTAGGGAAATGAGTGAACTGCAGCCTCAAACGTGACAAGGATGAATCTCAGGAACAGAATATTGAGTAAAAGAAACACAAGCGACAGAAAGCTGCACCCAGCACCCCCCCACCGCGTATGGCTCAAAAGCAAACACAACTACAGGATGCCTTGCTGCGGGGTGTGTAGGAGTGGGAACACCACAGAACCACAGCAAAAGAATGATGAAACACAGCCAGGAGGGGTCCCTTCTTGGGGAGAGGCCAGGGGCCCACGGGGACGACTAGAGGTGACGTGCTGGTGAGGGCCTGGCCTTAGGGTGGGCGGTGGGGTTGGTGGGGTTCCTTCTCTTGTCCTTTATAACTTACATGTATCATTTATACCCACCCAATACTACTTAAGAAAATAACTTCATGTGCTTGCTAAATTAATTATTAATAATTAATGACTAATAATTTAGCATGGCCATGGGAGCCAGAGAGCTCCACGCAGACGACCTCTGGGCAATTCCTGAAAGAGACAGAAAGGGGATGAGGCGGTAGGTGCAGCTGGGGAGAAGAGGTGGCCCCCGGCCCAGCCAGCGAGCTTGGAGCCCCTGTTTTCCCAGCCCGCGAGGAGGCCGGACACAGAGAGGAGGAAGGACAACCTCTCTGTGGAGCTCAGGGGGACAGACCAGGGCCAAGGAGAAAGAACACCTTACAGCTAAGACGCCCCTAGACAGAGTGGGCAGCCCTGGGAGGCAGGGAGCACCCACTGTGGATGGCCACTTGGAGAAGCGGGAGCTCGGCTGTCTCACCTGATGGGAGAGAGGACAGGGCCACACGAGAGCACGTGGACTAACACCCATCCCAGGACCAGGGAGGGCTGGATGGGTCAGCATCACCTGGGCAATCCTTAATCAAAATGAACCCCAATCTCCATTCCTGACCCACGGAAGCACCCTCCATGGGTAGGGATGGCTAGCTTCCCATGTGACTCTGATATTCAGCTAAGCTCTAAGCCACCAGATTTCATGTCCTCTGAGTATTTTCTTAGTTCAAGATTCCAGGGACCGACGTCGCAGGAGGCGGGAGAGGGAACCCATCAGGGCAGGGGACAAACTTCCGGTTCTCAGCGCTCCGAAGACCCAACCCAAACCTGCTCCCCGAGTTCTCACCCCCACTTCCTCTCATCTCTTGATGAAAAACACTTAAACTGGCTTCATATCCTCTAGTTATTGGATGGAATTAAAAAGTAAATAAATAAATATTTTTTAAAAGTAAATAAATAAAGCTCACAGCAAAAACAGAAACAAGCTTATCAAGGAAGCTGGAGATGGGAAGAGAAAATATTTTGAGAGGAGACAACATGCATTTCCCAGGATTTGTGATCATGTGTGCCGAGAGCGGGCACTTGGTGACACAGGGCACCCCAGGAGCTGGAAAACCTGTGCCCACTTCACTTCCAAGGCTCGGCATCTTGTCCTGCAAGAATCGTACCGAAAAGAGAGACCCAGGAGTGCACCCCACAACCAGACAGAAGTGCCGTCTGCATAAGCTGGAGCGAGGTCCTACAGGCTTCCGGGCCCCTGCAGGGTCACACGTAACCGTGCTGCTGCACCCAAGTCACACAGGATGCTCCTGGGGAGATGGGAGAAGCTACCCTGGCCTGACACAGCCCGTCAAAGAGCCAGCCCCAAGCGCAGGGAGCTCGCGGCGCGGGGGTGGAGCGGCCAACTCTGCTGGCCGGGCACGCACATGACAGCGGGTGAAAAGGCCGCGGTGGGAGGAATCTTGGAGGCCAGACGGCCCCCAAAGTGAAAGGCCCTGCGCAGAGCCAACGAGAAACCCGACCCGGGAGATCATCTGAAGGTGCCGCCCGCCCACGGCCTGGAGCGAACCCCATCCAGGCTCCAAAGCCAACATCTGTTGCCCTGGCAGCGAGGCCAGCCAGTTCCACGTGAATTTCCACCTGCCCCGCCCTGCGAGCTCCACACTTTGCTGACCTCTGTGGGGGGGGGGCCAGGCCTGGGGCACAGGCAGGGCACGTCGTAATGCGTGGATCTACAGAGTGCCCCCCAACCCTCGCCCGTGCCATCTCTCCCCGGGAAAGCGGGGCTGAGGCCAGAGGCAGCGTGAGGCCGGGAGCTCCGTCCCCACTGACTCCCCAGCATGTTGGTGTCCACAGCGGGGGCAGCAGAACCAAGAACTTTCACCTGAAGGAATGCGAAAGTGAGCGCACTCCAGACGGAGAGGTGCCCTAGGCCCCAGAGCCAGGGAACCTGGGGCGTCCCTGCTCCCCTTCACTGCGTCTGCCCCCTCGTTTCCCCGCCTGCTGTCCGCTTGCCCTCTGTGGGGATAAGAGGCTCCGCGGGGCAGAGACAGAATGTGTGGCATTCCTGGCAAGATGTTAAAATTACTTTTAAAGGCTCCCATGGGAGTTACACACCCAGGCTCACACTCTCTTGGCTGAGCGCCGTCCTTCACCTCCCGGGCAGCAGGCTGGTGTAGGCCATGATGGGCCCTGAGAGCACACCCCTCCCTCACCTACGGCTGCACACCCAGGCAGGGAGGGCTGAGCAGAGACTCTACCGGCTTGGGGCCTTCAGGTGGGGGTCAGGGAGGCCCCACAGTGTCCTTAAGGAGTCTCCAGGGTAACCAAGAACAGGCAAGCTTCCAACAAGTCAGCACTTCCTCAGGGAGCGGAGGACAAGGAGCAGTGGCTGACAGGGAGGATGGGGTGTGCGGGATGTGGAGGGAGGGAGCTGGGAGCGGCCAGCAGGACCGGCTGGGCGGGACTCCCACCCCTGCTGGTCCCCAGAGCATCCCAGGAGGACCCCTCAGTGTGCCGCAGAGTCTGGAGGGGCTGAGAAATCACTGCTCCAGCCCCACCTTAGACGACTACACCCCAAAGCATTGAAGGGAGCTCAGTGAGCACCTACTGTCTGCAGAGGCAGGTGCAAAGCAAGTGATTTACTGTCCTTTCTCCCTGCCCACTGGAAGCAGCGCTGTCTCTTCAGGCATCTGACCTTGGTGGCTCACGGAGCCACAGAACACCGCAGCAGACGGGCTGCCCAGAGCCCCCCGGGGGCCACCCTGGTTGGGAGGCTGCAGCAGCTCCCCAAAGCTTTCCCCGGCAGTGCCAACAAGCCCAGACTGCACAGTCTTAGGGGACACATTCAAGCCCCCAAAAAAACCCGGCATATCCGTGCAGACAGCTTGTAAGGCTGCTCTGGGGCTCTCAGCTTCCCAGCGTTGGTTGAAATGACTGTTGGCTTCAGCTCTTGCATTTAATTCTTCAGCACTAAACACTCGTTCAGATTTGCCCACTGTGGTGCTTCTCACTGGTGCGCAGACACCAGCTGCTACAGGGTTCCGTGTGCCCACAGGCGGAGGTCTGGGGACTCGGGCTCCACTTTGACCTCCACCCCTGACCCAGACACACCGGCTAAGGGCTTGGCTCTCCCCTCTGCATCCCAGGATCTCAGTAATGGATGCAGGGAGGACCTGGCCCCTTTCTACTGTCGAGGCTACTGCATAGGATGGACTCGGGTCACAGATGAGGAGGGAGCCCTAAAATCTGAGCACACCTGGGGAGGCCTGGACTCTCCATCTCTAGGAGAAGAGTGGGCGTTCCACCCAGAGGGAGGGAAAGAGACCAGACGGCCCCTACAGGACCCTCACGGCCAGAGGGTTCGGGGGTGGGCCCTCCTGAGGCTGCCGAGCTGTGGTCTGACCTGTCAGGAACTGACTGCTCCCCGGGCAGTAATCCCGGCCAGTCTTCTTGAACTTGAGGACAAAGTGGGAATGTTTCCCCTTTCAAAACCCCAAAACCAGGAATGGAAAGTTATCTTCCCTGGTCTTGAAAGAAGTTTCTCCCGCCATGTGTAATCTGAGAAGAGAAAATAACCTTCCTTTCTGGTCCTGCCCTCCTCCTCCCCCTCCCCACTCTCCTCCTCACACACATGTCCTTCCCAAATGCTCGCCAGGACAAAGTCCTGGGCCTCCGTCCCCCGGTGTCCACTCTGTGCCCCCAGTATTGACCAGCAGGAGAGGCAGCAGACCCCTCTCCTGCCTTGCGTCAGGCCTGGGATGTTGCTGGGCCTTTACTGCGGTCAGAAAAAAGGAAAACTGGTCTCCAACTGGCTCCCAGCTTGGCCCAGCAGGTGGAATGAGCACAGAAGAATGGTCCCTCTGGGTCCTCCTGGCATCAGCTCGTTCTTCCAGCCGAGAAAGAACTCGTCCATCTTTCCTGGGAGCCAGCCTGGAGGCTCAGGGTTCCGGGTGGCGGTGGTCACGCCCTCTGATGAGCATAACCTATTTGGAAATAATCCCTTCTGCTCCCCAGACGTAAGCCAACTGCTCGGGCCCCTCTTCCTGTTATTGTGGCTGTTTTCCCACCTTTTTAGGCTCCGGAACCAAGCGTGAGTCAAGCAGCGTGCAGGGATGCATTGCTCATGTTCCCGTGAGGATGCAACAACGGGCCAGCATCCCACAGGGACCTGCCTGCTCGCAGCTGCCAGCAGACGGCCCCCGGCCAGCGTGGGCATGCACGTGACTTCTGCTGTGCTCAGAACCCCAAACCCCCTCAGGCTGACATCCTCCTCACCACCCTGCCCTCGTTCTGTGGAAGGCACAGACATGGACACTGACCTCTCTGGGCTCCTGGCGGGCAGGCCTGCAGGGGGGGTCGGGCTGGGGGCTGGGACACCAGGAGCAATGCCCTGCCTGGACTGAAGACACCGCCTCCGCTCACCCTGGACGCAGACGAAAGCATTTCCCAGGCCCCAGCTTCCAGCTGGGTGCCTGTCCTGGGCGTCCACACAGCTTCCTGTGTTTACCCCACCCCAGCTCTTGTCACACTGTTTGGACAGGGAGCCCACCTCTACACCGGAATGGGATCGGAGCACCTCTGCGCCCCGCACAGCCAGGTCAAAGGTGACACCTGCAGTGCAGAGACTGAGTGACGGCCCAACTATTTCTGAGGTCCTGACCGCCACGTGGGTCGAATACCAGCCCCTGTGGCCGCCTGGTCACCCTGACCATTGCTCTGCTCCCCCAGCAGGCAGCCCCGTTTCTCCCAATAGGAAGCACATGGCTCAGCTGCCAGGACAACAGAACTGGGGGATCTATCAGGGGCCGGCACTGGCATCCAACCAGACCCGACAGCTGTCATTCCCCCAGCCCATCACGCGGCCATCCTGGTGCAATGCGTGTGCCTGGGGGTGAGCCGGCGCTCAGCCTCGCCAGAGATGCAGGCTGCTCAGCACCCTTGTCCTGCTGGAGACCCTGCCCCCGACCCAGCCTCCCCAGAGACAGACGGGGTCCAGGCCCGTGTCTCCCGGGCTGGGCTGCCACAGAGACGGCCCTGATAGGAGCCGGGACCGGGGCTCCAGTCCTGCCTCTGCCACCAACCCATGGTGGTTTGCTGGCCAGCTTCTCCCCTTTTTGGGGTCCCTCGTGTGCAAAGACAGGGTAGGACTCCTTGCGTACCTGCCCTCTGACACCCTGCAGGTCTCTGGGGCTCTCAGCCCCACTGCAGCGAGCTGGGGAGGTGTGGGCACGCTGTCCGCACAGCAGTCCCTTCCTCGGGGAGGCCATGCTGCTCCCCGGGGGAGAGTCTCACCATCCCAGTTGTAAGCAGCAGGGTCCCCAGGCCCCCAGCGAAGGCACGCAGCTTGACACCCTCCATACAGAGAGGGAGGCCAGGGACTCACAGTCAGCCAAGGGAGGACTTCACACAGCAGGGATTCTGGCGAAATACAAGGAGGAACTTCCTGCCTATCAGTTAGAAAACCTGCCTTTTTTCCTGCAGAGATCTGTAACTAATCCATATGGGTCCTACCCAGAGAAGCAAGGTCCATCTGAAGACAGAGAAATGGACTCCGTGGCAGTTTTCAGCCTTGGTAACACGTGTATGTGTATCCCTGGGGCGGGGGTGCTTTTAATAGCCAGATGCCCAGGACACACCCCCGACCAATGAAACCTGGGTCTCTGAAGATGGAATCTAGCATCAGCTTCTTGTCTTAAATCTCCTGTGAGACTCCGACGTACACAGAAGGCTGGGAGCCTTCCTGACGCCTGGCCACTCGTCGGCCCCTCGGCTAATCATCCTCCTAACAAGCTCCTGCTGTTGCTGCTGCCAGTTCCCGCTCCGGCGCCCACACACCTGGACTCCCGAGTGCTCGTCCGACACCGGCACCGACCGGTGGGCGAGCAGCGCTGTCAGCCCCTCCACGGGTGAGGAGACGGAGGGGCCCACCACAGGGACTGCAGGGGGCAGTGCGGAATGATGACCTGGCCTCAGAAGAACTGTTTTTTCACTCTAAGGCAGTACAGACACACGCAAACAGACCACACACAGGTGCGAACACACACACCACACACCAATGGCAGCAAACCGCACACAAAACATGACACAAAAGCCGGGGGTTTGGACCCAGCAGTGAAGCAAACTCAGCCCAGCCCAACCCCTCCGAGGGACTTCAACATGACAGTTCCCAGCCTGACTCCCGACTCATCCATTCAAGACACTTCTTGGTCCAGGGCTGGCCATGCCGGGGTGGTCTTGGCGGTAAGCTGAGTTCAGATCAGCCAGTAAAGGGGGCAGAATCCCCCTGTAGTCGGTCGTGCTGGTTCCGAGGATGACAGCGACAGCATATTTCTCATGTTAATGTCGTCCAGCTACCCGTGTACTGCAATTACTCCGCATCGATTTTAAAGCCGACTTAGCACAATAGCGGCTCCTAATTTGTAAGCAGTACCGTGGTGGCATAAATCAAGCGCTTAGAGGCAATGCCACAGCCGAATGCTAATGGAGAGTTAATAGACAGGGCCAGGCAGCCTGGGCACTGGGCCCCTGCATCCCCCCCGCCCCCTGCCGAGGACCTGCCCTCCCTGCCCACGCTCCACCCACTTCACCCGTCTGTCCACCGTGGACTCCAGGCGCGTTTCTGGGAGCGGCTTCCTGAATGTGGGTGGCCAGAGTGTGGTTAAGGCCCCCTCTGCTTGTAGCTATAGGTCAGAACCCACCGTGAGGAGGAGAGGTCCCAGCATGAGGCCTGGGGATGACTTAGGGAGAGAGCTTTCAATCATGGGAGAACACGGACACGGAGGCCACCACTGGGGAGCCTAAGTCTCTGGTCCTCGCTGCCAATTAATATTTCCTGAGGACCCACTGGAGAAAGGGCCCTGAACTCAGCGTGCTCTTTGCAGGAACATGGACCTACAGAGCCAGAACCACAGGACCCCACACATGAGGGGTCAGGACCCCCTCAGGGCGGCCTCAGGCTTGGGAGAGGCAGCCAGGAGCCGGGACCCCTAGGACTCACCCAGACGTGGCTGCACAGGATGCTGGGTGGCCTTCCAGCCGGGCAAGGGGAAGGCCTGGGCCGGGGGACATGTGCCACCCTATCATGGACCTGCCACCACCCCATCCCTTCACCACCATCACAGGCCAACCCCACAGGGCCTCCGAGTCCCACCCCGGCTCTCTCCCCACTGCTCCTGACTCTGACAGACAAGTTCCAAACAAGCCCCACCTGGGCCGGAGCCAGCACCCTCTGCGGGGAAGTGGCGGTCCCGTTCACATCTCCTCTTCCCAGGGCCACACCTGTCCCTGCATCCCCACGGGGCCCAGCCTGGTGCTATGTCTGGAGCAGAGTGGAGGTTCCACAGCCATTTACTGGAAGAACGGCCAGGAGAAGACGCAGAGCCCCGGGCGGTTCCGACGGCTCCCGCAGAGCCCCGGGCAGTTCTGAGGGGTTCACGCGGAGCCGTGAGGACGCTCTCGCTTCCTTTCCAACAGGCTCTCGCTCGGTGCCCCTTAAACTGCACATTTCACGTCAAAAGGGACGCTTCTATCAGGTGCTCAGATGTCTTTACTGTTTCTCTTTAATACAAAATAACGTCTCCCCACGTCAAGGCAGTCTAGTCCTGATGAGGTGAAGTTTGTGTCCCCTCCCTGCGTAAGCAGGTGTCTGAATAAATGACCGAATGAATGAACAAGGGAAAGGTGGGTAACAGCTGGGCTGAGAAACCCAGCAAGTGGCCCTAACACGAGGACGTGCCCTCCCCTCAATGGCCTGCAGAGTCAGGGAGCCCCGGAGGCCCCGGCTGAGCTCTTGGTGACCCAGCCCCATGGCCCGGGGCTGTCTCCCCTCCTCCCACCAAGAGCCAGCGAACTTGCAAAAGGTCAGGCCAATGCGCAGTCCAGGCCTCTCCTGTCCCAGAGCCATAGAAGGCGACCTAAAATATCTCTCTGCACCTTCGGAAAAGAGCAGCGGGTGAAGGATGGCCCCAGAGTCAAGAGCCACAGGCAAAGGCCAGCATGGCCCTTATCCAAGACCTGTGACGGCGGCCTGTCCGCTGAAGGAGAGGACCCTCCCACCTGGGGTCCCTCTTCTGGGTGCCCGGGGTGCTCGTCCCCAGGGGGCAGGCAGTGGGTCTCGTGTCACAAGGAGGCAGCCCCCTGCAGGCCACGATGGCAGGGCTGTGTCTCTGGACTTGGGTCCTCCTGCCAGTTCCAGGAGAGCACACCAGTGTCAGGTTCACCCTGACAGCGTCTGCTCCAAAGAAGCCTCTCAGCCGACCTGTGCCATGCGGGGCCCCCAGAGAGCGTGGAGAAGCAAGGCCGGCCCCTGAGCTCCCACCACAAGGGCGCCCGTGCCAGCCAGGGCCGCCGGCCCACCCAGACCCCTGGAGTCACACTCCTGGTCCATCACCAGCCTGGGACAGTAAAGGGCAGCCTCGTGGCCAGGAGCGTGGAAGACTCTGGAATCTGCCAGATGAGGCTCAGCACAGGTGGAGTGCTCAGACCAGGCTCCAGCACGTGTGGACTCCCAGGAGCGGCAGCGGCTGGGATAACTCGAAGTCAGCCTTTCCGCCGCCCTCCCCCACCCCTACTCGGCTGTACTAGACCCCAGAGCAAAGTGCGCAACCAACCTCCATCGTCTCCCAAGGGGTCTCCGTTTAGGAGCGCTGCCGGCCTGGCTGACCCTCAGCTCCTGGCGCGAGAGGTAAGGGCGTGTCTCCCTTCACCCTCCGGAGGGTCAGTCCCGGTCAGGTGTTCGCCCCAACTCAGGGCCCAAGACTGGCACTGGGGCTGAGTGAACACAGCCCCTGTAAGCGGCTCCTCACCGGAGACACCGAGCGAGCAGCAGCAACCATTCCTCAGAGCCGCACTGGGACACTCCCCGCAGACCCACCCACGACCCCCAAGGTGGGCCGCGGGTCACCAGCATCATCCACGGAGGAACAAGGTCAACTTGGAGAGGCCAGGCCATCTTGCTGGACCACAAAGTCTGATTCTGAGTTTACGCTCACGGCCGCCGACGGGAAGGGAACCCCCACCCCCACACCCTCTCCAGCACACCCCTCTTCATTTGGGGCCTTTGCTTCACAACAATAGAACTCAGCAGCCAGCATGGGCGCTGTGTGGCTGGCTGAGCGGCCCTGACAGCCGACGTGTCCACCCTGGCTCCTTGTGCCTCCGGGCCCCTCCTTGGGGTCCCAGCTCCACTTCAGGGCATGGACTGCTGGGGGCGAAGGAAGATGAGAAACAGCAGATTAGTGCTGATGACCCAGATCCAGCCAGATGCATCTGCTGTTGGCAGCGGAGAGCGAGTGCAGCCAGGAGCAGACGGCTGGTGATGTCTTCATCACTGTGGAGAGAACCGCCCGGAGGGTGCCGCCCGGGCGTTGCTACCTGAGGCCTCTGCCCACCTGCCCACCCCACCTGCTGTCCCCGGGGGCCTCTTCCTTCCTGCCCTTCTTCCTTTGCTTCTCCTCCTCCTCTTCCTCCTCTTCCTCCCTTCCCAGGCGCTGCTCTGTCTCTGCCAGGCCCTCAGCAGGGCCTCTGGTCTCCCCTCAGACATGCCTTGGCCCCGCCAGCCCCTCCTCTGCCCACCCAGGTCCCAGCTGGCTAAAGCAGGCCCCGGGGCCTCCTCCCAACCCCACTCTGGAGAGCTCAGGAAGAGGTTTCAACTCCAGTTTAAACACCGAATTCCTGGAGAGCATCCTGAAAGCACAGAACAGCCCACCTTCAATTTCCTCCTGCATCTCCACATTCTGGGCGGCTGGAACTCACTTCTCCTCTGGCCTCCTCCTCCCGCCCTGAAGGAAGATGGGAGGTGGGGGGTACAGAATGACTTCCCTCTTCTGCTGAAGAGAGAACCAAAACAAAGCCTAGAGAAAACAAGGGCCCAGCTGAGGAAGTGGGTTGAGGACGGAGACCAGCCCCTGCAGCCTAATTCTGAACACACACTCCCCAGGCCACCCCACCCAGAAGCACGGTGCCCTCACCCCACCACAGCACCTGCCACACCAACCTCACTTGGCCCCCGACAATGGGCTGAACCCTCTTCACACGGTGTTTCAGTGACTCCTCGAAACAAACAGTAGTGACTACTGTCCCATTTCACAGATGAAGAGGTCAGGTTCACACCAACAGGAGGCCAAGACTCACACCCACCTGTGCGTCCCTAGTGCCGGTGCCCTTCCCGCCACATTACCTGTGTCTTTCTCTTCCTCTGTGTAGAAGTTTGGGAATGCCACACAGAGGAAGAGAAAGACACAGAAAAATAACTCCAGTAAATTAAACAGCAAGGTGACAGGGTGCCTCTTGCCTCATCCTCCCTCCTCTCAGCCCCCTGCCCCATCCCCCTCCTCTCAGCTCCCCCATCCCGTCCCTCCTCCTCTCAGCCCTCTGCTCCATCCCCCTCCTCTCCAGCCCCTCCTCCAACCACAGTTTAGAGGCTCACTCTGGCAGCCTAGCCAACCCCCACAAGACCCCAGACACTGGGCCCTTAGGTATCGGCCTGGCCTGGAATTTCACAAGGGCCCAGGAGGATCCAACTCCATGGAGAGACTGTCCCGCAGTGGGCTTGGCTGGGAAGCAGGCAGGAGCAGCAGCTGACCCCCAGGGATCCACCCAGCCCCAGAGCCAGGCCTGTCCTGACCACCTGATACTCGTGGGTTCCTGCCCCCTGGGCACTCTGGGCTCCGCCATAGCCTGTGGGCTTCATTTACTCCCTGTGTGGCTGGGACCCCCCATAACACCTCCCCTCTAAAACTCAGTCTCCCTAAAAGCAAAAAAAGGCTTTTGACACTTGGTTCAAGCCCCCTGAGGGGAAAAGGTGCTTTTTTCAGAGATGGTATAAAACGGGGGAGGACTCAGCTGGAGAAGCAGCCCCCAGACTCACCTGCATGGGTCTAAGCGCCCAGGGGGCTCTGCTCACGTCTGGGGGAAGCAAAGGGCCTCCTGGTCTCCTCGGGGTGGGTCCATGTGATTCAGGCCAGCATGAGAGCTCCACTCTGCGCCCTGCCCCTCAAACCCACTTCCCACCTCCTCCGTTAGGGCAGGAGCCAGTCTGCTTGTCTGTCAGAGGACTGGGGAGGGGGGCCCGGTTTGAGTATCCTCACGGGGCAGTTAAACCCAAGCGTGTAAATGTGCTCAACTCTCGCCCAACACAGCACAGACTTTGGGCTTGGAGAGTGGATGCAGGGACCCTGGAGCCTCCTCCAGCACAGACCCTGGCAGGGAACAAGGGCAGGGTCCGCCTCAGTGATGCTGGGACACACACAGTGTCCCACAGTCATCTCAGGGACCCCTGATGGCAGCAATGAGCCTGAACGAGGCAGACGGAGAGGATCCATCTGGCGTTTGTAGCTCCCCCGGGGCCAACCCACTTTCTCCCCTCTGACCCAGCACAGAGCCTTGGAATGTTGGGAGGGTCCCCTCCCACCACCCCACTTGCTGGGCGGCCACGCTGGGGTGTCAACCTCTGTGGGCCCCCAGCGGGCAGGCTGCAGGAACCAGAACCACAGACAGAGGTCCGACTCACAGCAGCTGCCTGCAGGGAAAAATCCCTCAGGGAGAAAGCCACGTGTGGCTGTCTGGCCGCCCAGACCAGGACAGCGGCGGCAGAAACACAGACACGGGACGAGAGACAGCTACAGACAGAGCAAGACAGCCGTCCCAGCTGACATCAGCACCATCCTCCACAGGCTTCAGAGAACTTTCACGAGCAATGGCTCCTCCAGACAATTCCCCAGGTGGGCCAGCCAGGGACTGAGGCTCACTCCCACTTTGCAGGTGAGAAGCTGGTCCTCACAGGGAGGCCATGCAGAGCTGCGGGGGCCGCAATCCCGACAAGGCTCTTCCCACGCTCGCCCATGGTCCTTCTGACAAATCAGAAGGACAGAGGCCAGGCTCAAGAGAACAGGGAGACACAGCCGGTGGTGGCAGGGACACGAAAGTGTGTGCCCTTTTCGGGGTGGTGGGGGGAAGTCCCTGTGCCCACAATTAAGGGGCAGCATCGCAGCCTGGAGCTGTGAGTTTGGGGGTGGGGATGTTTGTTTGTTTGCTTTTTCAAAGGGCGGCCGCTGGGAGTATATCCGGGGCGGGGTGGATGGGTGGTCCTGGGCCGCTTCTAGAAGAGGGTGGCGGAGATGGAGGTGGGAGGCAGAGGGACTCGTCATCTGAGCAGCATCTGAGCAGCGAAGCCACTGCTCAGGGGGCTGGGGATGCAGGGAGGAAAGAGAGCTCGTCCTAGTGACGAATGCTGGAGGGTGGAATTGGAACAATCGTAATTAAAGCTTCTAACAATAGGAAGGGAGCCACACAGCTCTGTGTGTCAGACGCGGGTGCTGAGCTCCTCTCCAGAGTTGGGCTGTTTAATAAAGCAGCCCGACCCTCATTACCTGGGTGGCGGTGATGACCCTCCCTGGCAGGGAGCTGGGGGTGGGGGTGCAAAACCCGGCATGGCTGTGGCTGAGTCCCCAGCCAGGCTCCCACCTCATCCTGCCCTCAGGGGAAAACAGAAACCAGGAGCCCCTGTGCCTGGACCCAGCCCCACAGCAAAGAAGCTTCAGGCTCCTGGCCCGGAGCCCCGAGCCCCAAGGCCGAGCAGATCTGGGGCAGCTTCCTGAGGCTCAGACAGCAAGCTCCAGCGCGAGCACACACCCAGTCCTGCTCAGTGAGTGCTCCCTCACTCTGGCCGCAGTTTCCCCACTTGTGAGATAAAAGGACTCCATCCCTGGTCCCTCACTCCACCACCAGAGGAAGAGGAAGGTAAGTATCTCAAGAATCACCAGCTCTTTGAAAACACAAAGGGTGCATAAAAACAAGTGTGAAATCACAGGATGTCAGAGCCTGAAGGGATCTTAGAGATGAGCTGGCCCAAGTCCATCACTGTCCAGATGTGGAGACTTAAGCTCAGAGAGGGGACGTAACTTGCCCAGGGTCACACAGCCACTTAGCAACCGCTGGGACTACAACGCAGTTCTCTGTGACCCATCTGCTGCTCTTTCCCACTCTGCCACCCGGGGCAGCAGAAGGGTTAACTGGTGTACACCCTACATGAAACGCAGGACTCCGCACTTCTAGAAATGGGGAGGAAATGTAGGCTGCAAGGCCAGACCCACCAGGATTTCACAAGGTGCTGGAGGGGCTGTCCAGCCCATCCCACCCATCCACCCCAACAAGATGTGAGGAGCTTCCATCCAGGAGGGAGGAGAGGAAACAAAACAGTGATGCTGAGAATCTTGTCAATCTTCCTCCCCCAGCTCCTGATGCAGACCCGCAGCTTTGAGTGAAACATGCACTTTTCACACAGACGCCCCTCCTCCCATCAGGCAGGCTGAGAAAGGGGCAGAAGGAGGGGAGCTCCAGGCAAGGGGAGGGGATGGGGGCCTCGCGCTGCTCTCTTTGGCTGCCATAAATGGTAACAAATCAAGCACCTGGTGCGCTCAGCTCTTCTGACAGCACCAACGTCCCTTTCCCCTCCCCGCACCCCGTGGGCCCCCCTCTTCCCCGCTGGGCCCCTAGACCTCAGGGACCAGTCAGGATGGGTGTCCTAAATGGCACAGACATCACAGAGCTCTTGCCCAGAGCCCAGGTTCGTAGGCCTGACAAGCTGTCGCTCTGATTTGGGTCTGATGAGCCCTGGCCCACAGGCGGGGAAGCCTCCCTTCAGCAGGAGGGGCCTCTGATCTCCCAGAGAGAACACCAGGCTTCTGCGCACTGTATGGAGCCCAGAAGGCTCGAGACCTTCCCACCAGCAGCCTCATTGTCCTTTGATCCCCCTGCAAAAGGGTGTCGGAGTCTGCCGGCCACATTGACCTGCTCTCCAAACCCGCCACCTGCAGTCTCCAGCCCGCCAGCTAGAAGGGACAGCGCTTCGGGCAATGCCTTGCCCCCCACAATCTGGTTCAAACCCCACGCTTAAGTCCCTTTTTCTGGCTTCCAGTATCACCTTACTTCTCCTGCCTCCACGTCCTCCATGTTCCACCCCCCGATCCAGAACCCCTTCACACAACTGTCCTCCTGCCCCTCCCTGCCTTCTCCCCAGCTGTACGCCTCTCATCCTCCAGGAAGCCTGCTCCGCCCAGAAGACAGACAGGACACCTTGACACTGCTCTCCACAGTCAGGAGAGTACCGAGCACACACCAGGACACAGCAGATACCCTGCGCAAGTGGGCCCCTCCACCTCACGGGTGGGTCCCCTCAGGAGGACCACCTCCTCCTCCACACGCATCTCCTTCGTGGGGTCCACACACATGGCAGCACGAGGCAAGCAGGGGTCTGGTTCCAGGTTCTCCCCCTGCTGGCTTCGGGCTCCCCTTCTCACCTTACCTCCCCATCTCATTCAGGTGGGACGTGCAGCGTGGGGTCAGCCCACCTGCATTCATCCCTGAGGACACGTTTTGGGGAATTCAAGGACTTGGCACTAAGGAAGGTCAAGAAACCACAGGGCTGGGCTGAAAAGACGCAGAAGCACCACTTGGCAACCCCTCAGAGCATCGGCTGAACAGTCCTGTGGCCCGATGGCAGTCACCGGGGACAGGGCTGGAAAGGGGCTGATAAGTAGGACCCACAGGTGTGGTTTGCTGGGAGACTCCCCGAAGGGTGTCCTGCCTCTGAGAAACCTGGAACACCTGCCTTTAAGTGACTCAGACGCACCTGGATGGCACGAACGGGCACCAAACACAGCACAGGGGCTGCTGAGCTCACCAGCGAGGCAGAAGGGGCACCAAGCAACTGGAACTAGAGCCGCTGGGTGAGGGAGTGGCTGGGTCTCCAACGCCGTCTCCCCCTCATGGGGGATGACACATCCCAGGGGACGAGCAAATCCCAGCAGCAGCATCTGGCACCCGGGGGGGCCGAGCACGTCAGCAGACACCTGCCGCTTTGCCCTTCCCTCTCTGAGTCTCCTCCTCCCAAGTGCAGACGGCCTCATCCGCCAGTCAGGGTGCTCTGCTCCGCTCGCCCCTGGCCAGGGGTGGGCTTGTGCCCACACAGACTCCCTCTCCCAGGAGGCCAACTCTTGGGCCATGAGATCCAAGGGCTCAAAACAGCAGGACTGATGGATCCGGACAGTCCGCAGGACCAAGCTCACCGTCAGCACCTGGTACCTGGGCCCCCGGCACAGCCCGGGCTCCTGGCCCATGTGTGGCCTGCTGCTTAACGTTCCTTTCTGGCCTGTGAGCAAACCTCAGCTCCTTCATAGATACTGACAGACTTGCAGGGAGAAAGCAGGAGGGCAGGTACCCAGACAAGGGAAAAGAAAGCCGGGCCGGCAAGAACAAGAGGGGTCTGCTAAACTGATTTGTCCCCAGATGCCAAACACTGCCAGGGACTGTTCACAGACAGAGACAAATGGGGAGAGACATTCCGTGCTCCCAGGTCAGCCACGCCTGTGTGCAGTCCTTGCCATCTGAGAGCCTCAGCTCACCCAGAATCCATTAGCGCTGGGGACGCTCAGATGAGGACGGCCACACACCCTTGGAGGGAGTCTCACTAAACACACATATTCATAAATATGTAAATATAGACACGCATAATTACACTGTAAATCCGTTTTTAAATGTTTACGTAGTCATGCATGTACGTTTGTACATAAATACTGTATGACGTGTGTTTCATAACAAAGTACTACTAGGAACTTTATTTTACAGTTATGATGGTTAAGAGGGCAGTCTAAGTTTTTTTTTCTGAAATTTACATTTCAGATATGTAAGTTCCAGTGTTACAGTTGAAATTGAAGATACAAATACATAGAAATTATATAATTTTTAAAATACTGCACAGTGTTTGTATGCATATGTCCACACACACAGATACACGTACATACAGGAAGCTCGGGTATCTCAGGGGAAGATGAGATGCAGAATCAGACCAGTGGAGGACAAGGACATTTAAAAACCTTCAGACACTTGCCCCACCTCCGTGCTACCACGGAATCTTCACCCAGAGACAGACACACACCAGCGACCCCCTGACCCCACCCCTTCTGGCTCCTACTCTGGACCACGGGGTCCTGCGTGCTGAGACTTCTGAAAGGGACTTCCCTGCCCTGGGTGCGGGGGGCAGGGGAGCAGAGGGCAGGAGAAGGCGCCACTCCATCTGACTCAAACACAAGCCATGTGGAGCCCGGGTCAGGTTTGGTCTGGGGGTTCTGTACCGATCTGCCCAGCAGCCCCCCTCACACACAGCCTCAGGCTCTGACACAGAGAGACCCACTTAAACCCGTTCCCTTGCTCCTCTTCTCCCGGAGGATGAACCCAACCCAACCTTCCCTCCTTCACTGTTCCTTTCACAGCCTCCTCCTGCTCCTTTCTCGCACCAGAACCGTTTCTCAAACCGCCCCACTTTACTCTTAACTCCCCACGGAAAGGGAAACTGAGGCACAGAGTGACAGCTGGCATCATCTGCACCCTCCTCCATCATTGTGGAGTAACCAAGTCATGACCACCCGCGCCAGGGGCCCACTCTGAGCCAGGTCGCAGGGCACATGGCAGCCATGGGCCCAAATGCCAGACTCTAGTGGTCCTCAGCTCCTGGGAGATAAGCACCATGAAGGTGACGGTATTTCCCAGGGTCCTCGGGAGAACACTGTACGTGAACCGCCAGGGTAGGGGGACACACAAGGGGCCTGCTAGAACAAGATGATGGTCACCAAGCCACCTTCCAAGCCAGTGAGTACGGGGGCCACAGGGGTCCTGCCTGGCTAAGTGGGATCTGCCAGGGAGAGGCCAGTACAGCTGCCCCATTGCCTGGAGCCTTTCCTTGAGGTAAACCCCAACTGTTCTTTATAGGGGATCCCCTGCAAGGGGCATCTCACCATGTCTGCCCAAGGCCCTACCCTCTCCGAGCATCCCAGCGCAGCTCACAGTCAGCCCACAAATCAGCACATCTCCTGAGCACCTACTATGAGCAAACAAGGCAAAGCGGCAGGACACAGGCCCCTGACACGCACCTCCTCCTGCCCGTGGCCTTGGGTGACAACGCCTCCAGCCTCACCGTCCCCAAATACGCACAGACGCCACTGCCCACTCCCAGGAGCTGCGTGATTTAAAGGGCCTGGACGATGCTAGCAGAAGGCGGAACGAGCCACAAAATACTAAAGCAGGACTGTAAAGCGACAGCGGTAAACCCTGCTGTTAGGACGTAAGCGGAATCCAAAATACTCAACAGCACCACACGCAGGGTCACGCTTGGGAGGCTGTGGAAAAAATCGTTTTCGGTCCAGGGTGCTCTCCTAAAAGGCACAGAAGTAGATCAAGAAACCTACCCTGTGCACAGCTGACGGTCCATTGATCTGAGAAATCCCTGAGGACCACTCACCTTCTCACCCACTTCTGTTTGGGGCTGGGACCAGCGGAAGGAAGACAAGTGGTCCACCGAGTCCTATCCAAATGTGCATCGCTCTGGACCCGTCATCACAGCACTAAACTGCAGGCACGGGACCCTCTAAAGTGGGCAGGGGAAGGGGCTGGACCAGGATGACTTTCCAGAGATGGACGCAGACAGAACATGGGCTTCAGGGACCGCGTGGCCTGGGTTCAAAGCCCAGCTCTTTCCCTTTCCAGCTCAGGGACCTGGCACAAAACCCCTAACCTCTCAGAGGTCCCATCTCCTCGGAGGCGAGATGGGAGGAGTCACTCTTCTTGTCATCGGAGACGGAGGGAAATGAGGTGACCTAGGGACGTGCCCAGCTCCAGGCTTGGCCGCTCCATGACGGGGAGTGGCCGGAGGGGCTGCCGCGTCCCTGGCCTCCCATCTTCTCTGTCTCGTGTGCACAGGAGACCTGCTGCACTGAGGGGAGAGGGGGCCCTAGCCCAGGACGGAGAGTCCAAGGCCCGCACTTAAAGACATATGAGACCTCCACGGAGAACACAATTAAAGAGGCCTAATACGCGGAGTAAACCATGCCAGTGAAGAGAGGCACACGACGGGAATACAATTTATACGCGTGAATGCAACACAAAGGCGGCAGTTCTCCCAAGCTGATCAACAGACTCAATGAAAGGCCACTGAAAAGACCGACGGGGCTGGGGAGGGGGCGGAGCTGATCGATTGATCTCTGGTGAAATTAGACAAACTGATGCCAAAACTTACACAAAAGAACAAAGAGCCAAAAAAAAAAAAAAGTGAGGGGGGCCACGAATAGCCAGAACATTCTGGAAAAGTACAAGATGAGTAGGTACACCCACCTACTGACGCAGACTTACTATAAAGCGGTGATAATCAAGACAGTGTGTCACAGGCATAGAGAACAAACTCACGGTTACCAGGGGGAAAGGGGGTGGGGAGGGGTAAACTGGGAGTTCGAGATGTGCAGATACTAACTGCTACATGTAAAATAGATAAACAACAAGTTCATACTGTACAGCACAGGGAACTATATTCAACATGCTGTAATGACCTATAATGAAAAAGAATATGAAAAGGAATATACGTATGTATACACATGGCCGAACCATGATGCTGCACACCAGAAATGGACGCAGCATTGTAAACTGACTATACTGCAATTAAAAAAAAAAAAAAGCGTAGCACAGGGAAAGCTGTGTGGTGCAGCCGGAACACACAGGTCAGTGGGGAGACGGGCCCGGCCAGTCGGCGGGGCTCGGACAGCTCATCTGCTGTGTGGGGAAGAGGGGTCGGAGCCCTGCTCACGTCACTCACAGGTATGAATTCCAGATCTACCAAGCGCTTAAATGTGAAAAGAAAAGTTCTCATAAATAAATGTAGGGAGTCATCTTTGATCACTCACTCATTCGTTCAAAAATTCACAAGTGCCGATTATGTTGTGACAAGCACTGTCCTATTACCAGGGACTTCAAGACGTCCCCGAGATACTATGTATTTCTTAAATAATACATAAAAAGTACAATCTCACAAAGAAAAGAGGCTGATAAGTTTGACTATATTAATTGGAAGAATTTGTTTATCAAACCTCTGAAGAAAGGGACAGGACAAGCTACACACTGGAAGTGTAAACTATGTTTGTGGTGCACTTAGATGACAACAGATGAGAATCCAGAACATAAATAAAACTCCTAAAAATTAGTAGGAAAAAGCAAACAACTCAATAGGAAAATGGACAAAAGCATCAACAGGCATTCAGAGAAAAATGGCGGATAAATCTGTGAGCAGATGTTCACTAGTCGTCAGAGAGATGCAAATTTAAAACATAGCATAGCATTTTACACCCACTGGACTGGAGAATGCCCAAAACTTTCCATTTTTAATCGCCATTCCACTGGTGGAAATGTCAATTGATACATCCACTTTGGAAAACAACCTGGCATTCTCTGATCAAGCAGAATCGTACAGATGCTAAAACTCAGCAGTGCCATTCCTTGCTACGGACCCTGAAGCAGTTCTCCAAGTGTGGTCCACGGATGTGCTCAATGCTGAGGGACTTCACAGCCATTCGATATGACCAGAACATTCCAGTGCGTGATCCACGAGCTCATACGCGTGCAGGGGAGCCCCTGTGGCCTGAGCTGGGTACCGGTCACGCGCGGCGGAGCCACGCCTCGGAGCTGCAGGGAAAAGAGCTGCTCCCGCACAGACACTTTGGGAAGTGCTGCCCAGAGACGCGCCCACATGCGTGCGCCAGGAGGCTCATACCAGGAGGTTCCCAGAAGCGTGTCTGAAAAGAAGGAAGCAACCAGAATGCCATCGCCGACCAAACACACAGCAGCAGGTTCACATAAGGGACCCCCACGGAGCGGTGCAAACGCACGCTCTCATCACACGTGTGAATCGATAAGCGTAGCGCCGAATGTTAAAAAGTTCCCAATGCTTCTATCTATCAAATTTTAAAAACGAGCCAAACCAAATGATGTGCTTTTTAAAGATGCCTACACATGCGGAAAGTATATAAAGAAATACGCTTAACACAAAACGTAAGGAGAACGATTCTCTCCAGGAAAGATGCCGGGGCGTGTGCAGGGAGGGCCACACAGAGCTTCGAGGGGAATGTTTCGTTTCTTAAACCACATAGTGGGTACGTGTTTGTTATATAAATTTTTAAACTATATGAATTTAGACGTGATACAGTTTACAGTTTGAAAAAAGTTTTAAGCGATCATTTTTCTGGTTAGTAAAGTGACCTGGAGCCCCCAGGGCCTGTCTGTTGTCAGCTCAGGTCATGGCCAAGCTGCCCAGCAGGCAGCTTGAGTGTGCCAGCAGGCGGGACCTGCCCTCGGGGGTCCCACAGGACCCTGCCCTGTAAACACAGGCCCAGCTGGCCCGATTCATCACACCAGGAGCACAGGGAGGCAGGGGAGGGTCCAGTGCGGCAGGCAGCTGCAGGCCCCGGGGTCTGGGACCACTGCTTTCTACCCCTGTCCTCCATTCGGACAGAGCTGCCTCCCTGCTTCTCCCACATATCCCTGAGACTAGAGGACATCCAGAACTGTCCCCAGCCTAACAAGGCTCCAAACCCCCGCCCGGCACTGTCACGCCAGCCCCCAGGCACCTGTGCCCACCCTCTCCTCTCCCTGCAGGAGGACAGTGACAGTTCCTGCGGCCACTCAGCACTGAGCGCCAGTACCTGCATGATGCCCGTGCGGCCTCACCTGGGCCCCGTCACGGCCCTGCGGTACACGTGATGCTGCCACTCATGAGGAATCCCAGGACCAAGAGGGGAAGCAACGCTCCAGGACACAGGCCTCATTCCTGGCGACTCTGAGGCAGCAGGTCAGTGGGCCAAGGCCCACGGCCTCTGTTCGTGTACAGAGCTGCCTGGCTGATATGAACCTACACCCTCAGGAAGAACCCAGAGCAGACAGGAAGGTCTCTGAAGGCAGTCACTCCACCACTAGGTACCTAAACAGGGCCTCCTGCTGGTGCCGAGTTGCCCAACGCAGCGAGGGAGAGGATTTGAAACCCCACTGCAGCCCTCACTGGGTCTCCTGACAGGCATCAACGTTTGCCAGGCCCAAGGGAGGAGGAGGCAGAACCCATCGAACAGAAGAGACGACCGACCACGCTAAAAGAGATTCCAGGTCCCCTGGGAACCTCGCGCACTAAGCAAACGCTCTACCACTGAGCTCTACCCCCACCACGTGCCATTTTAACATCCCTGCCTCCACCCCAGTCACTCCTGCCGGCAGATTAGCTTCAGCAGGGACAAAGCTGGCTCAGAAGACTTAATTCTGCCTGATGGACTTCCCTCCGCTTCAAAGCTTCCTAACTGGAGCCCCATAAGCGGGCATGTTGTCGCAGCTGGAAGGCAGAGGCCGAGGGGAGGGGACGGGTGTCCTGTGAGCTGGATTACCTAAAGCGACAGCTCGAGGCCTGAGCGGCACAGTAAGACCTGTCATGGTGGCCTCCTCCAGAAAAGCAAAATATCCCTCTCCTCGGAGCCCTGCAGACCAACTCAGAGCACCCGCAGCCCCTTGTCCTCAGAACCGGGCCAGTTCACCGCCCCGAGAAGCCATGCACCATGGGGACCACCCAGCAGATACCTCCCCTTGCTTCCGTGGTTTCAGCCCATCTCACACGTGCAGGAGGCTCCGTCTGGACCACCCTTCTCCCTGGCCCCGACCCCCATCCTCATCTACCTAGCAAACTCCTATTCATCCATCAAAATGCAGCGGTGCCTCTGTCACCCTGTATCTCGTCGCTCTTAAGCAGTGCTAACTGCTCTGCTAAGTAGTTCTACTGAGCCCTACAGCACAAAACTGTAATCACCTGTTTATATGTCTGACTCCTGCAGGGAACCTGGCTTACAGCAGGTGCTCAGTAAACGCACACCGAGCACACTCGCCACAGAGCACCCAATCAGCCCTTTCAATAGAAGAAACAGAAAAAACATAATTCACTAATTCTTTTTTCCAAACTTGGATACTCCTAAGAAACACAGGCTGTGTTCCTCCCCCCTTTATTTCTGCTGGATGCAAACCTTTTACCAGAGAGGTGAGGAAGGAAAGGATGGGCCAGGTCAGGCCCCGGGACGCCGGTGCAGGCCTGCTGCTGCCCCTGCCCAGAACGCTCTCACTCCTGCTTCGCAGCCCTGTGTTCAAACTCAGCAGATGACGAGCAGGATGACCTCTCCATTCCGCGACTTCCTGGCCCGAGAAAGCCGATCTGCCCTGTGCTAGCCCAGTCAGCCCGTCCCCAGCACTGGAGGCTCCTGCGCATGCAGCGGGCATTCAGGAAATAGTTGTGGCATGAGTGAATGGGCCCCATTGGGACCCCGTAGCCCAGTAAGCCCCACAGCCCGCCGCCAAGTTCAGCCAAGGGCAGCCAGGCACAGGGAGGCACCAGAGGGGACGGTGAGGCCCCCATCCTCAGAGAAGCCTGTGGAGGAGGTCTCCTTTCTGTGCTGCCCAGTGGCAGTGGGATGGGGGACAGACGTGTGGCCCTCTCCTCAGCAAAGTGACAGTGTTCCTCCTGTCCCAGCGGGACTTTCTCTTCTCCGCCCTCTCCCTCCCCACCCCCTCCTGACTGACACAAGGCTGGCTCTGACATGATTTAAAAATAGCTATCAAGACAAGGAAGTTTAATTTTTAATGCTTTGGAAAGGAAGCGAACACAAAGCCGGCATTCCTTCACGGCCACGTTCCGGGGTCCCGGGGCATCCGCCTGGCCCTCCATCTGACCCACGTCCCCCAGCAGAGCCATGCCTGCCCCACCCCAGGGACCTACTTGTCACCGCCCTCTGGGGAGCCGGCAGGATGCCTCACACCTGAGCACTCCAGGAGCCCCTACATGCCTCTTGCTGCCCGGCTTGGCCGGCACCTCCTGTTTGGAGAGGCCAGGCCTGAACCTGTTCAGATCCCATTCAGACCCCTCAGCATCCCCTCCAAATTCCATTCCCAGACAGAAGGCAGCCCAGACTCAGGACACGCCAGGCTGCCCAGCACTGATTGTGCACAGATCCTGTCCTGGGTACCACGGACCACGGAGGAGCCATGGCGTCCACAGAGGTGCCCAGAGCAGGGCCAAGCCAGCACTGAACGCGTGTTCAGGTGCGGCTGGAGAGCCATGACCAAGCTGCCCGCACCCAGAGGACAAGTAAACGGTCTGAGAGGGGCCGAGCCGCAAAGGCCTGCCCTCACTTAGGGGAGGTTAATCAGGGCGCCCACCCGGCACCCAGCCCAGCAGCCCTGTGCCAACCTTTCTCTTGCTCCGGCAGCCACACTGAACACTGCCTTCTTGGCTAATTGGCCTTTATTAAGGGAGCAATCCACAAGGAACAGCCTTTCCAGTGAGGCCAGAATGTCACTGCTTTGCCAGCCATGATTTAAAGTGAAGGGACAGCTCTACTGGCAAGCATGAAAAGTGACCATTACCCTGAATGGCAGGTAGGCCAGCAACCCCAGCCCTACCCCAGCTTCCCCCTTTCCCAAATCAGACCGGAACTCGATTTGGGTTGGGAGAAGCTGGGCTGGGATCACAATTCGCTGTCCCAAAAAAGAGACAGAGGCCCCCAGCACTCAGCCCTATACTCTCTCCCCCTACTCAGAGTTAAAAGCTGTGAGCCTTTTGTGCCCCCCCCCCGGAGGGGCTTAGATTTGCTTAATCTATGCCTGGAGTACTCCACCAGATGGCCCGTGAGGACTGAGATGGGGCTGACGGAGGGAAACACCCCCATAAGGAGAAACACGTTGGGTGGGTTGGATTACTCATGCACAGGCCCCTCGGGATGGGGAAACTTCTGTCCCAGTTCAGGCCCCCTATTTCCTATCCATCTAGAAGCCAGCATTCTCTTGGGTTCTGAGGATCAGGGTGGGGCATGCAGGGGGAAGAGGAGGTGGGACCCAGCCAGGCAGGATGACTCCCCTCAGCTACCCCACCATCTATATTAGGCCCTCAGAAATGTTGCCCTGGGCGCCAACCTGGCTAGCACTGGCTGGTCCCGGTCGGCAGTCCAGGGCAGACCTGGACACCTCCCCCTCTTCCAGCAGGCAGGCGCCCAGCAGCCTGCAAGGCACCTGCCCTTCCCTGGGTAAGCAGGAGGAGGAGGCTGGCCACACAGCTCCGCCTCCGTCCTGCCCCCGGTGATGTCACCCAGGCCCTGCAGATACCAATACTCTAAAAGCTCCGCCTGGCGGCGAGCAACCGGGCCGCTGGGGCCTGCAAGGGGCTGCCTGTGGACAGCTGCACCTCTCCTGGGCGGGGGAAGCCTCCCCGGCCCGCAGGCTGGGGGTGAGGTGGCAGTAGTGGACTTGGAAAACTACCAGGTGGGCTTCAGGGTCTGTGGGAAGATCTCCAGCTCCTGAATGCAGGCCTCAGGCTCCACTCTGATGCCTCAGAAACGCCTTCTTTGGGGATCAGAGCCATGAGACTAGAAAGTGATGGCTACATAATTGCTACCAACTGCTCCGGGTCCCAGAGGGCTCGGCACTGACCAGCCCTGCACACTTCCCACCTCCCCCCCCAACCCTCTCACTCACCTCCGTCTTCCCCTCCCCGGGGCCCTGCCTCATCAGCACACCCACCTGCTTTCGGCTGAGCGCCTCTGCCCTTTCCCTTCTGCCCCTCCTCCCATACCAGGCCCAAGCACGTCCTGCAGGAAGGCTTTGTCCGCGTGGAACACTGGGGCCCACATGCCCAAATTCCGGCCAGCACCTGCTCCTCCACCCCCCGATACATGCAGAGGCAAACACAAGCATCGTTTCTCTTTTGCTAAATTTTCCATCTCTCCCAAGTCTCATTTCGCCTCTCACACGCTACTACGTCTCTCTCCACGTCTGTTTCATCATCTCACACGCTACTAGCATAAAAGAACTGGGACTAAGACCCACAGATTTTCCCAGCTCGTAGCATGTCATGGGGATTCAGAAAATACTGAGTAATCAGAAAAGTCAGAGGCCAGGAGAGGGTGACTCCTTGCCTGGTAAGCAGAATTAGCAGATTCCTTCTTATTAGGAAGAGAGAGCAAGTTCTCTCACTATGACCAAAAAGGAAGACCATTCCACCGACCAGCTGGTGAAACTCAGGAAGATGGAAAGTCAATCCTCGCCCCACAGCCTTCATCACAAGCAAGTCAGAGAACTAACGTGTCTTCTCTACCAGTAGGACTGGGGAATCCTTACCACAGTAATGTGGGTTTACTGCGCTGGCCATCCACTCATTCACTCACAAACACGCAACCAGCGCCTTCTACGAACAGGACACAACGGTGCTAGTGAGTGGGGAGGTCCCTGAACTAAGCTGGGACCATCCTGGAGGAGAGGAGACAGCCAGTTATACCTACTATGGCCAGCAGGTGGCGGGGTGGGGGTGGGGAGGAGAGCGGCTGAGTGGGAGGTACTGGCCGGTGCACTGAGCATCCCAGGAGGGTCTTTCCAGCAAGAGAAGGGCAAGGCAGAAAGGTCAAAAGGTAGCTGGAGACTATGAACAAGGACAGAGAGGAAAGCTGTGCGGAATAAACGGGCAGCATTCATGTAAATCTGCTGGCACCAGAGAAATACACACCGGTGCTGGGCTGACACTGATGGTGGCAAACGGGCCAGAGGACCAGGAGCACTTGCCCAAAGGCAGCCACAGGATCATTCCTGACGTTCCAACAGTTCTGCCCCAGTCTCCACAGAACCCTCGCCACAGGACAGGAAACATCGTAACAGCAGCGACAGAGGGCCCTGACCATGGAGACATCTGGGGAAACGCAACCCCAAAGATTTCAGACCAGGCTCCTCGGAAGAGAAGGGGAGGGGGCTCCCTCCCCAGAGAGAAGGCAAGGACGCAGGACTTCCCATAACTAATGAGATAAGGCTATGAGGGAGACCATCATGACCGCCCCCCATTGGACTGGACGGGAAACCCAGTCCTTAAGGGATAAAGTGACTTGCCCAAGGTCACACACTAAAAGCTAACACAGAACCAAAGCCAGAGCCCAGTCTTCTTCCCACCCAGGCCTGAGCTCTCCCCTTCTATGGGAAAAGTCACCCCACCCATACACACCTACAAAAGTTTGTCAGTTAAGGTAGGTCACTCCACACAAGTGTTGGACCTCAAAGCACACCACCTCCAGCCCACTGCACTGTGACTCCTGCCCCAGTGCTCCTCCTGGACCGTGGGCAGCTAGCTGACAGCCTCCAGCAGGCAGGAGACAGGCCCTGGGGCAGAGCCAAACATCTGTGCTGACTATATCTGGGCTCTGGTGAAGAAAGGCGGAGACAGAATTTGGGATGACGGAACAATTAGATGTGAATTTAAGAAGTTTTCAAATTTGCCTAACTAGTATTGCTCACGCACACACGTGCACAGAGACGGCCTTCCAAGCTGCCCCCTCACCACTGACACCTTCCCTAGAACATCATCTCTCACCAAGGATGGGGGCATCCCTTGGTCCCTTCCAGTCTCTGGGGCTCCCGGAGACCAGTTCCATGGTGGGAGCACATGGCCAGCTCGCTCCCCGCCCAGTTCACTGCAATCCCTCAAAAGCAGCTGCCGCCACCCAATGGCAGCATCCCTCCCACGCCCTCTCTCGCCACACACGAGCCCTAACTCGGGGGCATATCTGCAGGCCATCAAGAGGGTCCCTGAGCCTGGCTCAGGGGCTCCTCCTCCCTTTCCTGGGATTCACTGAAAGGAGCGGGAGGGTGTGACCGCTACCACTCCCCCACCTCCTGCCCATAAAATGCTGCAGACTGTGTTCAGGAGGAACACGAGAAGAAACTCAGAAAACCATCCGCACTTCTGCCTGAATTCAACTCAAGGTCACAGCTGTTAAAAATTCCGACCCCACACCTATTTCTGCAGATTCTGCAGTTGGAGGCACTTCCAGAAAGGCTGTCTTATAGGGGAAGGAGGTGGTGGCAAACTTCAGCAGCCTCCTAGGAGCAGAGCAAGTCTTTTCCTGGAACACAGGCAAGTTGCAGCCTCCATTCAGCCACGAGGAGAGAGAAAGGAAGAGAGAGATGCATGAAAGGCGAGGGGGGCTGGGGGTGGTTTTCAAAAACCCCACTTACCGTTGCGCAGAGAGCAGAGCAATGCAGCTCCGAAGAGAAAGAGGGTACTGTGCTTAAGCAAGGAAGAGCGGGGGCAAGAGACAGAGACACGGAACGACTTACCCAGAACATCAGATTGAAGAGGAACATCATGTACTTCAAGCAGCAGAGGCAGCCCCTGGCCATGTTGCACTTCTTAAATTCTAGGAGGAAAACAAAGGACAGGTCCAGGTAAAACACCACGTACTTGCTGCCTCTGGGTGCATTGTACTTGTCAGTCTTCACGCCAGCCTCGGCGCGGCTCTGGCCGCGGGAGCCCGCGGTGCCGTAGAAAGCGCCGGCCGTGAAGCCGCGGCCAAACGGGCGGCCCGAGGTGGACGGCTTGGCAAAGTCCGAGTCCTTGCTGTCCAAAGATGGACTCCGGTGGATCGAAGAATCCTCGCTACTCGACTTCTCCATGCTCGCGTCGCTCCCGGGGGGCACGGGGGGCGGGGGGCATCGCTCCCGGAGTGGGACCGAGGGGGCGCCCGAGTCGCGCGCGGGCGGCGGGCGGATCGGAGGAGCCTTGCACGCCCCCGCTCAGTCCCGGGGCGCACTGCCGGCCGGATCCCGCGCTCGGGGACCGGCGCCCCGCTCCCCGCCGGCCAGCCCGGGAGGGCTCTGCCGCGCGGCTCCAAGCGCGCTCCCGGGACACCGGCTGGCTGCGTAACTTAGCGTCTTTGGGGAGGCTGCGACTTGATTTCTCGTTCCAGAGCTTCAGCTCGCCTCCCGGGCGCACCGCCGCTCCACGCGAGGCACCAGGGCGCCGGGCTCAAGGCTCCCGGGCACACCTCTCCCGGCCCGGCCGGCTCGGCCACTTTGCCGGCGCCCGCCTCCTCTTGTCCCGCGACTTTGCCGAGCCGCCCCCGGCCCTGGGCTGCCCGGGCGCGCGGCGGGCAGTGCCGAGGGATCCGCCGCAGCTGCAACCGCTGGGCTCCCCCTGCTAAATCCCGGCCCGACTCCCGACTCCGGACTCCGAAACCGCCGGAGCCCCCTCCCCGGGCCTCTGCCCCGCCCTCTGGTTTGCATTCGGCCAATGAGCGCGAGGCCTGCGGGGGGCAGCCTCCCCTCCCGGATGACACCACAGCTTTAATGGGATTAGCGTTCTGCCTTGTGCCTACACCAGTGCGCCGCGAGCTTCGCTAAATGTCAAAGGCTCTGGAGCCGGGGTGAACCAGAACCTTCACCGCAAGGCGCTGGTCTCTTCCGGGGGATAGAAGGGGATGGGAAGGCAGGGGAATGGCTGGAGGTACCACGACCCAAGGCGACCAGAGGAAAGGGCTGGGGAGGACTGGAAGGGACAGAAGCGGGGCCTTGGTCGAGCTGGCCGCCGCCCCCTGTGCTCACGGGGCCTGTCCGACCCGGGTACACGGTCTGCCGGCTACACACACATACACACACACTCGCTCGCGCGCGTCTGCACACGTGTGTCTGGCTAGGGCGCGCAGAGAGAAGGACCGCAGGGAAGGTGCGAGGTGTGGGAAAGGCGCTCGCGACCCAGGCCGCCCGCCCCGCCCCCTCCGCGCACGCGCGCGCGCGCAAGCGGCTCCGGAGGCTCCTGCAGCTGCGCGAGCCCCTCCACCGCTCCCCGCTCCGGGCGGGACGCGGTGCTCGCTGGGACCCCCGCTCAGCTGAGAAGAGTAGGTGGCTCTGGTCAGGTCCTGCCTTGCCCCTCCGAATCCTGCCTCGCCAAGGGTGATGTCTGAGTGCTCTGGGATACCGGCACTGGCACATAAGGGCTGGTCAGGGCACAGCACCAAGGGTGCTCTTGCTAGGGGCTTGGGAGCATCCAGGAGGAGCCCTTCATCCTACTATGAAACAGCAACAGTATCCCGAGCTTGTGCGAAAGTCTGCGTGCCCAGCTGGCAATAAAGAGGACTAGAAGACTGGGGTGGGGGCAACTCTCTTCTGCCACCAGTGAGAGGGTGCCCAGAGCCCCTGGAGCAGCGCCGTGTCTCCCTGGCCCTGTATCCCAGCACCTAACACCGTGCTTGGCTACCGAGAGGTGCTAGACAGGACGGCTGGATAGACGAATCCTGCCCTCGGGTATGTGAGTGTGAACTGTCCTCCTGGGATCCCACCAAACATTTACCCACCACCTGCTCTGTGCCAAGCGTGCCAGGCCCTTGGGGAAACAGGTATGAGGTGTGCTGCTCCCTGCCCTACAGATACACAAGCTCTAGCCAGGAAGACAGAAGGACATTAATCACCAAGGCCATGGGCAGGAACATAGAGCTATCACACTGGCTGCGGCCGAGCGAGCATTCATTCCAACCAGAGGAACTTCAAAACCCTCATCACAGGCGTGTTGCGGTGGCCCCGAGCTGCTGGATCTGCACCTCCCCAGCTAGAGGCAGGCCTGCATCCCCGGGGGCGGGCGTTCAGCTTCTTTAAAGGGACCTGCAGGGCTGCTACTATTCTGAGCCCCCTCCCCAGATAGCAGCCCAACCACGACACCCAGTATGTGTCACAACCATGGCACCTTACTATCCCCTGGGTGGGCACAGGGGTCCTGGCGGATCCCCGGCCACCTGACAGGAATGGCTAATGCCCCCTGTGCTCTGCAGCCGGACCAGCCCCTGAGGGGCTCATGGCTGCCACTTCATTCTCACAACGTTACTTCTCTGATGCAGGAGAGACCATTTACCAGCTGGACTGAGAGCCTGGAGGCCTGTTCTTCACTCTGAGCTCATTTTCTTAGCTGTGTGATCAGGGCAAGGTAGTTCGCCTTTCTGAGGTGCTGTTTCCTCCTCTTTAAAATGGGGTTCACAGAGCCCACCCCCAGAGGAGTCAGGATGTGATGACAGCATCGGGGGCCTAGGAACTGGGCCTGGCAGCAGGGTGGAGGGGCCAGATCAGCTGCTCTGGTGGCCTTGACTTCTTAGACTCAGGTGCAAAAGGAACCACCAGAGAGAACAGGTGATGTGAGACACCACCTCTCCTGCCCTCCTGGTCCTCCACTGCTCGTCGTGCTCAGAAGAGGTAGAAGATAGTCTGCCCTTGAGGGTCTCAGAGCATGTGAACAAGGCAGAGCTGCCTTTCTCTTTCCCTTTTTTTTTTTTTAAACCACAGAAAAAGTACAGTAGTACAGAATTCCCAGAGGGGAGGAAGAGAAGTGAATGCATGAAGTCAACATGTAACAGCTCCACTGACTGGCAGCGGCAGGGGTGTGGGCTTCAGGGTGAATGCCAAGCTCTCTGCCCTCCCTGCATTTCTCAGGCCTGCAGCCTTTGGTCTCTCGCCCACCCGCACACAATCCAAGCTGACGGGCGGCACACACCCCCTTTCGGACGTGCGCTGAGTGTCTCTGTACTGACATCATGTGTGGCTCCTGAGGCACCCTGCACCTCTACGGCTCAGCCAGAATTTGGGTGACACAGAGTGGCACTCGCCACCCAAAGGAATGTGTGACAAGGGCCACCATCATGGGAGAAAGGAGTCTTATTCACCTTGCCTCAAGTTTTTAAACTACCAAATTGAGATCTTCTTCAGCAATAATAGAAAATGCTTTGATTGCTAAGCAAGCCATTTACCAGCGGTGTCAAAAGGGAAGAAGGCTGGATGAGGGATGAATGGACAAAGATGTGGCACGTGGACAATGGAACACAACTCACCATAAAAACAGACAAAACCCTGCCATTTGTGACAATGTGGATGAATTGCACCAGTTAGGTAAAGTAAGTCAAAGAAATTCCATATGAACTCCCTCATAAGTGGGATTTTAAACAAATAAACCAAACCAAACCAAGCAAAAACAAACATGTGGACGCAGAGAACAGAGCAGTGGTCATCAGAGGGGGAGGGGGGCAGGGAGGGCAAAATGCATGATGGGTGGAAACTACAGTCTTGGTGGTGAGCACACTGTTGCGTACACAGAAGTCAAACTATGATGCTATAGACATGAAACTTATATGATGTTATAAACCAACATGACCTCAATAAATTTGAGAGAGAGATAGAAGGATGGAGAGGTCCCTAGCAGGGGCCACACCCCAGGTTGTTCGCAGGGAGATTCACTCAGCAGGAGGGTCTAGGACAGGGGCAGGTCTCCTATTGGCTGTGGAAATTGAACAGCTCCTGGGCCACGTGTCACCAGACTTGGCCAGGGTTCACGAAGGGTGACCATGATGGTAAAAGGGTCAGGGTAGAAAGGAACTAAAGGTCATTGTGTTTGCTTGTCATTTGTTTAGTTTCTGAGACTGATAAGGAAAACAAACAAAGAAGAGGGTTTGGCTGCAGCAGGAGGATCTGCATTAGAAGATTAGAGAGATGAATCGCTCAGGCTGTCCCCACGGGTGCCGGGTGCCGCCACCTTCTTCCCTGGGGAGGGGCTCATCCTTTTCCTTCCAGCCCCCAGCTCCTCGTCCAGACAAATTAGTTTGCCCACCTGCCTCTGCTTTGACCGTGGGGCTTCTTGAAGGAGGCAGGGGCTGTGTCTTAATCATTGTGTCAGCCCCGGCGCCTGTCCCGGTCACCACCTCAGTCAGGGCAGGTGCTCAGAATGGGTTGGCAGGTGGAAAGCAGGGAAGCCTACCAGGCCCAGGCCCCAAGTTCTCCCCCCGGACCACTCGAGAGCCCAAGCTCACTCACCAGAGGGTGGGACCCAAGCCAGAGTGTATGGGATTTTCCTGGGAAGCAGGCTGTCGAGGGCATCGGGACCTAGTGAGGGAGTGGAGGGACGGAAGGGCCCAGCTTTGGTAACAGAGTGTGAGACCACATGGTCAGCCTGTTCACGGCCACATCCCCAGCATGTGACCTAGCCTGGGACGGATGGAGAAACAGACAGACAAGAATACACACAAACTCATGGAGCAGAGAGGAGGAGTCAGGAAAGACAGGAGGTGGGGAAAGGAGAGGACTGAGACTGGACAAGATAGAGGACAGAGCTATTCCAGGTCCTCCCCAGTCTGGGTGACCAGCTTGATGAAGGCACTTGCATCCAGCCCCAAGTCCCTGGTGGACCTGTGCAGACTCCCCCATTCTGCCATCACATCTCAAGGCCCAAAAGGTGGAGGCCACTCCTGCCCGTGAAGAGACCTCGGCCGTGTGTCCACACCCTACGAGGGACTGGTGAGCAGGCCCATCAGAGCATGCGCTGCTGATACTGTGGACAGTTAGCTCAGCTCCAAGGATCGGATCACAGCTCCAGACCAGCCATCCCAGTCCTGACCCGGCCGAGAGCTCTCAGTGAGGCTTCGGGACCTGTGAGGAACCAGATGAGGTAGGGAGGGATCATCTCAAAGCCAGCCCCACTCGGCACACCCTAAGTGCCCCAAACCGTGGGGCAGCTGGGCCCGGATCTGGGAGAAAGGACAACATATGCTCAGAGGCCCTCAGTGACCCCAGTCTGTACCCACTGCCCGACCTGACCACAGAGAACAATGTCCTGCAAACTTCGGGCTTTGGGGCCAGGGGGATCTGTGTCCAAATGCCATCTGCAGTGAAGTACCCAAGTGCTGGGTAACCTGGAGTGACCACTTGCTGGCTCTGTATCTCAGTTTCCCCAACCATGAGATGGAGATGACACGCACTTCCCGAGCAGCATGTAAAAAACAGAGACTGAAGGTTGTGAATGGAATGCACGCTGCCCATCTGACATGGAAGATGTTCAGTGAATTGAGACGCTACTCTCATTATCAACAAGAATAGTTATTACAGTAAATATGGTCCCAGTCCCCATCGAATCATGACTGAACAGAGAAAGATGCAAGACAAGACATAGTCGACACAAAGTGTTCTGGGCTCAGATTCTAAGGGCAGGTGCCAGCCTGGGTCCTGGTCGTCCTCTCCTCTGCCCAGCACGCCTACTTTTGTCACCGCATCTGCCCCATGCCGTCCACATGCTGAGGACACCTGAATGTTCACCTGGGCCTGACTTGGCTTCTGAGCCCCCAGCATGGGACCTAATTTGTTTCTTGGAAGATGGGCAGGACAGGACAGGGCAGGAAGAAGAGGGTCCTGGTCGGCAAAAATCTGGGCAAAGCCAGAGGAAGAAGAGGGCCCGGGATGCCCGGGGAGGACACGTCCACGCTGCAGCCGGAGTGAGGCCTCACGGAAAGGGGGCTGGGAAGGGAGGTGGCGTTGGAGCAGAAGCGGCCCTGGCGGCCAGTGGTCCCCCACACCCAGCCCCAGCGACGCCATCCCTGACACCTTCCGGGCTAACCTCCACAGAGGAACCTCGCCATGTCCTCCTGGCCCAACCTTGGCACTTGCTTTTGGAACCTCCCGCACCATGCCTGCTAATTTCCGCAGCCCAGCTGGCATCTCGGCTGCTCTCGCCTCCTCTGAGGGGTCTGGAGAGGCGGCCAGGGCCTCTTCTTGGAGCATCAGCACCCGAGTCCGTCCTACCATAGAGCTGCCTGTTCATCGACGTCCCCACCCCCAGACTGTGGGCCCATGGGGCATGGCGCGGGGGCAGGGGGCGTCTCTGTACCCCAGCCCCTGGCGCAGAGCAGGGGTTCTCCAGTCCCTGCCAAGCACACACACGGAGAGGGAGGGCTTGTGGGGGTCTCAAGCAAGGTGACAGCCACTCCTCAGAAGAATGAGCCTCACCGGAGGGCACCCACGCCTCCCCCTGGAGCAGGTTCCCAGGGTGGGTGCAGCAGAGGCCGCAGGCTGGGGGCCCACCCGGGGAGCTGCCCACCCTGGGCTCCCAGGCCCTTTTCTCTAGGCAAGTTCCAAACAAGCCCCATCTTTCATCCCAAGTCCAATGAGCATCTCTATCGGATCCCCCCAAGGGCCTGCTGTGCAAGGCCCTGTGCTGACAGACAGACGTGCCCTCGCCCACTGCGTGGGGCAGGCACACCTGGGGCCATTCACGCGCGCACACAGAGGAGCAAGAAAGCGCTTGTGATTAGCACTTATCAGGGAGGGCAGGTGGCTCAGGGAGGATGAGATAAGGCCAGGCCGCCAGGCACAGGGAAGTGTGATGAAGGCTGAGGTTTACTGCCATGCTCCAGTGGAATTTCCTGACCCAGCAAATCCAATATCCCTGAACCACTCTGTGGAGGGCATTGACTTGACGGCCAGGACAGTACTCTCTGACCCAGCAGCCAGCCTGCCCGCAAGCCGGCCCGTGCAGCTGGGACCCTTCCGCTGACTCAGGAGCTGCTGCCTCCTCTCCTCCTCCCTCCACTGAGCCTGGAACCACTGCAGGCAGAACAGCACCCATGTGGCACTGGGAGATGCTATAAATGAGACGGAGAAAGAGCACTTCCCCCGATCCTACCTGCCCTGAGGCCATGGGGAGTAAGGAGGCTGCACACACACGCCACCCCAGCTGAAGGGAACGAGAGGTGGGGGGAGACACACCTGGGCACCCCTGTTAGGTAGAACTGGGCTGTCTGCAGACTCAGGTCTCATAGGCGTGAAGTCATGTGGAGTCTCTGAACCTCCACTGGCCACTTTGTAAAGTGAGGCAACTGCCACTGACTTCCCTTCCGCCCACCACCGGCTGACCCACGCCCAAGGGGCTGCCATCCAGGGCGAGGGGGCCTCGGAGCAGCAGCTGGTCTGTCCCAGGCCTGGAGGCATCGTTCTCATCTCAAAGTACTCGAGGTGAAAAGGCTCACCCACCACATGCTTTAGTCTGCGGTCCGGCCACCAAAACTCTTAGAGTTCCTGAAAGTTCTTCCCACAGTCTCTCTTGAGCTGCTCTGACCCAGGGGCATTCCTGCTGTAACCCAGTCACACATGAGGGGGGCTCAGACTTGCTCAACGCCTGCCCAGGCTGCAAACGGCACACACAACCCTGAAAACAGAGGCTCCTGCTGGCCCAGCTCTGCCTCCCACCCGCCCCAGGCTCCCCACCTCCTCAGACCCCTACCTTCAGTCCCTCTCCTAATTAACCCTGCCACAGGCTGCCACCATCCCTGTGCTGAGACGGAGTCCTGGGGTGCCACGCTGCCCCTCTCACCAGCTCGAAACCTTCTCTGGCTCCCTAGGAATTTAAGACAAATACTCAGGCTTGGTGTTCAAGACCGGCGCTGTACTGTCAGCCTGTGCCCCCAAGTCCCTGACCTGTGCCCTCACTCCCAGACCCCAAGCCTCACCCTCATTCACCATACGTCCTCAGCTCGACCCAGGAATTGGACACCCTGCAGCCCAGCCCTCAGCCTGTCTGGTGGGTGCTCACCCTTGCTAGATCACCACCATCTGTCCTCCCCCTGGAGGCCCTCTCTGGGGTCACCAGCCAGATTCGGTCACCTCCTGAACCCCGGGAGCTCAGATGTCCAGCCTGGAGCTTAGAGAATGTGGCTGGGCTCCAACAGGCCTGATGCGTCTGGGTGGCAGCGTGTCACTCATCCCCCAGGCTCCAGCCCCAGGGGGCACTTCCATATCCCAGTCGGCCTGGGCGCCAGGGCACACCTGCTTTTCCCCTCCTCCATGCCACTGCCAGAGGAAATGCCAGCCCGCAGCCTCGGCCAGACAGGACAGACACAGCAGGAACAGGCACTGAGCACTGGCGCCACCCCTCCCTCACTTGATCTCGCATCCTCCACGGATGCCCACTCTCCCTGTCCCCGCAGACAGCACGGCACACACATTTATCCAGCAGGAAGTCAGGTGCAGGCCCTGCTCGGACACCTGTGTGAACTGGACTGCAGACCTCCAGCTCTCGGAGCAGAGTAAGCAGTTTTTGAATTAATGAACGAACAAATGAATGAATGAGTACTTCCATTTCCTCATCTGTAGAGGGGGGCTAGGTCTGACTGGCAGGGGCAGAGAGGCATTGCTGGGAAAGGGCTTCATCCATGGGCCGTACTGCACCCCAGAGCTTCCACCCACACACACGACAACCAGCCAGCACCTTCACGGGCTGCACCAAAGACAACGGACATGGACACTGATGCCCAACCACTGAAGACTCCCTGCACCCACTGCAGGCCACCGAGGATCCAGTGTCCACCGGGGGGAGGAGCCACAGGCTGAAAGGGCAGCTCGAGCATGAGCCGGAGTGGACGGCATGAGCCAAGGGCTGGAGGCCCTGCCCGGGAAGGCCCCACCTGTCTGGGAAGGCTTCCTGGAGGATGTGTGTATATGCCGGTTGTCCCTCCCACTGGAGGAGAGGCCCCAGGTGTCTGCACACCCAGTGCCACGGTGTGACCACTGGGAATCAGTGGTTCCAGGTGCAGCCCTCACCCCGTGTGTGTGGGGGGGACACAGCAGGGCGGCCATCCCAGTGACATGTGAGGAGACCAGGACCGCGGAGCAGAGGGCTCGTCTGAGCAACTTCGTGGCAGGGCTGGGACCGGCGCCTCCAGCACCTCCCTCCTAACCAGACCCCTCCTTATGCCAAGTGGTTTTCCCAGGGCCCGTGCCGGACCCTGCTCCTGCATCCAGAGGCGGGCAGAGCCGCCCTGCCTACGCAGAGGGCGGGGAGGGGAGGGGAGAAGTGGTGTGAGAGGCCCCAGGCTCCAGGACCGCCCAGCCAGGGACAAGAGAGAAGCCCTCATCACCGCTCCGTGGGACATGCTGCGGAAACTTTGGTGCCCCCAGCACTCCCCAAGTCACCCTCGGCCGTCACATCCCCTGTGCTCTGGCCCCGCACAGCAGATACACAGGTGCCTGCCGATGAAAGCAGGCAGCAGCCCCAACCCCCAGAACCCCCGCCCAGGGAGACTGGGCGCCACGGGCCAGCAGTGGCTGGCATGCTGAACAGCCAGTCTGAGGGGACAAGCCGCGACCTGTGGTGCCTGCCACTCCCCATGGTGTAAGGACTCCCACTGCGGCCAGTCTCAAGCTACAGGCAGCGTAACAGCCTGTGGGCAAATTTTCTGATCTTTTACTGACAGGCTCATAGTACAGACAGGTTCCAGCAACCCCTGGTAACAGCCCAGCGTCCTCCCTCCCGAAGAAACTCCGAGGCAAGGAGAAGAACCCAGCAGGCCACGGGGGAGGAATGGGTGGCCCTCCGTCTGGTCTCCTGGGGTCCCCCGCGGGTGGCCTAGTAACCAGAGAAAGACCACTGACATCAGCTCCCGTACGACAGGCCCTCTGACGTGGATGAGACCAGGTCCCTGCCCTGCTCAAAACCCTCCAACGGCTTCCCATCTCCCTCTCAGGGTGACAGAGTCCTCACGTGCTGTCACCATTCACACCCGCCGCGTCCAGCCCACTCACCCTCTCCACTCGGGCCACACTTCCTGCTGATCCTCACTGTCAAGCCTCCGCGCTGGCCTTTCCCTCCTCTGGGACGCCCCTCCCTGAGGTGTCTCCACTGTCAGCTCGCATCTCTGTCACAGTCCGCTGACGCCATCTCCTCCAGGACCTCCCCGTCCAACTCCGGACCTCCCCCAGCACACTCAGTGCCACCCCGCTCCCGTCTTTCCACACCACTTATCCCCAGCAGACGAGGCAACTTGCTTTTTTTATTAATCGATGGCTTGCGATCTCCCGCTCACCAGAACTAAGCTTCATGAAGGCAGGGTTTTGCTCTGTTTCATTAACTGCTGTGTTTCCAGGGCCAGGAAAGCTTTACACATGGCAGGTCCTCGACTAATAGTTGCCAAGTGAAGGGAAGCCTGGAGGAGGTCTCTACCAAGTCCTCTCGGTGCTGTCTTGCTCCCAGGAGGGGGCAGCAGGGGGGCCGGAGCCCCAGTGGTCAGTGCCTGCCTGGCTGGGACTCAAGGCTGTGACCTGGCCCAGCCGCCCCCCATCCCACTTCTGCGTCTTGCTTTCTCGTCCCACTTAGGCTGAACGGAACCCTACATGGCTAACCCTGAGCAAGCAGCAAGGGCCGGAGCCAAACAGGATGCCGCGTCTGAAGGCCTCTGACTCTGCCGGGAGGCCCTGAGGTCAGGTTCGAGGCCTTCCCTTAAAAGGTCTTAGGAAAGACAAGCTCTTGGCTTCACCTCTGCACCAGACATACCTGAGCCCTCAACCACACCGCCCCCTTGTCCCCCAGCCCTGTGCCCGGAGCAACCCCCAAAGGACTCTGTCCACCCCATGGGTGAGAGCCACTGGTGCCCCTTCCCCAGGCAGCTGCCCCATCACGCCTCCGGCGGGCACCCCGCGTGCAAGGCGGCCAGCTCACACGGCTATTTTAAGCTCTGCGGGCCCAGCTGTAGCACGTCTCCACAGCGGGCTGGTGGCCCGGGGCTGGAGGCAGGAGCAGCTAACTCACGGAGGAGTGCTGACCTCGAGAGCTGGGGGTGGAGGGTGACCATCCTCTGTAACAGCAGCCCTGCTCTGCAGGGACCGGAAACTCCCATCCACACCCTCAAATCCACCAGCCTTGAGAAAGTGAGTCAAGGGCCGCACTGGGCACACCCAGATTCCATTGCTGAATGTGACCCCTGGGTTTCCACAACAGAATGACTCCCAGCCCCACCCTGCCTACCCCTAGAAATTCCAGCAACACTAGAGCTCGCACAGCACCCAACCACCAGGACCTGATGAAGAGAGACAGACAAGGATGCAGACAGGCTGCAGGGGCGGAGCCTCAAATACCAGGACCAGCTCATCCTCTGAGCCCCCCAGCCCCTTCTCCCTTCTCAGTGCCCCCAGTGACTTGGCACAGAGCAAGGCTCACAGCCATGCTCACAAACACTTGTTGACTAAATGACAATTTCTAGGTCTATTCAAACCCACGCATGATGGAAGCGTATCGGGACAACCCAGTCTCGCTTGCTGTGGTCAGTATCATCACTACTGCAACTTGTCTGGTGACCCGCTGGGCACCAAACCCAAAAATAAAGGCCACAGGACCAGGAACGAAGAGGGTTTTGTGGCGAGACAGGGGTGTCCCAGCCTGCAGCCCTTTCAGGGAGGGGCTGCCTCCACCCAACTCCAGGGGACAGTTACACTGTGTCCTCTGGGGAGAGGGCCCCTTGAAGTGCGCAGCATGGAGGTCCTGCTCCAAGCCCCCTCCCTCCGCAGGACGTCCAGCCACCAGGAGCCGGCTTGAGAAGCACCGCACAGAACGGGGACCCCGGGCAAGCTCTACCCACCCACAGCCTCTCGCCACAGGACACTAGCAAAACCCAGGGCAGGACAGGTCACACACGCCCGGGGCTCCCAGCCACGGCCTCGGCTCTAACAGTAACACTAACCCCGGGGGGCAGGAAGGAGGGCCAGAGGTGCTGCAGTTACAGAGCTCTGGGGCCTGCTTCCCCGCCTCCTCAGGACGGAGCCAGCCACCCGCACCTCAGAGAAACAGACCCGCCATGCAACCCAGGGGGCGGGGGCGGGAAGTCCTCTGACTTCTGCCGTTAGAGGAAGATGCAGAAGCTGGGGGCCTTCAGAGACCACGTGCTCCACGTCTCCTCCCCCTCCCCCAGCTTCCATCAGTCAGACTCCTCTGAACATCTCTGCCGTAACTGCAAAAGCAACAGCAGCCTGCGTTTACAGGGGAAAATGTACCTTGTTGAAAGGGATTTCTTTTCTCCCCCCATTTTATAAGTTGAACGATAGCTGATTTACAATGTTGTGTTAGCTTCTGATGTGCAGCATAGCGATTCAGTTATACATGTATATATTCTTTTTCATATTCTTTTTCATCACAGGTTACTTACTATAAGCCATTGAATCTAGTTCCCTGTGCTGTGCAGTAGGACCTTGTTGTTTATCTTTTCTGTACATAGTAGTTTGTATCTGCCAGTCCCAAACTCCCAATTTATCCCTCCCTCCCTCCTTTCCCCTCACTGGCAATCATAAATTTTTTTTTCTATGTCTGTGAATCTCTTTCTCTTTTGTAAATAAGTTTATTTCTGTCATTTTTTTAGATTCCACATATAAGTGACATCGTATGATATTTGTCTTTCTCTGTCTGACTTACTTCACTTAGTATGATCATCTCTGGGTCCATGGAAGGGATTTCACAGAAGTGACTCCCCCCAAATGCAGAGACATCATTGTATGGAAGGTGAGGTTACTGGCTCCAGGCAACCCCTGAGCCGAGCCTCCCCACCACCATCCAGTGCCATGTTCTCGCAGTGGGGTGCCCAGGCCACCCACCTCAGAATCCTTGGGTGTTGGTACCAAATGCAGATGCTTGGGCCCTCTCTGGCCTTACTGAGTCAAAATTTCTGGAGGCAGGACTTCAATAACCTCCTCTGTACCCCCTCCAGAGGAGGGGGCTACTGGTTCCACCACTTAAGTAGCTACTCAGGTCCCACCACCTCAAGCAAACCTGCCCAAACTAGAGACTTCGGGGGTGTAAGACCCCACTGCCCCGTTCGGTCCATCTCCTAAAGAGACATCTGCACATGACCACCAAAGGGGCACTGAGACATTTCAGTCAGTAATCTGAAGTCACACCAGCTGGGGAGGCAATCCTGGCCAAAATCTCCCCTCTCCAGCAGGGACATGTCTGCCAAAATCACGCTGTCAGCCTGAGCACACACTCGCAGACGTGCCTAATGGATGAAGAGGGATGCGGTGGGGAGAGGGGAGGGGACAGGATGGGAGGGTTAGCTCACTGCAGGGCGGCTCCTCTCCCTCGTGCCTGTGCGTCAGCTGTGGGGACAGAGTTGTGCCTTTGTTCACCCTCAGACAGGCCCGACCCCAGCATGGGCCACCAGCACAGCTATCCAGCACTCCCTGCATCGCCTCTAGAGAAGGCCCTCCACCCGTCCGCCATCCGTCCTGACCCTGAACCCGCCATTCTGTCCCAGCCTTGGGGAGGGCTGCGTGCCTCGCTCAGCTCTTACCAGCCTGCCCCAATTCCAGGCTTCCATTAGCATCCCCCCCACCCCCAGGCACGGGGGCTCCTCGGGCTGATGGCCCAGTTCTGAGCCCCTTCCTCCCGGCCCTCCCGCCTTGCCACCCCCATCACGTGGTCTCACTGACTCAGCCCAGGCAGCCACGTGGGCAGACCCTGTCCAGGCCAGTGGACTGTCAGCCTCAGGAGGTCAGAGCACAGTCAGATCCCTGCTTGGTCCCCTCAGCTTCTGCCACATCCTAGTCCCGTGCCCATGACTCCATGAACACTTGTTGAATAAATGAACAAAGTCTGAAAATCCACCAGCCGGTGCTTCTGTTAGTATCTCGTGCCAACAAAAAAAAAAAAAAAAAAAGGAAAGGATTTGCTATGTTGAAGCATCCTTGTGACCCTGGGATGGATCCAACTTGATCATACTGTGTGATCTCTTCTAAGTGTAGTTGGATTCAGTTTGCTGATATTTTGTTGAGAAGTTTTGCATCTATATTCATCAAAGACATTGGCCTGTAATTTCCTTTTTTTGGTGGTGCCTTTGCCTGGTTTTGGTATCAGAGTGATGGTGATAAAATTCAGCATCCATTCGTGATTGAAGGAAAAAGACTCTTACCAAGGTCGGTATAGAGAGAATATATCTCAACATAATATTTTAACAGGGGGTGGGGAGAGGGAAGAGAAACCCAGGGAGAGAGGAAAGAGAAAAGCTCACCACAGAGGCCAAGACCAAGGCAATGGGCCCAGGGCCCACAGGCCCAGGGAACCCGGCGGGCACGTCGATGTCTCCCTGCCTCCCAGCGCCCACCGGGCTGGCCAATGAGCAGCTTCTTCTCTCCATCAGCAGAGCATCTCCCGAGCAGAGAGCCTGCCTGCTCTGGGTGAACTGACTGGAGTAATTAACTTCCCTAATCTGCTGCCCCCCACCCACCTTTTGGAAAGGGACAGCAGCGCCCAGGGGCGGCCGAGCAGTGTCAGGGGAGGGGCACCCGTCCCTCAGGTCCTGCAGCTTTCTCCACTAGCCCCAAAGTGCTGGCAACTCCAGCCCATCCCACGTCACACACGGCCCCCAGAGACTTCAAACCGCCCTCATGGCCTCCAAGACACACACACATACACTGACTGGGGAACCCCTCTCCACCAGCCTACATCCTGGCCGTGGTCCCCTCTGGAGCTCAGGCCATCTGTCCAATTCAGAAGGGAGCAGGGAGGAGCAGGCAGAATGAGGCACAGAAGATAAGACTGCCGTGCGGGTCGGTGGGGCAGAGGGCAGCAGGAGGGCACACGGGTGGGGACAGAAGACCCAGGCTCGAGTCCTGTCTCTTAGGGACTGTGCAACTTTGAGCAAGCCCTTGAGCTGCAGTCTCCCTGTCTGCAAAATGGGCATAAAGCCTATCTCCCTCGAGGGCTCTCCGAGGACCCAATGAGCCCAGGAAGAGTTACTCGTTTACATCAACCCCCCCTCCCCCAGCAGGACCCTACCGGGGGCGATCCTGCACCATCGCCCTCTGCTTGAACACCCCAGAGGCTAGGAGCTCAGCAGGCAGCTCCATCCCCAGGCAGCTGTTCCTGAATCTGAGCCCCACCCACCTCTGCCTTCTACCTTAGAGATGGGCGTGGGGCGTGGGAGACTTGGCCATGGAATCAGCCACATCAACATCACGTCCCAGCAAAACGTCACGCACTGCTCTGAGCCTCAGGTACCCCCTTGGAACCACGAGTACAATACATGCCCCATGCCAGGGAGCCCGAAGTCTACACACGGTGCCTGACTCGGTGCCCAGCAGGCACTACGTTTAGTGACTAGTAGATGATACTTCTTTTTACTAGCATCACCACTTTATCCTGGCTAAAAGAATGACTCCCTCCCTCTGGAGCGGTAAAGCAGGGGCCAAATTCCCCTCTCGGGTGCCAACCTTCTGCACATAAGGAGACAGCACCACGCACCCCTGAGCCTTCTCCCCAAAGCAGAACAGCCTCCTTCCTCCCACTGTCACTCAGGCAGCCTGCAGACCCACACTCCTCCCCGCAGCTTCCCTGCCCTGCTACATCCAATCAACGCCGCAGCCCCGGGACCCAGCACGGAGTAGGTCCCGTGGAACATCTGGCAACCGAGTACTCGGTGAGGTAGCCAGACACTCTGCTCCATGGAACTGGAACTGCAAACAGCAACAGGCCGGGCTGGCTACGGACGCCCTACCTCCATCAGGGCGGCCCGGTCCCCCTCCCCTTCCCGCTGAGCATCAGACCATCACACGCAGAGCCCCGCCGGCGCCAGCACCTGCCCCGTCTCACCTCAAGCTCTTCAAGCCAGAGCTCCCCACTCAAAATCCCTGCAGCTTTCCAGTCTAATCACAGGACATGGGCCGCAGGGGCGACGGTAAACCTGGACCCGTTACCGTCCATCTTGTTAGCTCGGTTAGTTCTGCTGTGTTACTACTGCACACTTGTGATTCAAAGTCCCAGGTCTATCATCCAGCGTGTCAGTAAGTTACTTCTTTCAACGTTCAGAAGATCACAGAATGCTCGCACTAGAATGGGTTTTACAGACGGTCAAATTCCCTGTCTTCCACATCCAGAAGAGGAAACGGAGGCCCGGAGCAGTGGTGTAACTTGCCCAAGGACACCTGTAATTTTGTGGCAAAACTGAGATTTGCGCCCTGGACCCTCCTTCCTCTCAGCCCACATCACTCACAGCAATGCTCTATAACTTCGGAGCACTTACTTTGTGCCAGGACGTTAATACCTATTTTCTCCAGTCCTCATAACCGCCCTGCAAGATAAACGCTGCTTCCCCATTTGACAGAGGAGAGAGCTCAGTAGCTTGTGCTGGACCACATGGACCAGGGGCACATGGCCAGAGTGAGGAAAAGAGCCTGCTCTGTGTTACTCCAGAGCCCCTGCCCAAGGCACCAGAACACCTCCAACCAGACGTCCAGCAGGAACACAGATCAATAGGTCTATGCCTAAATTCGTTATCTTCTCTCTCCAGTACCTCCCTGCTTCTCCTTTGGTGTTCTCTACTGTTAACAGCATCACCACCAACTTGGTCACTTAAATCAGAAGCAGAGAGAGATTCCTCTGACTGTTACTTCACCTCTTTACCCCGCAGATTCAAGCAAGCCCCCGGCCTAGAGCCCATCCTCCCTCTCCTTCGTGCCATCCCGCGGCAAGGCTCCTCTAGCTATCCCCTCCTTACAAAACCTGCACGAACTCTTAGCGGCCCCTCTGCCTGATTTCTCTTTCCCCGGCCTCTCTTCATCTCCTGGACACCTTTCACACATGTCCTCATAATCACATTTCTAAAGTAAGTTGATCTTATGTTGTCCTAACTTAAAAACATGGCTGGTTCTATTCCAAATTCCTCTGAAGAACAATCAGTTCCTTCACCACAACCTGCAGGCCTTCCACTTGAACTCCTATGCACCCTGCAAGACCCAACTCAAACCCATCAGCTGCTTGTCTGGCCCCTGCCCTCCCGGCTTCCCTAAGTCAGTCCTTCTGACTCAGCCTCTGGGAGTGCCTCTCCTGGAGAACTTCCAACCGCACTTTGCAGGAAGGCGGCATTTCTGAATCCCCAGCTCCAATTTATGAATTTGCTCCTTCATTAATTTGCTAATGTACTCAACCCTGAAAACACTCGATGAAAACTGTTGTGTAAGTTAGAAAATCAGGACTCTGTTTATAATTTTATTGTGCAAAATAATCTTCTGCTAACCTAAGTAAAAACCTGTGTCTGAAGATCAAATTTATCTTAGAAAGATGACATTAAAATACTGACTAACAAGGGTCCTTGTTAAAATGCATGAAATTCAAACCTCCTGGTGATGAGGCACTCACTTTGGAGGCATCAGTGACCACGAAGAAGAGAAAAATCCAACTTCAAGAAATTAAGAATCCAAGCTATAAGAGGTACAATAGATGTGTGAGTATGACCCAGATGAATGGATTTGCTCGCTGTTTCCATTAGCTGTCATCTGCAGCAACTCCCAGAGTAGTGCTTTTCAAACTGCAGGTCATTTCTCATTAGTGGGTTATAAAGTCAGTTTAATGGGTCAAGAAGAGTATTTTTTTTAAATTAAAACAAAACAAAATACCAGACTATCTCACACAGAGGTTTCATGAAACAGTTTTTCAGGGGTAGCTCCCACACGCACGCGCACACACACACACACACACACATAGTGAATCACAGAGTTTGAGAAACACAGCCCTGGGTCTTTAATAGCGACACGTACAGCCCACGAGTCTCAGAACGTAGGCTGATGGCCCATGAGAACACGCGCTTTCCAGGCATTAAATTGCGAGTGAGTTACTTTCCACAGGGGGCCAACACCTGGTCAGGGAGGTTTACAAGACTGCAGGAGATACACTTGGATTCACCCTCCAAGATGGAGATGTGCATAAAGGATGCCAAAAAGTTACTGTGAGAAGGATGCCAAAATGTACCGTGAGAAGACAGAGCAAGCCTTGTCCTAGTGAAAACGTGCCCCAGGATCACCGGATCCAGGAACAGCACCTGCTGGGCAGAGCTCCGGCTGGGAGAGTGGACTTGGGATGCTGGCCTGCCAGACGGGACGTGGGTGCTCGCCTCACAGGGAAGCAAAACCACTAGTGGACCGTGTATAACACAGACTCTTTATTCATGTATTCCTCTCCTGATGGCTGAAACAAATCAAAGTGGGTTTAAAAAATGCATGAAGTTAGCTCAGCCCAGAACTATACCTTCCTAACCCATTAAACTAGAGAGAACCAATTCTGAAGTGAGCCAATATTTTATCCGTTACAAATTCTACACAGCTGTCTGCCTCATGTGTCTGAAGGAGACCCCACCTCCCACGGGCGCTCCGAAGCAGAAGGAAAACATCATGACCTTGCATTTGAAGGCTCTGCCCGGGCACGATGGGCTGGGGTCTCATTTCACTTAAGGCAGAATGAGAGGAACGGTTTTAAAAAGCAAGGGGGAGCCTCCAGAAGAGAGCAGTTAAGGACAGGGACAGGTGACCGAAGCAGGTGCTCCCACCACCCCAGGCCAGCAAACCCCGCCCCACCTGGAGCCGAGTGGGGCCACGTCGTGTCGGGTGTGACGCAGCACTGTCCCTTCCTTCCTAGATGACTTTGGGAGGTGCCTTCCTGTCTGCGGCATCCGTGGTTCCAGGATGAGGAACGATGGTGACTGTGGGGTTGCCACCAACAATGGGCCCTCCCCCCGGGCCCCCCGGCCTATTTCCAGCTCCCAATAGTTCCTGTCTAAAGCCCACATCCACTGAGGAATCCAGGGCATCCCGGACCCAGCATTGTTCAAATCACACATTCCTCTGCACACAAAGCCACTGAATAACTCTCATTCCTCCACCTCCCAGGGGAAACCACATCAGAGGGCGAGCAACGAGACCCCTGTGTGTGATGGGAACAAAGAGGGGTGGCCACAGGGCGCCCACCGTCGCTCAGCTCCTGGCAGCGGATGCACAGACCTGGGCACAAGGCTCGCCCGCCCTTCCCACTGAGCCCCTTCCCACGGGCCCAGCCACCTCAACTCACAGCAGCCAAGGGCAGCTGTGAGCAGCCGGAGCCCCACCTGTCCCCTCGGTCCAGACACACTGCTTTTAAAGTGTCAGTGCTTCTGTACCACTGCTCTCCTGGCTCTTTGCGAAAACTGCAACGAAAACCCGCAGGGGAGGGAAGGAGAGGGCCGATTTGACTGAGACCCTACCTGTCAGGCACGGGGCTCAGCATTCGGGTGAGAAGCCCCTCCATCTCTAGCAGTCACCTGCCACGGCTGAAGACAGAAATGCGAACGGAGGGAAAAGGCCACGAGATATATTATCCTAAGCCCTGCAGGTGGGGTGAGGGGCGCAGTCAGAAAGAAAGATGGAGGGAAAGAAGTCTGCTGAGGGGGAGAGGCGGACACCACACCTGCCCTGGGGGCCCGGCGAGGACATCACTGTTCCTTGTCCCCCACGGGGGGCTGCCTGCTCCCAGAGGGCCAACACAGCGCGCAACTTGCTTTCAGCCCAGAGGAACCCACCCTACCATCAGACAGCTGATAAGTGGGCCAGACCCCTTTCTGGGGCAGAGGACCCCACACCCCAGGCGCACCCAGCCCCTCCTCCCAGCACCCAGGGATATGAGCTCTGGGTGAATAACTTCCATGATGAGGAATTTCACTACACTGTTTCTTGGCCATAAAAAACTGGGGAACACTACAAGTCACGGAAATTCACATTGAAACAGCCAAGCTATTGCTGTTTACCTATCAGAGGTTAGGAAAAGATATGCACACAGTTAAGCAAGGCTGGCCAGTGGCTGGCAGGAGTGGGGGACACCTCCTCGGTGTCTCCCGCCCCCACACCTGGCCGCCCCCCAACACCTCGACCACAGACTCCTTGGCCTCCCAGCCTCGCCTGCCCTCCTCCCTGGGGCTCTGCCAGGCCCCTATTGACGTTCAGATGCACTCATTTCACTCACCTGCTGAAACACTTCACTGGCCCCACTTTTTAAGGAGCGTTTGAAGAAAAGCTCTGGTGGGTACTTGGGGGAAGACTGGGCAGGACTCAGGGGGGCCTCAAACGTGCACGAGTCATGGCCAAGTCGGGGGCGGGCGGGCGGGGCGAGGGTGTGATGTGAGACCTGGTGCGCGTTCTCCTCGGGGTTTCCTCTAACGCTGACCTGACACCTTCTCCCTGTGACCAGGCTCCAGAAAGGGGTCCAAGTCACCAGACGAAAAGGAAGGAAGCCCTAGTGGAGGTTAAGTCAGTCAGCGGCTCAGTCTCCTTTTAACTAACTTTTCAACTGTGGCCGGGCCAAGACAAAATACAACCAGCAGACACTGACACAGCGTCCTCCAACCCCATGGGGGGCCAGCAGGTGGGAGCAGAATGTTACCTGGACGTCCCTGCCCCCTGGCCACACACGCCCTCCCTCGGCCACGCTCACCTTGCCCAGTGTAGCCTCCTCCTCCCGGACACCAGGCAAAACTGGACCTTGTCTTCTGCACTCTGAGCCCTGTGTTAAGAATCACTCTGCCTGCTGCTGTGGGAATCTGGATGCTGAGAAGGGGGAGGGGGGAGCAGGGAGGATTCCTGTTCATCCCGGAATTCTAGAACCTAGTACAGTGCCTGGCTCCTGACAGGTGAAAATGCATGAATGAATGAACAAAGCAGCGAACTGACACACACCAGGCAGAGAAGGCCAGAGGTGGGGGAGACAGATCCACGCTGCTCCAAGGGCTGGGACGGGCAGTAGGTGCTCCAAGCAGAAAAGGAACGGGCCGTGGGCTGAGTGGTGCCCTGGGAGCCAGCATGGGGTCTGCATAATATGCAGCGTGCAGATTCCCAGAAATCAATGCTGATTTTTATAACACTGCTGCCCACAGCCACCCTCCCTGCCTGATTCCAGGCTCGGTGTTAAGTATCTTTCTATTTATAAAGCAATGCTCACAGCACTGCTGCAAGGCCAGTCCCACACCAGCCACGAGCAAAGTGGGGCCACAGGAGAAACTGAGGCCCAGAAACAAGGCACCAGAAATGGCAGGCAGGTTTCTGGCCCAAGAAAGCCTCCCCCACCCCCAAGCCCCTCACCAGGGGGCCCCCCAACCAGCGGGAAGTCCCTGCCCTTCCCCTTGGCTCCCTCACCACCGCCAGGGAGGCCAGGCCTTCCAGAGCCAGTCTACTGAGCACCGAGGGACCGGGGCATGGGGATCCCGGCTTTCCAGGCTCCCCACCACCGGCACCTCATCTTACACCTTCTCCCAGTTGGCCAGGCTTCAGCCCCTGGGGCTGCCCAGCTTATCAGGCCCCTTGCCCGGGGCGGGGCCAACCTCTCAGTCCCTTCTCCAACCCCTGCAAGTGCCTGGACATCCCAAGGCCTTGTACTCAAGGCTGAGGCAGCTGATTTCTCGCATGCGGCCTCTTGGGCTTTTTCCACCTCGTTCTGGCTTCGGACTAAGGATGGCCCCAGCCCTCAGCCCCCAGGTCCCTCAGGACCAGCACATCCTACACAACACCCCCTACTTAGCAGGGCGTGCCCACAGAGCACTTGTGAGGTCCCAGGCTCCCCCTACCCTGCACATCACACCAGGCACAAGGCTGGGGGAACAAGGCCCTGTGAGCACTCCTGGCCGCCTCCTTGGAAAATAAGGATGCAAAGATGAGGAGGCACTGTGCGCCCCCAAGCAGCACACCCCTGAGTCCTGGTCAGGTTAACACAGCGGCTGGAGAGCACTGCGTGCTGGCTCATAACGAGGACCGGAGGAGGGCCAGCCCAGGCCCAGCAGGACACACGCTCATGAAGCGGACACACAAACAGCCCTCCGTTTCTAACACAGGATCACGGGATGTGAGGACTGGAAGGAGACCTAGAAGTCGGTCAGTGTGTGCCCTCCTTATGATGGAAAAAGAAGAGCTTCCAGGGGAAGAGTGACCTTATCCAGGATCACCAGCAAGGCAGTCGCAGAAGCAGCACAAAACCTCAAGGCTCCAGACTCCGTGACCAGCCTTCTCCACCACGCTCGGCTCACTGGGCAAACCCTTCCTGGGCAGGGGTCCGCAGGCTCTGTACTTGGCACATGGGGTCCATTTAAGACATAGCTGGTCCCTGCTTTCAAGAAGCTTAAAATGTAAGAAGAAAGAGTCAGAGAGGGGAGATGGGGGAGAGATAAATTAAACAAAAAAATCTTCAAACCAAACTCTTCAGACAGCACGTGCCGTGGGCAGCAGCACACCTCTAGGCAGGGCCCGGCACGCAGGTCTGCTTCCCCGGGGGCACCTGCGCTGACGCCTCAGGGGAGCCAGAGCCTGCCTGTCCAGCAGAGGGGGTGGAAGGGCACCTCCAACCCAGGGAGAGCTAACAGCACAGGCGAGCCCGAGACTGGATGTTTGTGGCAGGATCACGTCGGGGCAAGAAGAGTGTGCAGCTTGTGAGAGCCACGGTAGCCAGGCTGCAGCTCCTCTTGGGATCCGAGGGGCCACCCAGAGTCAGAGCCTGCCCCCAGCACCACGGGTAACCAACGCAGTCAATTCTCCCGGGCCCGGTGAGCAGCCTCCAGGCAAGGGGCACCTGGGCCGCAGGCGTGGCCGCTCCACGGCATGGAGAAGATGGCTTGGAGGGGGCTGGTGGGGAGGCCACTGTGAGGTTCAGGCCGGAGATCCTGAGCATCTGCGCTGGGAAGGGGGCTGGAGAGACCAAGTGGAGGAGGAGACGGCAGCATCTGCATGCGGGGGTCCAGAGACAAAGCTGAGAATGATTCCCACGCGTCTGACGGGAGGTGGGGTGGGTGGGGCCGCCCTGCACGGAGACCACCCTCTCCACTTAATAGACTCCCCTGCCTTTGGTTTGTCGCCTTTGGTGCCTGCGCACCCACGGCAGCTCCGTCCTCCCCGCGGGCTCAGTCAATACCTGCAGACTAACGCTGATTACAAGGCAAGCGTGACTGCAGAGCTGAGGGAAGCCAGGCTCAGCGACAGTGCTGATGGGTCCAGGCCCGCGTGGGTCACAGCAGCTGGCCCACCCCACCACCGAACCTGTCACCATTTCACTCTCCATGTGCACCGTCGGTAGCTCCTGACCGGAATGGCGCCGGGCGTCCTGCTGGCTGGCGGGGCGCAGGAAGGTGAGTGGGAACACCCAAGACCAGCCTCCTGCGATGCTGACTCTGTGCACTAGGGTCGGACTCACCAGCTGCTTTTAAATCCCCAGGTGACGCGGATGCTCACTCCAGACTAAGAACCACCGACTATTAACCCCCTCGTCTTAGAGAGGAGCAGGCCTGCAAAGCTAAGCAGTGGTGCGCAGCTCTGAACGGAGAATGGCCACAGTCCCCATCCGAGCTGGCTCCCCAGGGCCACATGCAGGGCTGGTCAGGAAGGCAGAGCGACACCTGCCTCCCAGGGACCAACCTGCATCCCTCCGCAGCAGTGAGCTGCAGGGGTGGAGTAGGGGGGCGCTGTGACAGATGGATCCTGCTTTGCCGGCTGCTGCCGGAGGGCCAGGGAGGAACAGGAGAAATGAAGAGCCTGGAGATAACTTCCCTGTGATTTGTGCCGCCCGAGATGCCCTGCAGCAATATTTATCCTGGGGCTCTGTCCCACTTTCGTTTATTATCCAGCTTAGCTGAGTTATCACAACCAGGACGGGACCCATAAACTAGCTACCTGACACCACTGGGACCATGCAGCGTATTTTAAAATCCCAAGGAGCAGCTTCCACCCTCCGAGGAAGTTTAAAGGAGCAGGTGCACACCTCATCCTCTGGGGACGGTGGTCACTCTCGCAGCAGGCACAGGAGACCTGCCACTCGGCCGCCGATCCCAGAGCGGCACCCTGAGCCTGCGCTGCCCGCGCCCCTCCGTGTCTCTCCCTCTGGCCACCGCCCCTTGCTCAGCCTGCGTGGCACACCTTCCAAAGGCCCCAGATCATTTCCAGGGCTGAATTTTATTCGTCTATCAACAGCAAGTCCTTAAAACATTTGCCGGTAAAGGAATGAACAGTGAATTTATCGAGCATCTTCGATTATAAGATGTTATATAAGAGGTTCGTCCCAGGCAGAGGGGCGAGGAGCATAGGACCAGGTCCTCACCTACCAGATCTATTCATACAGACACAGGGCTGGGCAGCTAGCCACAGAGGAAGGAGACGTGGGGCAGAGGAGAGTGTCCTCCCGCAAGGGCAGCCAGGATGTCCAGGGTCAAGGGATCTTCAGGGTTGGTGCTTGCTTCAAGGAAAATTTGACAAGAGGGTGGACAGTAATTCCCAGATTGACGGCAAACAGCTTCCAAAGATCACAAATCAGTCATGTCATCTAGTCACTGGGTTTAAGGCATTGCCCAAAACCAGAAGGAAAAAAAAGACACACACACACACACACACACACACACACACACACACACACACACAAATCTCTGCCCTCATATGGCTTATATTCTGATTTGAGGACAAGGGATGACAAGAAAAAAATACAATTAAGAAAGAAGTTTAAAAGACACATGTCTGATATGCTAAGTAGAAAATGAGGAGGGATGGGGGAGGCCAGGAACATATGGGGTGGGTTGGGGGAAGCAGCTATTCTAAACAACGGTCAGGGAAGGTCCTGGCGGTACCTTCGAGCAAGAGCAGCAACAGAAATACACCGTGGGAGGCTATTAAAATAATGCAAGCAAGAGCTGATGGATGGTGGCTTGGATCAGGGCTAGAGCAGGGGAAGCAGTAAGAAGAGACAGATCAGATCCTCTGGTTGTTGCAGAGAGGAACCAGGGTGGGACCAGGGGTTGCTGTCAAGACCTTAAGGTGTCTGTCAGTCATCCAAGTGGAGATGCGAACCCACAACTTTATGAGAAACAGGAGAAACTTCAGAGAGTAAAGCCGGGAGTCCTCACCCGACACGCAGTGACGTGCTCCCCAGCAGCCCTCCCAGTGGGCACCACGGCCACGGTGATCCTCCTGCCCTGCTCAGGGGTCCAGGCCGTTGTCCCCAGCAGCCCTGCTTGGCTCCTTGGAGAGGTGTGATCTCTGTGCCCGTCTCATTGTATAGATGAGGTATTCTGTGGCCGGCGGGGCCACCCCCACCGGCAGCGCAGCCCAGCTCAGTGAGCCCTTCTCCACGCTGCCCAGACACACAAACTAGATTTTGTTTTCAAGAATGTGATTTTGGTGACAAGGGAAAGATCTCTCCTTTGAACAGTTTTTTTTCCATAAAGTTGCTTTTGAATTCTGAGTTCTCTCCTAAGAACATATATTACGTGCAAAATCCATGCCACATGACACCTGGATGCAAACGGGGCAGACGGGCAGGTCTGACGCAAGGACACAGGTTATCGGTACAAAATCAGCGTAATTGCAAAGTCTGTCTCCACAGGAAGGAAAACGCGGAGCCCTGGCGGGGACCGATGGGGATGTGCCCAAAGGCTCTGGCGTATTCCCGGCACACGCCATAAACGAGATGGATGGGAGAGAAACTCAGATTTAAGTGACATTTACTGAGCACCTTCTATTTCCAGGTTGTTCTGTGGCTTCACTCAACCCTCCCAGCAGCCCTGTAAGACGGGTATTATGATTCCCAGATGAAGGAAGCAGAACTTTGAGAGGTAAGAGAGGCTCAAGGTCACAGCAGCCAGAAAATGACAGACATGGGATCCAGGACACCTCCCCCCCCATCCCAATGCTCTCCCAAATCAGAGCTCTGCCACTGCCACGCTGCCTCCCAAAATGAGGGAAGGGCCCCCTACACAGGCCCAGGGAGATGGCTGAGTCTGACTTGGGAACTGAGCACGAAGCCAGGGTCCCTACATCCTTCACCTCCGCCCTCCCCCAGGACTGGCGTCTTCCGAGAGGATTGCTTCTGCCACTGTGACGCCTGACAGTCTTCTTCTTCCCTGCTCCAAATACTGTTCAAAGTTGCCCCTCTGTCAAGGGCTGCACGCTCACTCCATGCTCCCCGCCCCTGCAATGAGCTCGGGGACTTGGAATCACCTCACAAGGCCCTAGCTCTGCACCACGTGACCTCGATCCACAGCAGCTTCCAGCTACAACTGCTCACACCCCTATCCATACCCATGGCCTGAGTGTAACTTAGGCAACAGTACCTGTCACCGACAATGTCACCAACGACAATGTGACGTTACTTCTGCAGGCTGTCATATGGTTGGCCCACGTGGTCCTTGTCTCCGCTCTGGGTGGCGGGGAGGACAGCACGCATACCATCCTCTGACATGTGCAGAAACTAAGACGTGGGGGACGACGGACCTTCCCAAGGACACCAGGCGAATCAAAACCTGAACCCAAGCTAGAAACCAGAGCTGCTGACTTCCAGGCCAGAGGTCTTTCCGCCAGACTACGTGTGCTCCCTCTCTCTGCCCTGATGTCCTGAGTGGAGTCCTCCCCATGGTGTCCTCAGAGAGGACCAGAGCCGATCAGCCTTCCCGACAGCCTGTCCCAAACCCTGGAGACACAGGGAACGCCTTCTGCTCCCTGCAGGGAGGGCAGAGCGTGGGTGGGGGCCCTGCACCCTCTCCAGTGCTCCGGCGGGCTCCATGTCCTCCCCTGACACGCTCCGTGGAGAGGCCCGTCGGGCAGTCTGCTGCCAGGGCTCTGGGATGAGGAGGGAATGACAGGAAGACACAAGCACACACACTTGGTGTTCCTGGCTCCTTTTCATGCCACATGAGCTCACCCTCTTGAGTTTATCCTACCTTCTCCTGAGTCAGGTCCAAATCCGAGCTCATCCAACCGCACGCCAGCCCAATGCCGGCCAGGAGGGGAGGTGGGTGGTGAGGTACCAGCTCTTATTCAGTCATTTGCTTTGCTGATAGAGATGCCCAGAGAAGGAGGGGCAGGAGTCTCCTTGGCTTCCCGAGGGACAGGCCAGGCCTGGGAGGGGAGCTGAGATTTACCAGTTATTCCTCCATCCCTACACCCTCTCTGGAGACATCCGTCAGCAACGAGGTGGCATGTAGCACTTCACCAGTGAGTAAAAAGGCTTCCCAGACAGAGAGAGAGACAGGGGGATGGGTAGGGGTGGGGGGGAGACAGACAGTGAGTGTGCACCTGCCCGCTGACCCTCTGCTCTGAGCCCCCATTACTCTCCACCCAGTCCCGCACTCGTCACCCGTGTCCATGCATTCTGCTCCGCAAGTCGGACACCAGGCACCTTCAGTGCTGGTTCCATGCCCAACAGCACCTGGCGCATACGCCCTGTGGACACACATGTGCTACCCGCCTCTTGGTTTTGAAGTGAAGGAGGCATAAAGCAGAGGGCCAGAGAGGCAGTTTTATGAAGCCTTTATCAACTAAAAGGGTGGGAAGAGTTGGTGCAGCAGAGAGGTGAGATTTTTCTGACAATAATGAAGAGAAGCAACAGGGCTTTGCTAAGGACGGCTGCAGGGAGCTGAGCCGCGGGACACGTGGAGTCAGCTCCCCCAGCGCGTTTTGGTACATTACTGGCAACGGTGGTTGCCCCTAGGGCTGCTCTTCCCAGCACCGGGGGGCTGCCTAGGGCCACACCTTCATCTACAAAGGTCTGCAGCTACTGCCAACTTGACACCCTCCAAGGGCATCTGTCCACAACCTGACCCCACAGAGTCAGGCCCAGACCCCCAGAGGAGCCAGGGGATGTACCCAGAAATCACACTGCCCCAGACGGGGACTCTGCAGGTCCAGGGTCGGGTACGCAGCCCCACCCAGGTGATGCCAGCCAAGGACTGTGAAGAAGACCCCCTCAGCCTCGGCCCCTGCATTCCAGGCCAGCAGCCACATCTGTCCCCCAGCTCCTCCACCCCCAGCTTGCAGAGGAGACTACAGGAGGCTGTGCTCACAGTGCTCAGACAGCAGCTGGCAGACCTGGAGCCACGTCTGAGAGGCCTGTGCACAGGCCGAATCCAGCTCAGCCTGGGCTCCGTGCCCCACATCCACCCCGGCCCCACCAGCACCCCCTCCGGCTGAACCTTGGGGCTGTGCCATCAACCATCTTCACCGGCTGCCCACGTGCCAAGCACCATCCTAATCACCAAAGAGGGGGCAGGTGCAAAAGTACACCAGCCACAGCCCCCGCCTCAAGGCACTCACAGCTGTGTCTGTTCTAAGCTGACCAACACCGCACTGAAGTTATATGTTTACCCACCACCCCTGAAATACATCCTGGAAAACCAGTCATGTCTACGAAAATGGAATTTACCCTCATTCCATGTCCCAGCAATTCTGCTCTTGGCTATAAACCAATAGAGATGAGTTTTGATGAAAATACATGCCAGAGTATGCACAAAAGTCCTACTTAAAAATGACCAAAATCCAGAAACTACCAAAATGTCCATCGATGGTACAAAGGCTAAGTCGATCGTGGTGGAGCCCCACACAACTACGGAAAGCAATGAACTACAGCCACTTCCAGCAACAGGGATGAGCCCCAGGGGGAAATGCTGAGGAAAAGTCAGACACAGAAGAGCACATCCTGTGCGACCCCACTGACGGGAAATTCAAAATCGTCTGTGATCTCGGACGTCCAGGGAGCAGTGACCCTGATGGGGTGGTGGCTGGAGGGGCGTGAGGGAGGCAGGGGAGTGCTAGCAATGTTCAGTTTCTTGATCTGGGCTCCGGTCACTTTACAGAGGTCCACTGAATGCTGTATCTCTGTAAGTTACACTGTAATAAAAGCTGAGGGAATTTCCCGTTTCCCTCCTTTCATTCACCCCTGTAGCCCTTTCACACTAAGGGACAGCGTTGTTCATGTCCAAGAAATCACTGGTCATCTGTGCAATAGCCATGCTATAACCTCGTGCTTTCTCATCTCCAAAATGAAGAATATGAGATAATCTCCAAGGAACTTCCAGCCCTCGACAGTCTGATGCTTTGATCCTATTCTTAGCAAAAACCTCATTAATCAGTAATAAGAAACCCTTCTCAAATTAGTGAAAAGTAGAAAATATGGAACATTTGTTTGAAGACGACAGTATGACTGCTTTCACGAACTGAGCATATTACAAATTAAAATATAAATGTCCACTAAATTGAAGTTAATGAAAAAAATTACAATATACATTAGGCTTACATGACTTAATACTGCTTGAATATTATTAAAATTCTGTGTCTTGCTCATGTGAGATCCTTATTCCAACCATTTTAATCAGGAGGAGTCATGAGCGCCAAGTGACTCCATCTGCTGTATTGCAAGTGACCAAATCAGAGGGCTCCGCCAGTCACACAGACGCGGGCATCTCTAACTCCCAAGCCCTGGCCCCTCCCTTCCCGGCTCGAGACGGGGGCCCCCCTCCCACACCTGGGAAAATTGAGCCTGGTCTGAGCCCTGTGCTGACACCGCTCCTCTGCATGAGGCTGCCTTCGACCACGGATGACTTGGGAGACTTAAGATGCCCCTGGGAGCTCAACAGCACCGGCGATGGAAGCAGAGTCTTGCAGGCAGCAGGACGGGAATCTGAGGCGCTGTCATAAATAAGACCTCTGCTCGGTGGCTAATCTCACGGGCACCTCGCAAGTTCACAAACAGATCCACGAAGGCGCACAGCCTGGAGCGGGCACCCCAACACCCGCCCTTCCCCCGGCCTGCGCCATCACGGCTTTGCCAGCGACCCCCCAGGGCCTCAGTGTCTCCCTCTGTACGAGGAGGACACCTCCTCCACGCCCCTCACCCTGGTTTGCAGTGCAGACACAGAAACTGACTCTCTTCGAATATTCCTGGGCTCCCTCAGCACACAAGAGGCAGAGGCGACAATGGCTCAAAGGAAGGAATTTCCTGGAGGCCACGATGCAGCTGAGAAGCGCAGCACAGCACCTGCCCTGAGCACCGGCGCCTGGGGGAGGTTCACCGACAAGAGGGCCAGGGGGCCTGGATGCCAGCAAGCGCCTCATGGATGGCCCTCCTTCCCCCACCAGCAGACAGTGAGCTACAGGGTCAGGGGACAAGTCCTTGACTTGGGAGTTAAGGCACAGCGTCCAGCTCCCCAATTAAAATCTAAACGCACCAGGGACTCAGCCTGAAGGCCTTCAATCCATCAGAAGACAGTGCAGCTGGGCTGGGCCCCCCCCCCCCCCGGGAGCGGTCGGCAGACTTCCCCTCCTCCAGGCTCCACCACCTGTCTCTGGACCAAATACAGATCACAGAGAGGCATTTCCTGAGCTCTGCACGCTCGCCGACCCCGGAGGTTAATCCTACCCTGCACAGCCAGGCCACGCGGTGAGGAGCCTGTCCCTCCCAGCCAAGGGAACCACGGAACCCCAGCATTTCAGGGCAAGCAGGGACCCGAGAAACCACTAAGTTCAACACCCAGAAAATTCTGCTTTTGTGTCAAACCAGCTATTAATTATTGAGTGCCCGCTATTCATCGATGGGACAAACGTGCATGAACTGGCCACTGTGCGCCAGGAACGGTGTGGCTTCCTACCCAAGGAGTGGGGGCCCTGCCTGTCCCTGCCACTAATTTCAGTAACAGGCCACCTCCCCTCTGCTCCACAGACCTGGGTCTGAAAATAGAGCTAAAAACAGCTCCTAGGATTGTCGTGAGACTCAAACCTGGAAATCTATACAAAGGGCTTAGGAAAGAGAAAGCTCCCCTTGGTGCGGACGGTCAGGCTGCTTTCCTCTTCCCTTCCCTCTCCTTGGGGGCCCGGCACCCACCCAGCCCGAGCTTCCAGGCTAGCGGGTCTTCCTCAAGGCTCTCTGCAGCTCGGTGCCCCTCTCTCCCTCCCTGCGGCCTCTTGCCGCACTCACCCCCCTTCCAGGTCAGGACTGGAGGTGCGTAGTGGGGGGGGGGGGTGGCCCTGCAGAGAGGAGGGGACAGAGAGCTGCCTCATCAGTTAGAAGGAGAAGCACTGCAGCAGCAGGTGAGTCTGACGTCCACAGGCAGCAGCTCCCGCCAGAGATGCTCTGCATCCTCCAGGGCAGAGCACAGGATTACCACTGATGTGTTATCTGCTCCAATCCTTCCCACCAGGAGTCGAGGATAATGCCTCAGTCATGCAGTGGCCTGATGCTCCCCACACAGAGATACATAACCTACACACAATGGACAGGGAGGGCCGCACGCTGACATCTGTCTCCTGCAGATACTTCCCACTCCAGGATGTGAAGCCCAGGACAATCCGCCGGGCAGCACAGAGCTGGGGAGGGGGCGGTGGCGGGTGGGCCAGCCCCAGCAGCCTCTGGGCTAGGCTGACTCTGTGGCAATGTCTGCAGAACACCGTGCTGGGTGTGGTGGAGACCGAGCGAGGAGAAACACACAAGGAGAAAGCACGGTCCCCACCCCACACCCCGTGTTCCAATCCTGGGGCTAAGACACACACGCAAATATTTTACTGCGGGGCAGAGCGGCAAGTGGCAAAACAGAGGCAGAAACATAAAGAAGAGAAGATTGAAAAGAGATCATCATATTCAATTTGGGGGGCAAGAAGGGGTAGCCAGGCTTTACAGACAAGATCTATAAGCCGACCTTGAGCAAAGATGGCCAGAGGGCGCTGGGGAAAGAGGGGAGGGCACAGCCTGTGCTCCAGGTGGAAAAGCTCGCACTCACCCTCCGTCCATCCAACAACTGCTTAGCCTCTCTGAGCTGCAGATGCAGAGGTAAGCAGGACAAATGAGCCTGGAATGGGGACTGCGTGACTGCAGTGGGGTCCGTGAGGAGGATGGGAGGAAGCCCAGAAGAGAGTCGGGGCCCCACGGGAGAGGTTTGCCAACGACCTTCCCATGCTGTGGACAGTGGGCGAACAGAGAGGGTCTGTGCCCTCCGAGGGCCCCACTGCCCTCCCCCTGCCCTTCCCCAGCAGGCTGCCCGGTGCCTGGCCGTCTGGCCCAGCTCTCATGGTGGGGGAGACAGTGTTTGAGCCTTGGCCCAGGAGGCCTGGGAGAAAAGGGGGACGTGTAGCCTAGAGTCTGGTATAACCATAACTTGTCTCACTAACCCCCCTTAAATCCACCCGGGGGACCTATTAGCGCTGCTGAAAAAGTGCTAAGGGGAAAGAAAATGGTCTTTGCCTGGCCTGAAAGCAGGGTTGGATTTAAGGAGCCAAAAAGCTGAAAATGCCCTCTTTCCTTTTCCCCCCAAACATCCATCACCTCTGGTCTTGGTTGTCACAGTCATCTCCTCCCCAACTGGAGGAAGAGCCTGCAAGGGCCCCATCACCTGGACTTGAGGTAGAAGGAAGGTGATAACTTCTCTGCTGTTGGTTCCGGCAGGTCTCGTGAGCCAGGAACACCCTTGCTGAGATAGAAAGCCCACAGCCTCTTGTGCCGACCCTCACCGTCACAGAATCAATGACATAGCAGCCCGCCAGCCCATTCCGGAAGTTGTGAAGAACAAGTTAAACACAGAAGTATAAAATCTCAACACACAATACTGTTGGGCAGGGGCTGGGGGCTTTGTGTCAGTGCTGCTGCAGGAGGACAGGAAAAGGGAACCCAGCGCATCTTCCCTGAGCCAGGCTCCACACCAGCCATCCCCCCACTCCTCCTCAGATGGCAGGCAGCTCCAAGTGACCTTAAGACCCCATCCATTTCAACAAATGGTGCTGGATGTCCACAGACACACAAATGGACCTGGACTCCTACCTCACACCACACACAAAAATTAACTCAAAAGGGATCGTGGACACAAACATAATAGCTAAAACTATAAAACCCTTAGGAGAAAACATAGGAGTAAATCTTTGTGAACTTGGGTTAGGTAATGGTTTCTTAGATAAGGTACCAAACGCAAAGGTAAATACAAGAAAAATTAGATAACTGGGACTTCATCAAAATTTTAAAAAATGAAAATAAAAAGACAACCCACAGAATATGGAAAAACTCACAGATCTAATAAGGGGCTTATACTAGTACATATAAAGGACTCGTACAACTCAATAATTAAAAGACAACTCAACTTAAAAATATGCAAGGTTATATTAATAGATATTTATATACAAATGACAAATAAGCACATGAACAGATGCTCAACATTATTCATCATCAGAGAAATGCAAATCAAAACCACAATGGGATACCATGTCACACCCACTAGGATGGCTACAAAATGCAGACCATAACAAGTGTGGACAAATTGGAACCCTGTACACTGCTGGTGGGAATGCAAAATGGTGCCTCTGCTTTGGGAAACAGTTTGGTGGTTCCTCAAAAAGTTAAACATGGGGTTATCATATGACCCAGCAGTTCCTCTCCTAGGAACGTAACTATGAGAGATGGTAACGTGTCCACGCAGAAGCTCGTACACTACTGTTCACTGCAGCATTATTCACACTGGCCCCAAACTGAAATAACCCACAGGTCCATCGAGTGCTCATGGAGAAACAGAAGGCGGCACATGCTCACAATGCGTTATTGCTGAGCGACGGGGAAGGAAGGGAGCAGTGGTACAGGCTGCAACGTGGACGAACCTTGAAACGTCATGCTGAGCAAAAGACAGCAGTCACAAAAGACCCCATACCGTGTGATTCCACTCATAAGGAATGTCCACAACAGACGAGTCCACAGAGACAGAACATGGATTCGTGGTTGACCAGGGCTGGCAGTGGAGTAAGGACTGGGGGGAAAGGAGGAGTGACTAGTAACAGGTACGGAGGCTTTTTCGGGGGCGAGAAAATGCTCAGAGGTAGATTACAGTGAAGGCTATGCAACCTGGTGAACACACTAAGCCACTGAGTTTTACGTGGAATGGTTGGATTCGTTCGTCAGGGCTGCCATAACAAAGCAGCACCGGCCGGGTGGCTTAAACAACAGAAGTTTATCTTCTTCTCATTCTGGAGCCTAGAGACCCAAGACCAAGGCGTTGACAGGTTTGGTGTCATTCTGGGCCCCCTCTCCTCGGCTTGGAGACAGCTGTCTCCTCCCCATGTCTCCTCAGGGTCCTGCCTCTGTGCATGTCTGTGTCCTAATCTCTTCTTCTCAAAGGACAACAGTTGTCCTGGAAGAGGGACCACCCTCATGACCTCAATTAACCTTAATTACCTCTTTAAAGATCCTATTTCCAAATACAGTCACCTTCTGAGGTACAAGGGGTTAGGACTTCAACATATGAATCTGGAAGGGACACCACTCAGCCCGTGAAAATGGGAGAATTTTATGGGAAGTATATCTCAGTACAACTACATTTTAAAACCCCATCCACAAAGCCTAGAGAGCAGCTCATCCAACCCCTTGGTTCACAAATGGGAACTTGAGGGCCAGAGAAGGGAGCTGCTTGCCCCGAATCACAGCTGGTCGGAGCAGAGCAGGGACAACTCCCGGCTCCCGCTACACCCTCCTGCTGTCTGAGCCTCCAGGCCCAGAACGGAACAGACAATGACAGGAAGAGTAAGAGAACTTCCAACCTGAAAAGGAACATGCCTAAGAACTTAGATCATGTGCAATCAAGGAGCAAATGCGCTCCACAGCTTGTGGGAAAGGGGGGCAGGCAGCAAAGCTCCGAGGGGGCCTGGAAGAGCCCCGCAGGGACAAGCGGGGCTCTCCGTTAATTCCGTCTCCGCTGTGCGCCAGCCGAAGTAGGAGCATGTTTGGAGAGAAATGTGCCAGGAGAGCTGGCGCTTCAACTAAGCCTTGAAGAACAGGCCCGATTCCACCGGGGTGAGGGCTTTCCAAGCAAAAGGAACTGCGTGACCAAAGGCAGGTAATTTCCAGACCCGTCCAGGAAGCAGCAAGCTGGCCAGAGCCGCAGAGCCATCCTCTTCGTCCGAGGAGCAGCAGGGGCGCCGCGGCAAAGGTAGGCTGAGGTCAGCTCGCCCGCGACGCTCGGAAGCACAGACCTGAGTTAGTGCTGGAGCTGTGGAAGGTTCTGGGGCAGGAGTGGGACATCACAGCGGCAGACAGCTGGTGGCCACTTCAGTAGCTCTTGCAAGAGGCATTCAGGGGACAGGGATGGGGACAGAGAGCTCAAGGAAAGACCCAATGGGAGACGGAACTGGGAGGCTCCCTGCTTTGAGAGGCAGCGTGCTCAGATTTGTCTTAATTAAAGGTAGGAAAGCAAGAAGTTGAGGGGAACAAGAAGAGGAGGGAACTTTCTGCAGGCACTGAAAAGCCGCCAACTCCTGGAGCCCGTGTTGTGATCCGGTGCTGACAGCCCTTCATCTTTTCCATTTCTTTTATTTTTTTTAGGGGGTGAAGGGAGGGGTGGGGAAGGGGAGAGAGACACAATGGAGCTGCCTGGGGAATAATAAAGCCATGGTACGTTTTTGTTCATCGTTTTCATCAGGGAGTGCTTCTCTGTCAGCACCCTATAATCACATCTATGCCGGGACATGGCCCGCAACTTACAATTCAAGCATAAACGTGTCCTGGGCGGTGGCGGCGCCTGCCTGCCCGTGTCCGCCAAGCGTCCATCTCATCAGGGAAGGGGAGGAAGGGCTGGGGGCTAAGACAATAGGAGGACACAGTGTAAGAGGTTGGGAGACCTTGGTTCAAGTCCTGGCTGCTTCCTTACCAGCTCGGTGACCTTGAGCAAGACAAGTAACCTCTCGGGGCCTCTCGTCCTCGGTCTGCACCGACAACATTAGCAGCTACCATTAATTATTCACAGTTCACTGTGTGCCAGGGACTATTTCAGGTGTTTGTTCTTTGCAAAACACCCCATGAGAGAAATCTTAATCCTCCCATTTTACAGATGGAGAAACCAAGGTCCAGAGGTTTAAACAGGTTCATCAAGGACAGAAGACTATTTGTCCAGCTGCAAAACCCACATCCTTAAACTACCCCACTCTCAAGCGAATTAAGTGGAAATAACCCAGCTCTGCCCTTCTTCACCTGCTTGCCAGGAGGCTCACTGTGGAGAAGACACACTCAATACTGCAAAGGTATTGTCTTTGCCAATACAATTGGCCCTCGGTATCTGCAGGATTCAACCAACCTCGGATCAAAAATGTTCAAAAAAAAAAAAAAAAACTTCCCGATAAAGAACATGAGAACGAATACAGGTATGTATATGCATGACTGGGACATTGTGCTGTACACCAGAAACTGGCACGTTGTAACTGACTATACTTCAATTAAAAAAAAAAATCGGGAAAGTTCCAAAAAGCCAACCTTGAATTTGCCGCATGCCAGCAACTATTTACATAGCATTTACATTGTATCAGGTATTGTAAGCATCTAGCGATGACTGAAAGTATACAGGAGGATGTGCGTAGGTTATACACAAATACTTCGCCACTTAATATAAGGGACTGGAGCATCTGCAGATCTTGGTGTCTGTGGGGGTCCCAGAACCAACCCCCTCCTTGGATACCCAGGGGCGACGGCACTGCAGTTACTCCAGGTCACAATATCGTGGCCCTCAAGTCAGCCAGACGTCACCTCACCTTCCCCTCCAGAAAGTTCTCCCCGCTGGTCCAGCCCTTCCTCTACGCTGACCCATGGTCACTTCCTCATGATGTTCTAGGTCCCTGGATTCCATTCAACCCTCGGAAGCAAAGCCTATCTCGCCTTGATTCCAAATTCCAGGAGTCTGTCCTCTCAGGAGACGCAAGCATCTCCATCAGCATCCTCTCCTGACCACTGGGGCTCAACAGCTGCCTCCCCTTGCTCCCCCGAGTCCTGGAGGGGGTCACATGAGAGGATACAGAGGTGCCCAGCACGGCGTCCACACAGGCTCTGGGCCCAGGCGCCCCCGCAGCCTTGACTCTCAGCACCCCTTCTCGTCCTCCTGGCAGTCACCACCCGCCAGAGGCGCACCCAGACCCACCCTCACGCTCCTGACTCTGCGGGAAGGATACCGACCTGTTATTAATGGAGGAAAATTGGACCTGACGTTGTCAGTGATCTGCAACCTCCCAGCTGAGGGAAGCTTTGTTTTTCCAATAAATAATAAATAACACAGGGTGTTTATTTCCCCAGCAAGTCGTATTTCTTAAGCATCACTAGGCTCGTACGTCAGGGCTGTCATCTGGGGAAAGCTTGGAGTGATGCAGGCGCCTTCAATCCCTTCTCCTTCCGGAGGAGTTCAGAGCGCCTCAGAAAGACCCCCTCCATCGGTCTCTGCAGCTCTCAGCGCGGCTGGGGTCCCGCAATGCCGCCTCCCACGTGCCTGCAGGAAACACTTGCTACCTGCCCGCGGGGAGAGGTCTTCCCTGCTCAGAGGGAACGTGGAGGAGCGGCTCACTCAGCACCCCCCTCACCCAGCTGCCCAGTTCCCACCCTGCATCAGCCCTGCTCATCCAGGCCTGGCTTGTCTCAAAGGCCTTGCCAGAGGGGCTGAAAGTCAAGATGTGGTCTCCTGCTGGAGACTGTCAAACAGACAGGCAACAGATACCCCCATCTCCTCACTGACCGGATGGTGTGCAGAGAACAGGGTCTTCAAGATGCCCCGGTTAGTTCTAACTACGGGAGCGGCCCCCTCGGGAGGGCTGCCTATACCCTCAGCAGGGTCACCGTCCCAGCTGGGCACGTCCGGAGCAGCACATCTCCTGTCCCACTCGAGTCACTGATCACTTGACGCTTCCTGTGTTGGATTCTGTGTGCAGGTCGCTCCCCTCCCCACGATCTGGGGTAATTTTATAGCTTTACGCTCCTTGTAGCCCCACCCCAGGGTGCTCAGCACAACAACTGACCCACAACACAGAAAGCAGGGGCCACAAAGCGGCACCCTAACCACAGATATCCTTTGTTCCATCTGCACCATGTTTTAAACATGTAATCCAATGGTAATCCCTTCAGACCGCAAGATTCCTGGGGGTGAGCACCAAATCTACTTCTCTTGCTTTGAATGGGGTCCGGTGGGGGGTGCACTTAGGAACTTCTCAACGAGGTAAACGTACAGGTCGGAATCTACGCACCTGGGCCAGCAGGTTCAGAACCAGAGCAACAACAGAAATGTAGAGCTACCAGCATTTCAAACAGGGCCTCTGCCACCTAACTCACTTCCCAACACTGGTTCAAGGCCAGACTTAGACGAGGATCTGGGTCCTGCGGCTGCTCGCAGGCGCCTGACTTCAGGCTGGTATTCCACAACCCTGAACGGCACCTCCCACCACTCTAGGAAAGAATGCCCGGCTCCCTGACTTGCCCTGAGAAAATATACAAAACGGGAAGAAAGAAAGAGAGAAGGAAAGGAGGGAAAGAGGAAGACACACACACTGACGCATGTACACACACGTACAGACACGTATAGAATATATCGATGAGTGTGAATGCAGTTTTATTGACAAGTATTATTAATGCATTATCATTTAGGTAAGTTAAAAACTGAACACACCAAAGGTTAAACAATGGGAAAACTGATTAAAAACTCACTGGCTGCTATGCAGCCACTGGAAAGTCTAATTGTGATGGTCACATAGCTTGTGGGAGAATACTAAATAAAGCCAACAGAATGCAAAGCTCCACCTCCACGGGGACTATAACCGTAAGAGCTACGTCTGCAGGTGAGCGCAGACGAAGGCCTGGCAGGAGATGGGAAGCCGCTTTGTGGCGGCGGGTTTGCGAGGTCTTTCTTTTTCCCGCCATTTCTTTGATTTGCACTCATACTGCACAGCATTCTTTATACAAGTGCTTTTTTAACACCCAGCCGGCTCCTGACCCCAAAATAGGCGAGCACAACCCAACCAGACAGTGACGAGGGCAGGCAGGCACGGCTCTTCGGCCCGGGGGTCCTGCGGGGTTAGGCACGAGGTGGAGGTTTTGCCACAAATCGGTGCACAAATCAGAGTTGGGGGCTTCAAAGGAGGCTCTCCCTGCGCCCCCAGCCCCGCGTGCACACAGCACACTGTAAAGGGAAGCCCTCGCCTGGCAGACGCCTCTGGCCCTTCCCGCGGGCGGCCCTCTGCTGCTCTGGCATTCGGACAGTGGTGTCAGAGCCCGTCTCCTGATGTTGCATGAGGAAAGGAGAGGCTTGGGGACCTCAGGGCTGAAGTGGCCACACCAGCCGGCCTGTCCCTGACATACACGTTTCATCGGGTCCGTCACTGGACACTTAGAAACCAGGTCTAGGAGGAGGCTGCTGGCTGAGGGGAGGCGGGAGAGTCACAAAGACAGGAGGACATCCAGGCACCTTCTGGGCCAGACCCTGTGGAGAGCCGGCCAGGTGAGGACGGGGCTGAGGGTCCGGCCGTGGGGACGCCAGAAGTATCGCCGCCGCAGGGGCCCTGGTGGCCGGGTGCTGAGGGCCATGAGGTGGCAGCTGCCTTATTGTAAACTGTGACAGAGCTGGTGCCTTGGAAAACAGAGAAACTTCCTTACATGCACGCTCCAAACTCTCCCCAGGGAGAGACTGCCTGCTCTGAAGTCCCCGGGGGACTGGGAGCTGGAAAAGGAAAAACTTCCCTGGCTGAGCCAGGCGCCAAACCACACCCCACGCCCAGCGGCGGGTCCCGTCTGCAGGGACATTCACTTTTATTCAACTGTCGGGCTTTTCCTTCTCAATTCCTGAGACTGCCTTCGTCTTAAAAAAAAGAAAAAAAGGAAAGAAGGAAGGAGGGAGGGGCGGAGGGCGATTCCACCCAGCACTGCCCTATTCTGCACAGCGTCTGGGGCGCAGAGGGTGCAGCTCAGTGGTAGAGCGTGTGCTTAGCATGTACCAGGCCCTGGGTTCAATCCCCAATGCCAACATTAAAAAAAAAAAAAGGCCCAGCGTCTGGGGTTGGCAGAGGAAGTCCCCAGGAATGGGGCCACCATCCTGACAAGTGAGGGTGGGAAGAGGGCGGCCAGCTGGTCAGGTCATCAGACCCATGGAGGGGTATCTGCAACCCCAGTGCCTGCCCAGCTGGTGGCATCTGCCTAGAGGGGAGGTGGCGGGCAAGCTGGAGAGGCCGAGAGGACCAAATGTGAGGCGGTGGCAGGCAGCCGGCTCCTCCTGTAAGCAATCCCCCCCGGGGTTATTTCCAGGCACTTTTTCCTGTGAGAAAAGAATGGGAGGAATGCAGCCCAGCCGTTACCCAAATCCACCCACCCCGGCTCTGCGCCCATTACGGACAGTGGGGGGCCCCCAGCGCCTGTAATCAGCAAATCCGTTTCAGAAATTCAAACTGGCAGCGGACACCAGTGACATAGGTAACACAGGCTGCCAGCCCAGGGCCTCCCGGAAAGCCCGCTCGTGGCTCTGAGGGGCGAGGGCAGGCACGGGCCACGCAGCGCCCCAGCCATGCCGAGAGGGGCCAGAAACTCTCCTGGACTTTTATAGCTCCTAGGGGACCTGATCTCCAGGAAGTGCTAGCAATTGCAATCCAACTGTGTCCCTGGCTGGAGAAGCCGGCTGGAGACCGGGACTGTGCAGGGGGAGGAAGAACTTCATTGGGAAAAAATGTTGACAGCATTTAATGTGAGCGGAAGGACAAAGGCTTGGATGGAGAAGCCTTCCTGAGAAACCAGGCACCAGCGCTCCAGCAATTTGCATGGGGCTGTGCAGGGAGTATTGAGTTAAAAGGCCGGGCTGGGCGGGGGGCTGGCCTCCCCAGGGCTGGGCCAGGCACAGGGGGAGAGGGTCGCATGCGCTCTCCTGCAGTGCCTGAACTTGGCACCCCGAAATCAGCCCCTCAGGGGGAGTTCGCTGGAGGTAACCCCCGGTGAGAAGGAGGGCTCAGAAAACTGAGACCAAAAAATCACGCTGTCCTCACTCCAGAAACCAAATGAAATGGTGGAGAAATGCCAGCATCTCCCAAGCCCCTGTCATGGGACCGAGCCCGCAGTACCTCTAAGAACCTGCGCCAGTAAGCATAACCTTGTCACCCTGCAGGCAAGAAGCTGGAAGTCCTGGAGACTGACCCTTGGGGTGTGGCTGGAGCCAAGCCTGACACCTTGTCTGCGGGCACCTCCAGAGTCCAGATACACCACACTCTTCCTGGGCTTGCACGATGTGGTTTCTCCAGAAGGAAACCTGTTCCACTCCAGACCCTCTGTCAACCACCATCACAAGGCCAGCTTGCCAGGCGGCCAGGGTCCAGCCCCTGAGTCTCCCTGGGCATCAGAGCAGGGATGACTGAGTGCTTGCTCAGGTCCCTTCCTGCTCATTAGGTGTCAGAAAGGTGAGTGAGCCCATTATTCTGGCCGAGAACCTGACCGGACTAAGGGGGCCCTCAGCACGGTCCTCTGAGTATCTCAACACCCCACCTTCTAGGTGCCATTGTCACTGCTGGGGCTCCCGTCCACCTCCCTCAGGGAAGAAAGCTCTCCCTGGTTCTGCCTGCACCCCTCTGCCCAGAGCCACACGCAGCCGGCCACAGACCCAGGATCCGTGTCGGCAGGCTGAATGAACAACTCTGAATGAACACAGAAGATGCTCCTGAAACCAGGCCTGCTTCGGAAGGAAGCACCAGGAATAGCCTGTCACCAGACGCCCCCCCCCCCACATCCCACCACCGCCAAAGGCAGAAGAGCTGGACGGTCTCAAACCTCACTTTGCATTGAAATCATCTGGAAAGCTTGTCAAAATACAGATTCCCGCCCCACCGACAGAGTTTCAGACTCAGAAGGTCTGGGCTGGGGGCCCAGGAGTCTGAATTATTCAAAGCTCCCAGATGTCTCTAAGTCAGCGCCAGGTGTAGAATCACGGATGTGTACTATTTGGCTAACACCCGCTCAGCCCTGCACTGGGACCGGATGGAGCTAAGAAATCAAAACAAAGTAAGTGACTCTCTCCTGGAGACTTTTTTCCCAAGGAGCTCAGATCAATGTTTGATGCCAAGATGCTGTTACTTGTGGAACTGAAACAGAGCAATGCTTCTCCCCATTCTGTAGGTTGGCAAACTGAGGTCTGCCCAAGAAAGAGTAGTGATTCCACGTGTCACCTCTCCCTTTAGCTCCTGAAGAAGGTAGGGTGCTAGAGCCCGCAGGGGAGCAGCCGAGCTTCACGACAGGAGAGAGCAAGGCCAGGCACGTGTCTGGGTGCGGGCGGCGCGGATGGCAGGACGGACACCCCCCACCTCCCACCCGGACGCGGAGGACAGAGCGCACTCGTCCCTGGACAGCTCACACCCGTGAGCACAGTCTCACCAGCGAGTGTCAAACCGTCAGGCAGGAAGGAACCTCAGGCCTGCGCCTGTCCCCCCGTCCTGGAGCTGGTGAGGGGCCCTTCACTGGGTCATTCATGAATACCACAGGAAAGCTAAGAAGTGCCAGGAGGAGAGTTAGGCGGCCCCGCGGCCCCACGGAGGGGAAGGAAGGATTAACTATTCCTAATCTTTTCAGTAAAAGAGCGGCCCTGCTGGAGGGACTAATGCTGAGAGGCTGAAAGCTGAGCCCCCCACACCACCCTCCATGTACCCAGGAGCCAAGGGGCAGACGCCGCCCTGAGCCCCCTCCCTCGGCAGTGGAGACACCTCTCTGAGGCAGGGGCCAGAGTCGCCTCAGCTGGACACGCCTGAGAGGCCCCTTCCCTGTCCCCCTCCTTCCTCCCAGCCTTGGATGAGGTTGATGGAGCTGAGACAGCTGCAGCGGTGGGGGGGTGGGGGTGGGGGAACAACAGCTGGACAGAGGGAGGGCCCTCCCCCCACCTGGCAGAGTCCAGCCAGAGCTGGAGGAGAGGAGGGAGGCCTGCCTCCTCCAGGAGCAGAACTCGGGCCTTCAGTCCCTCCCACCTTGCTCCCTGCCCTCCTGGTCACCCTGGTGGGGGGTGTCTCTGGGTCCCCAAGAGCAGGGCCACTCAGCTGTGTGGTCGCCCATCCTGGGCCCTGGAGCAGGCAGTCCCCGGCCGGGCTCCTTGCCAACCTCCCATATCCTCCACCCCACCTCCGCTGGCTACCCCACAAAGCAGCAGAGACCCCAGCCAACATGGGGGAGGGCAAGGCAATGACCTTGGCGTGGAGGGCTGGCCTGACAGTCAGTGGACACGGGTTAGGTCATAAATTAAGCCTGTGACTCTTGACAGACTTGGGGGTCAGTCTTTTTAAAAAAAAAAAATTGGGGAGGGTGGGGGTCAATCCTGGTTCCACTAAAAACCTTTGTGACTTTGATTTCTGGCTGCCTTGTCTGCAAAATGAGGATGCTAATATCTTCTTTTAGGGTAGTCCTTAGAAGGGGAGGAACCACATCGTGGTCCTCGAGAGGTACCTGAGGTACGCTGGGCCTCAGTCTCCTCACCAGTGAGATGAGCGGGCTAGGTGGGTCTCCTCCAGCTCCTACGAAACCAACTCAGCCCTTCGGCCCTTAACCCTGGGGTGTATCCCCTTCGTCCTTTCCCCTTCGTTCTTCTCCTTTACAGAGAACTGCTGCGCAAAGTACCTCCCTAGTTCCGCGGTGTCTCCCAGATGAACGTGGGCCTGGAGATTCTCCCCTCCCGCTCCCCTACCCAGACCCAACAACTCAATCTCCAGACGTGTCCCGATCAGACTCACAAGGACCAGCCCTGCATCTGTCGGCCACGCCCCGCCACGTGTGTAAAACATTCACACAGTTCAGTCACTTCTAACCAAGAGCACATTACTCACTCACAGCACATCTCACACCAAAGGTGTCCCCCCACAGCGGGTGGCAACACCGCGCGCAGAAACCGTCAGTGAAGAACTGTCGTGTCCAACATGGCAGCCACTAGCAACACGAAGCCACTGAATTTAAATTTCAACTAGTGAAAACTAAGTGAAATTAAAAATTCAGTTGCTCGGGCGCACCAGCCACACTTCACACGCTCAGCAGCCATGTGTCACCGGTGATGACTGCGCTGGGCGTGTGGATGAGAACGTCTCCGTCTTCCCAGCGCTGGTCTAGAAGATGCTCTCTCCTCCCAGGTGGAACCAGCCCCAGGTGGCTCAGATGGAATCTGGAGGAAACGGCGCGAGGGGGCGGGCTTCCCTAGAGGGGAAGGCCCGCTTCCCATTGCATCAGTGGGGACGCCACCAGGACGGGGCCCCCAGCAGACACACCAACTCAGCGAGGGTCCCCCTGGCCCTGACGCCCAGCAGCAGGCAGCAGGCAGCTGTCACACACGCTTCATTTTTGGGATTCATGGAACATTTGTCATTCTCTCCAGCCCCGGCGGACTCCTGGCCATCCGAGTTCAAGGTCTGCACCTTGTCCCAGAGCAGGGACTGCTGCCACCCTCCTGCTGCCCAGCGTCACCTGAAGAAGGACCTGCAGAGGCCGGGGCTCCTCTGCTTCCGCCCCAGACTGGAAAGCATCTGGCTGCAAATCCAGGCAGAGGGGAAGGAAGGGGCAAAAGCTAGTCTCGGTCAAGCGCCCACCGTGCTCAAGGTGTCATCGCCACGGTGCTCTCACTACCATTTTCCCACTCGACCCCCCCAAAATGCAGCGAGGTCAGGGTAGTCAAACCCATTTTCCAGGTGAGGAAGCTCAGGTTCAGAGAAGGCAAGTAACTCGTGTAAGCTTGGAGGGGTCGCAACCTGAACACAAACCTGAAAATGTCTGAAAAAAAGCTTACAGTGCATCAACCCTCAGAGAGCACAGAGGCAGGAGGAGAGGACCCTGCCACCCGCCTCCCCCAGGGAAGTTCCCAAGCACATCAGCATGAGGGTTAAGGCCAAGGATCTTCCTGAGAACTTCTGGCCTGAGAGAGCCCAGAGTATCAGGAAGGTCTTGGCTTTGGAGAGGTGAAGACAGTCTTAGAGACAAAGCTGGTGGAGCAGGACGAGGAAGGGGAAGGAGGGAGACAGCGGAGGGAACAGAAAAGTAAAATCAAGAGAAAGGGGCCAAGTGCAGGCGGAGGCATTTGAAACTACTCCAAGTGTTGTTAATTATTTCTGCAACTGTTTGTCTAATGCTTCTCACTCCCGTTAGACCTCGGGTCCTGAAAGGATGGCCTCGTCTTGTTCACAGCTGTGTTCCTGGCACCCACACAGGGCCTGGCACACAGCAGGTGCTCAATAAATACCTGTAGGAAAGACAGATGGGTGGATGGAATGACAAACAGAACACCCAGGGACTACAAAAGAAAAGTCCTCTTGTCTGCCTTTTCAGAAGCCACTTCTTCCAAGAAGTCCTCCTGACTGCAGCACCAGCGCAGTTCTGGGGGGGTCTGAGGCATTGGGTAGGGGGAGCCGTCCTCCTCCATCAGGCCAGCATCTTGGGCCCTGTCTGTCCCTCTGCCATCAGCCACAACCCCATCACCGCTCTCCTGATGACCACAGGTCATAAATCTAGGCATCATCAGGGCCAAGAGACCTCAAAGATCTTTTGGCCCACTGCTCTCACATTATGGGTGAGGAGACTGAGACCTAGGAGGGGACTGGCATCCCCCCCCGAGGGCACAGCTTCTAAGTAGAGAAAATTCCTCGTGCCCGTACAGGCAAGAGCTTGATCACGGAAGCTCACATCAAGCCCCAAGGGTCCTGCCGCCCGCCCACGGAGCCAGGCCCCATGCCTGCGGCCCATCTGTCTCTCCAGCCTGCCAAGAGGCCTTCCTGCCCCTGCGCCCGTGCTGATGAAACCCACCGCAGGTGATTTCAGAACACTGCACCACAGGGAGGTGCTGCTGGCCACGGTGCCAAGCCTTTAATTTCCGATTTCCCAGCCTGACACCCCTAATGGTCCGAGCCCTCTGTGCTCTGAGCCCCAGGTGGTCATACATCACCTTGGCCAATGCCAGCCATGCCTTTCCCCCGCCATCTGGACAGACAAGTGAGGAAAGAGCAGGACAGGATGATTTTGGCAGAGAGGACCGATGGGAAGCTAAGGACACCTGGTCCCTCCCCTTCCTGACCTCGCCGCACACGTGCTATGGGGACGCAGGGTGACGGGCAGGCTTCTCTCTTTCGGGGACTCGGTGTCCCTGTAAGCAGTTGGGAATCTTCAGCCCCAAACTCAGCAGGATGTGTTGAGATGGGGGTTTCCCTATTCTCAGGTATAAGGAAGGAGAAAATCCACAGCCAACCTGAGTGGGCTACCTTCCCGGTGCGGGAGGGTCCTGCGCATGGGGAGCTCTCAGTCATGTGGGTGAGTCAAGAGAAGTTCACGTGAAAAGGTAAGCTGCCAAATGAGAGCACTGCCTGGTGCAGACCCCAGGGCAAGGGCACAGTCATGGAAGACATGGCAGGAGAGAGCCTTGACCCGGCACTGAAGGATGGGTGTGATCTCAAGCGTCGAGGCGAAGGCCAGAGAAGTGGGTGCTGAGCACAGGGCACGGGGTTGGTCCTGCAGGCCCTCGCTGTCCACCCAGGCAGCCCAGGGCTGCAGGCATGCAGTGTGCCCCTGTCAGGGAGGGGGAGTAAAGGAGCCTCCATGATGAACTGATTGAGAAACAAGGAGGAAGATTTTCTAGGAGGTGACCTTGAGCTACACAAGGAAGCAAAGGAAGACAGACAGACTAACTGCGAAGAAACACAACCTGACAGTCAGATTCTCCTGCTAACACAAACGCTTTGGGGAACAGGGGAAAGGGGCAAGAACCATCACTCGATATTGTTCAAAGTCTAAGCCCGTTGGGTCTGAATTTGGCCAAGACATAAACTTCACTGAAGGCGAGCCCTGACCCAGGCTGACATACTAGTGAAACCTCCACTTTCACCTCCCGTGGGTACAGGGGCCACCCGGGGTGGGAGAGGAGGACCGAGCTAGGAGCTGTCCATGTCTCAGAAGAGGCTGGAAAACAATGTCTACTGGAAACGCTGCTGTATGAGTGTCCAGGGCTGGCATCACCAAGTACCACAAACTGCTGGTCTCAAACAGCAGAAGCCTGTTTCTCCCATCCCAGAGGCAGGAAGTCTGAACCAAAGAATTAGCAGGGCTCTGATCCCTTTGAGGCTATGAAGGAGAATCCTTTCTTGCCTCTTCGTGGTTCTTGGTTCTTGGTGGCTGCTGGAAATCCTTGGTTGTGACAGACACCTACTTCTGTCACTACCTCCCCAGGGTGCTCTTCCTGTGTCTGTGTCCAACTTTCTCTCTTCTTTTAAGAATATCATCATCAGATGGGGACCCACCCTAATCCATATGACCTCATCTGAACATGACTGCATCTGCAAAGACCCTATTTCCAAATAAGGTCACATTCACAGGGTGGGGTAGACATGAATTTGGGGGGGGACACTAATCAACAGAGATGCTTGCCATGGTGGGGAGACATTACATGGGGCATCCAGCGGCTTGAATTCTAGCCCCAAACCCACCTCTGACTGGCCAGGTCATCTCAGCCAGAGTGCCAACCCTCTCAATGACTCTGTCCTCAGTGAGGGCAGAATTTGCACTTGATCTCCCAGGTTCCTTCCAGCCCCCAAACTGCCAAATTAAAAGCAAATGAGAATCAGTACAAACTAATTTTTAAAATATAGATAGAGTAACAGAAACAAATCAACATAGCTATGTGTGCACATACATTTCCTAGCTATGATCTCCAAAAGGAGTAAGCAGCCGGGACCCTCCAGGAGCAGTGAACACCCTCAGCACCCGGATCTTGATTTCTAAACACCGTTCTCTAATAATCGCTAAGGAAAAGGAAGCTATGTGTATACACGCGTGACTAGGACATTATGCTGTACACCAGAAACTGATACGCTGTAACTGATTACAAAACAACACAGTACAATACAATACAATAAAAATAAACACCATTCTCTAGCAAGGGGACCAGGGCTCCAGAGACAAGTGATTGATTCCAGGACTGGGGCAGGAAAAATAGAACATGAGTCTGAAGTATCTTGTGGTGCCTGAAAGTTAGGAGGTACTCAAAAAAGAAAAAAAAAAGATGAGGGTCTGTCAAAAGGGCCCAGGAGCCGAACCACAAGAGCTTCCAGTGGTCAAAGGTGGAGCAGTTTGGGCAAAAAAACCAAGAGTATCAATTTATATCTCTAACCCATAGGACAGAATACATATCCATGACCTTTAGTATAGAACATATCCACATGTTTATTATATATTATAGATTTTATAAGATAAATACTTGTGAGTGTAATGATAAAAATTACTAAACAAGTAAGTAAATAAATGAAGGAAGGAAGTAAAGAGCAGGAGCAGGGCCGGCTCTTCCTTCCAAGAGAATTCCAATTAACACATGTAGAGGAAATGAGGGAAACAGGACATCACCATCAGACAAACACCACAAGGACAACTGGTGCAGGAAAGAACCACGGATGGATGCTGAAATTAGTGAGCGAAAGTTTGAGAGAAAACAGGCTATTTGTATAGTCTCAAAGCACCGCCCCATAGGACATCTATGAATCACCGAGAGAAACAGAGTGACTTCACAGAGGGGCCGCCGGGCCAGCAGCACCTTCTCTGAGGACCAGGGTTAACGTCACCAGTAATGAGACCTCCTGACGTCGTGCACCCTGTGACGCTGTGCCCCGGGGACCAGAGAGCATCACACTGTGGCATCTTCGCCAAAACTGCATCACCTCACCCCAACCCTGAGGAAACACGGGTCAAACCCAAAGGCAGGGAGCACTCTACAAAGTGGCTGATTTGTACTCAAGACCACCAAACCCACAAAAGCCAAAGAAGAACCAGGGAGTTGTCACGGGTCGGGGGGACCTAGAGCGGCGTGACAATCAAATGCAACATGGGCTCTTGAAAGAGGAAAAGGAACCCACAGAAAGTCCAGCGTCTGGTTACTAACAACACACACACGGATTTCTTGGTTTTGACAGTGTGCTACGGTGATGGCAGATGTGCGCATGGGCCACGTGGGTGCGGGAGTGCCTCAGTGTGCGGGAGAGCAGGGAGGGGGGAGTGGGGGGACGGCGGGGGAGTGAGGGAAAGGCCTCTTGCTGTTGGAGGCAGCGTGCTGAGCTCAGATCCGATTTTCACAAAAGGATTACTAGATTACATTCTTTACCACAGGCAGCTGTCCCTGTCAAATAAATAATCATCGCCTTACACATATGTATCACCTTCCATCCGCAGCCCTCCCCTACCACCAGGGCCAGCCTGGGAACGGGCTCAGCCCTTCCCAGGGGAGGGAGGGAAGGACCGGCCCACCCTGAGGAGACCAACCTGAACCCCACTCGACTTCTGAGAAAGGGAGAGCTGGGGACCCCCCAACTCCCATCCCAGAGAAGAAGGGGAAACTCAGCTGCCAAGAAGAGGGAGTGGTGGAAGTCAGGGGGTGAGGTGCTCCGTGATACAACAAAGGCCAGGCATGGGGGAGTGGCAGGTGATGGGCCCCCCAGGAGGCATGCAGCCGAGCACTGTCTACCCAGGGGCAGCAGACGGAGCGGTTCACCAGCTCCCAGCCTCTAAGACACGTGTGCTGTGGGCAGTCTCTGGTCCGTGAAGTGTACCTACCACAGGACCACAGGATGCTGGGAGCATCCGTCGGCGTAAGCACTCAGCATAATGCCTGACACCACATCTTACTATTCACCTGCCGGCCACGGAGGAAGGGCCAGAGCGAGGGCCAGACGGAGAAGGTGGGCGTCGAGACATGGTGGAAAATATGAAAGGAAGTGCTCGTTCCAAGGAGAGAAGCCACAAGTTTCCCCAAGAGGCTGATTGTCACGAGTCCCCACTGAGCAGCATGTGGGGGACCCTTGTGTCCAAGCCGCCCACCCAGGGGAGGTGACTTGTTCTCACGTGGGATTGTTCCTGTGAACGCTACTCCATTAGGTCCGCAGAGCAGGCCTGGGCCAGGCCAGGGAGAGGGGGCAGTTAAGGGGGGCACCCCAACTCAGAGCAACGCCTTCAGACCAGGGGCCTCGTGTTTTCCAACTGACTAAGACAGCGTGTTGGGGCCACCCAGACCCTGCATCGGGGCGCTCACAGTCCAGCTGGGCAGACAAAGTGTACACGGGAAAGTCAGGTCAGAACGCCCGCCAGGCAGGCCAGGGGCAGGTGAGAGGTCCACGGGCTGTGGGCCCATGGGAGGGCGGGGCCGCCCAAGCCTTCCTTGAAGAAGCAGGGCTCTCCCTCGACCCTGAAAGATGTGGGGGGCTCCTAGGAGTAGAGAAGGGCAGAAGGAAGGGAGAGCTGGCACCAGGACCGTCCCCACGCACTCCAGAGGCAGGCAGGACATCCGTCACCACCCTGGGGCAGGGGGGCGGGCTGGACGAGCCATCTGTAGTGAGATGAGAGGGCAGGGGCTGGGCTCTGAGTGTAGACCTCCCCGTGAGCCCCCACAGCAGGGCCAGGCTGCCTTTGTCTGGGAGATCTGGAGAAGCTGGATGGGAGGCGGGGTTCGGGCAGCAAGGAGCAAGTTATCAGGGGACAGGTTGAGAGATTTTGAGAACTTTCTCATGACACAGGATACCTGCAAGCTGACAAAGACCATGGAGGCCTGGGCCACTGTGGGTAACACAAAACCCAGACTTCCCTTTGGCAAGGACCCCAGGGCCCTGTGGTCCCCATTAGCGGAATCTCGTGGCCCATCTGCCCACTGCACAGCAACCCCAACTCCCCTTCGGTGTCTCCTATGACCCCCGACCTCTCCACGGGCTTGCTCCCCTCCAGCTTTCTCCAGCAAAGCCTAAAACTCCCTTAGTCCTGACCCAACACACATCCAAATTTCCTTCTTGTCTCCCAAATAAAACCCCAAATTTCTCTCCAGCCTCCCACTATGCACCTTCAAACTTCTATCAGCCCACAACACTAAACCTACTGTCCCTTTGTCCCTTCCAGGAACCCAATATTTCTTTGTGTCATCAGCTCTGGAACCTCAGAGCGGTCACCTGCCCTTCCACCCCAAGCCCCAAACACCCCTACACCTCCCACTGCAAACTCCAAACTGCCCCCCACTTCCCATGCCTGCAGACCTTCCTCTCAGCCTCTCCACAGAAATCCTGAACTCTCCTTAAACGCTCGTCATCAAACCCCCAGCTTCTCTCAACGCCCCACACCGAGTCTAAATCTGCAAGTCCTCCTAAGAAACCCCTGAAGTTTCCTCTCAGGGGCTCTGCAGGGGTTGGGATGCCCAGGTTGGATGCCCAGGATGAGCAGCTGTCCACCAACCAGAGGCAAATGCCAGGCCTTCTGTTTCCAGGCCATCCTGGGCCCAGGGTGGTCCTGCTACCTTTCACTGCACATGATACCCTGTTCAACACGATAAGTCCTTCAGCTTCAACTAAAAGCCCCAAAGAGTTTCCTTGGTTCCAACCACCAGAATCCAATACTCCCCTGGAACTTCCCTTGGGAAACGCCACGCTACCCTAAGACGTCACAGCCGTGTCCATCACCCTAAACACTTCTAAATGTCTACTTTCCATTCTGTGCCTGCCTCATGGATGTCAGCCGTGGCCCACTGGCCGAGCTCCAAGCAGCACCGGCCTAGATGATTATGCCCCCTTAGGCTGTCCTGGCGGTTGCCCCGAGATGCCCTTCCATAGCCCAGAGAAGCCACTTCCCCAGGTGTGGGTAACCAAGAGGGAGGTGGTACAGAGCAAATTCCCACAAGCCTAGCTAGGAGCTACGTTCCCATGCTTTTGGGGTATTTGGGTGTGACGGTCTGAGCCCTGATGGATCCGCTGCAGGGCTGGAGACTCACATCCGCAAAGGGAGAGAAAATCCACTCGGGGTGGTGCCAGGGCCACGAGGCTGTAGGCCCCGACAAGCTGGGCAGGCTGGAGAGAACCCCATGGTCCCCAGGCTGTCCCACTACAAAAGCCAGGCCCCTGGAGGGAAGCCCCTCCCACTGCAGGGTAAGGGGCCACGGGGGCAGGCTGGCCCCGAGGTGAGTGGAGGCGGGAAGGTGCGAACATGGACGGAGGAAATCTAATTAAAACTGGTTCCTGCTCAGCCACCTGCTAAAAACCACAGCTTGCCCAAGACTTGGATGGACAGATCCCTGACAATGCAGCCAAAGATTCTCTCTTGGCCAAAGATGCATGAAGGGAGGAGCCTCCTCACCCCTGAGCCCCCAAGAAAAAGGCTCTCAGAGCAGAAACCTGAGCAGATGCCCAGGGGCAGCGGGAGGCAATTTACAGCCGGGAAACTGAGCTCTCCGGCCAGATGTGGGCCCTGGGGAGGGCCGGCCCCAGCGCAAGTGTGCACGGGAGGGGGTGGGGCAAAGGCCCGGGGCCTGGGCTCCGGTGGGGAGTGGGGTGCGACTCTGCCTTCCCAGAGAACAGGGCAGGGGCTGAAGGCCTAGAGGGCCGGTGAATCTGGGGTCAGCACCCCAGGGCATGGTTGGGGGTATGGAGGGATAAGAAGCAAAGGAAAGGAGGCAGACAGAGCAGCCGAAGAGGCCGGGAGGCGCGTGCCCACGGGAGCCTGCAGCGTGGGCTGGAGGCCCGGCCTCTGCCCTCTGGCCCATCCGCCCCTGGCCCAGCTCCTTCCTCTAAGTTCCAGGATTGCAGGAGGCGCTAAGTGGGAACCAGCAAGGAGTCAAAGCTGCCTCCCTTTCTCGGCTGGCCCTGCACCTCCAGCCCCCAGGCCGGGACCAGGTCTTCCTTCGCACTGCTGAGCTGCCCGGATCCTGACAGATGCGCCGGCCTCCCAGGCTCCCGCCACACCTGCCAACCCACCGCAGAGGGCGGGATGGGAAGTCCACTATCAAGCCCGTGCGGGACGGAGTCCCTGCTCCAGAGTGGACACCTTGGGCACTCCCCATCCCTGCTGCAGACAGCAGGTGTATCCAGGGCGCACAACAGTGAGGCCCAGAGAAGGGAAGGGTGGACCGGAGGTCACACAGCAGCGAGGAGAAGCTGGGCCCAGACACCTGACTCCGCTCCCCACACTGCCTTCCTCTGGGCCCCAGAGCCACCGTGGCCCCAGTTCAAGGAAACAAATCTGCCCCTCTCTGGAGCATCACAGGGGCTGGGGTGGGAAATGGGGAGGAAGTCAAGCCTCTAAAGAGCTGAATGCAGAAATCCATGTGACAAGGGGTGGAATTATTTCCTCTGGAAAAAAAATTAATAAAAGTCCCTCCCTTACCAACCCCCAGGGGTGTGTGGCTGGAAGCTGACGTAATGTGGAGAAGAGAGGCCAGGGGAAAGGAGCCCCCAGCCCCCAGCCAGCCCACTGCCAGGAACACAACAGGGAGGCTGCAGCTGGAGCTGGGGGCGAGGGGGCGGGGGCACGCCAAGCGGGATGCTGGAGCCGGAGACGCAGGCCTCGGTGGGCGTCCAGCTGGAAAGCAGCCGCCTCTGGACTGGCAACCGGGGGGGAAGCGTTCCCCTGGGGCCCAAATCGGGGCCGGAGAGGACGTGGGGTGCCCAGAGCAGGGCGCGTCAGAGGCACCAAGAGGGCTCTTTCTCCAGGCAGAACCAGGGCTGTCAAGCCATGCTGAGGGGTGGGATGGGTGAGAGACAGGTGGCAGAGCTCTAGTTGAGCAGGGAGTCAGGACAGTGACTCAGGCTCCAAAGCCGACACCTGGGTCCCCCGTGAGGAGCAGGGGCCTAGGCAGCCCAGGGCAGGGGACCTTCTCCCCATCAGCACCCATCACTCAGCTGCTGCAGTTCTGACAAAGCTGACCTGGGCCCTGCGCCTGCCCCCAGAGAGGGTGGGGATGGGAGTAGACAATGAGGACCTCAAGAAGACCCGAACTGGAGACAGAAAATGACAAGGAGAAGCCCAGGAGCGGTCCCCACTGCTGCCCCAAGTTCGTCAGGTGCTGCATCCGGGAGGGCCCAACTGGAAAGGGGGCCCCAGTACGGCCCCCTGGCTTCAGATGACCCAAAGCAGCGCTGAAACCGCGAGAGACCAACAGTAAGCTGATTCCAGCAAAAGAACACGCCCCACTGGCCCAAGCCTTTATGGCATGATGGCCAGTGGAAGATTCTGGCAGCGGGCACCACCTGCCAGCCGCACAGTACAAAGTCTGAGTTAGGGCTGGATCCCAGACCAGCATGCCCTCTGCGGATGATGGGGGAGGGGCAGGGCACAGTGGCCAGATGGCCTCCTCCCCATCTCATCTGCTCTCCCTCCCCCAGGCTTCCCACGGCACCAGCGCACACCTTCCTCTTCGAGAGCTGCTGGCTGGGACTGCACAGTAACAGGTTTTCTGCCAGTCGTCCCGATCCTGAGATCGAGGGAGTGCTCCCCCCCCCACACCCCCGCAGCATACAAAGTGCTTCACCACAGAGAGGCAACACAGTGTGGGCAAAACCAAAACAGCCCCCGGGCTCGGAATCGTGTGCTCAGGGCCAGCATCCTGTCTGAAATGTTGGGCGTGCTCTTCCTTCTCTGAGCCTCAATTTCTCACCTGTAAAAGGGACAGTCACCGGGAAGACCAGGCAGGTGCAGGAGATGAGAAGAGCCCCCAAAACCAGAGCACGCGCTGTTGAGGTTGTGCAAGGTGGATTCGCGGAGTATGACTCACCCCGGCGCGCGACCAGCCCCAGAGCCCCACGCATCTGCAGCTCCTGTGAGGCAGGAGTTCAAGCCAGGGAGACACAGGGCAGCCCCCGCTCCAACTGCTTTGTGAGTAGGCACCCCTGTTCGTGTGGCACATGTCCTGGCCTTGCCGTGTCCCCCTCCACCACCACTGCTCCCGTCCGCAGGAGCACAGGGGCCACGCCAGGCACTCCGCCGGGAGCAGCTGGACTTCCTCAGTGACACACCCTTCTGAGGCACTGAACCCCAGCCTGGGACGTGACAAGATTCTCCCAGGAGTGGAAGCACTGCTGGAAGAGACTGGGTCACACTGAGACCTCCTGACGGGCCACCTCCCAACACAGGACTGTCCGAGCTGAGACAGTCACTTCTCAAGAACGCTGTGGAAGACTCAGACGTTAGGCTGCCTCAGCCTCATCCCAGCCCTTCCTCTCACCTACCCCAGCGTCAGGGAGATGCGGGATTTGAGAGTCCCCATGCCATCCAAGAAGAGACGCTGACTGACCCAGAGCAAGCTGATTCACCCAGAGCCACAGGCTTGACCGAAAATCAACATGGAAGAGAAATGGGCAGGTTTCCTGCTGCCATCTAGTGGCCGATGTGAGTGAGAGCAGGCAACGAGCCAGTTGGCCACCAGCAGGCCTGTGACCGGTAGTCAGCCCTGCAAGCCTGGACCAGAGGGGAGTGAACAGCTATGTGACACAGAACCTAGCAGAAAGCACAGGTTACAAGAAAAATGTTAAAGTGCAAAAAAAAACCCTGCTGGTTCTCTTCCAGATATTGAGAAGGAGCATAGTTCACTCATCCATGTAAAAATTAAAATGATTCTCAGCTGAGAAGCAGCAGGTAAATAAGGCACCAGCCCTGGCCACAGGGACCCTCCAGTGTGCCCCCCCTCCCCCAGGGCCCAGGGCAGCCTCCACCGCAGTCACACTCGTCTCTCCAGGCCCCAGCTTTGCCATGCCTTTCCCCGTGCTGTCCCCTCTTCCCCCTGCTACATCTGTGCAGAAGTCACCAGCTCTCCCACACCCTCTCCTCGGGCCCCCACACTGGACTGTGACCGCTGGGCTACATCCGCCTACCCCCCCTAGTCCAGCCCCCGGCTCTCAGCTAGCTGTCCCGTCCACAGAGCTGCATAGCCAAACCAGATCTCAGAGCCCCAAAGGCCTCTCACCTCCCCTCTTGGAAAACGCAGGGCCCCAAAGCAGCCGTGTCAAGTCCCAGCGCACTGTCCCAAGATCTCCGTCCATCCCTCCGAAAGGCCCATCTGTCTGCTGGCCTGTCTGTGAGCTCCTGCCACTGGCAACCCTCCACCTGGCAGCAGCAACCCCGAGCAGAGGTGGGCAGACCATCCCTGGTGTGCTCTCATCAGAAGGCAGAGCCCCAGGCAGGGTCAGGAGACCTGGGCTCCAGCCTCGACCAGCCCCTAACTGGCTGCACGACACCCCGGAGAAGCTTCTCCTTCCTAGAGCTTTAAAATGTTCCCATTTGTAGAATGAAGGATCATTTCTCAGATCCCTTTCAGGTCAAAATATCTATGACCCTCACTCACACTAACGTGTTGATGACCAGGAACAGCTAATTGGGTGCCTGTTCCCACAACTGTCTCACCCTGAGACGGGAAAGCCTCACCCCATCACCCATTCGTCAGGCAGTAAAAACACACTGAACGCCTGGACGCTGGTGGTAGGATCGCTATTTTTAACACGGCGACCTGCTTAGCTCTGCTCCAGCCGCAGGGAGAAAGGCCCATGGGGAAGGTCAAGGGCGGATGCTAAGCAGACACGAGCAAAGCAGACGAAGGAAAGCTGCCCTTGAGCCTGACTCACAGGACACCTTCCGCAGGCCCTGTTTCAGGACTAAGCCTGCACAACAAGCCAGGGGTCGACTCTGAGTAATCTGCACTCGCCCACAATGACACGGTCGCGTGAGTGTCGAGGCCGCGTGGACCCCGGAGCTGTCTGGCTTTAGCTCTTCTGACAGCAGCTGACATGAATGGCAGGCCCCTCTCCTGCCCTTGGTCAGTCTACTTCCCTGGTATCTGCCTCTGGAGATCCTCCACCCTCCTCACTCAAGGTTTTCCTCCCCGGGTACCCTCATTCAAGTCCTACCTGGGGAGAAAAAAAATCCAAACCCTGTCTGGCTTTTAGAAGCATCATTCTAGAGGGGAGGATATAGCTCAGTGGTAGAGCGTGTGCTCAGCATGCACGAGGTCCTGGGTTCAATCCCCAGCACCTATGTTAAATAAACCTAATTACCTACCCACCCCCACAAAAAAAAGATTTAAAAAAAAAAGCGTCATTCTAGAGCATCTGAACCCATTTAATTTGAGACACTCAGCCTGACAATTATCTTGGAGTTGCTCTTAGATGAGAAAGACGAAGGCACTGGGATGAAAGGCCCAGAAGGAGTCAGAATCCGCACCAAGTTTCACCTGCGGTTCTCCTAGGAAGGGCGCTGGGGTCGGGGGGTGGTGTGGGGCAGGGGCCTCTCACAGTCAATTATTTTTATGTTATTTCATTTTTTGCAGCAACCACAGTTTCCTATAAATAATCGAGTCGTCATTTTAAAGTAAACGCTTCACACGGACAGATCAATGGCAGATGGCCACACCCCGCACTTGCAAGGGAAGTGGCCGGGGAGGGAGGCCAGGGCTCAGGACAGGGCCCCCGCAGGAGGACAGAGCCCAGGCTTTTTCCAGAATGGGTGGGGTCTCCTGCTCAGAGGCAGATGGTAGAGTGCTTTCTGGAGCACAGAGACAAACTTTCTGCCCCCCGAAATACCACATCCATCTGCTCGCTCATGCCTGAAATTCCATCGATGAGGCAGTCTTTGATTCCCGGGTCAGAAATAGGCCTGAAACTGTAAACCCACCCGAGGTGCAAACAGCGCCTTCGAATCACATTTGGAGGGACCGTGGTTGCTGGTCTCGAGGAAGCAAGGCTCTTACGAGGCTCTCAGAATAAATCCCGCGGACAAGATGGGGACACTCAGGCCGGAGGCAGGAATGACCCTGAGGATTAAGAATTGCCTGAAGGTGAGGAGGCGGAGGTCCGTGCCAGCCCGTGGGAGGCGCCTGGCCCCAACCTGGCCAGGCGGGAAGAGAGCCGGCTGCAGAAACCACTGTGACCACCTGGGAGGAAAGATCAGACTCGGAGGAGGCCCCAGAGCAACAGAAAGGATGGTGCGATCCAGAGGCCACGGAGTGAGGGAACGACCGAAGTGGGGTCTCCCACGCCAGGTAGGTCCCCAGTCCCCGAAGACCTGCCCGAGGATCTGGGCGTTTTGAACAAGGTCGAGGCAAGTGAGGCCGTGTCTCGGAAACGCGAACAGGAGGGTGGAAGACCTAGCTGGGCCAGGAGAAAGTGGGGTGTTAAACCGAAGGAGAACGTTCGACGTCATTTGCCATCAGGGAAATGCAAACTGAAACCACAACAGCGACCACCTCACAACCAGGAAGACAGTCATAATTTTTTTTTTTTTTAATTTTAAGTGGAAAATAACAAGTGTTGGCAAGGATGTAGAGAAATTGGAACCCTCCTACGTTGCTGGTGGGAATGTAATATGGTGTAGTCACCGCGGAATACGGTTTGGCAGCTCCTCAAAATGTTAAACGTAGAATTACCATCTGATCCAGCGATTCCACGCCTAGGTGTGTACCCAAAGGAACAGAAAACAGGTGTCCAAACAAAACCTGTGCGTGGATGTTCACAGCAGCTCTGCTCACAACAGTCAAGAGGTGGAAACAAGCCAAATGTCCATAAACAGATGAACGGATGAAAAAAATATGGTCTATACACGCTATGGAATAGTATTTAAGCCATAAAAAGGAACGGGATGCTGACACATGCCACCACGTGAATACGTTATGCTCAGTACTGAAGTAGGCCAGACGCAGAAGGCCGCACGTGGTATGATTTCATTTATACAAAATGTCTAGAATGGGCAAACCCATAGATGTAAATCAGGTTAGTGGTTGCCAGGGGCTGGGTTTTGGGGGGCTGGAGGGATGATGTCTAAAGGGGCACGGGGCTTCTATTTGGGGGCAATGACCGAGCCATGGAACTAGGCAGTGGTGACGGTGGCACAATGACGTGAATGCACTTAATACCAATGTTTTATACACTTTAAAATGGTTAAAATGGCAAAGTTTATGTCATGTGTATTCTCCTGCAAATTCTAAAAAATAAAGGTGTAAAATAGGAGATGACTTCAGGAAGGACAGGACACCTGATGTCAAATACCCGAGGGCCTAGCCAGAAGCAGTCAGAGGACAGGGCGTGCTCCAGGGGGTCCCTGAGGAGGGGCCCTCGGGACGTCAGACTCGGAGAACACGGTGCGCGGAGCTGACACTCCCACACCTTCCCCCCATGACAGGCCTGTACCCACGGCTTTCTCAGCACTCGATGCTGCCGGAACCCCCATATCCACGCCACGCACCGCCACCAACGCAGAGAACACACCTCAGCTTCATAAAGTCCGGGCTTCAGCAAGCCCCACTCGCACCTCCTCCTGTGCGACCTCTGCCGTTCACTCGGCCTGGCTGTGCCTCCGTCTCCCACCCTGCAGAACAGGAGCACCGCCGTCAAGAGGCCCCAGGCCTGCTGGGACAACAGGACAACGGAGACCGTGCCTGGTGGTTCCTGGCGTGCAGAGGGGCGCCACACACATTGGGTCTCTTTTATTCCCCAAAGTGGAGAAAATCACAAAGACAGAGCAAACCATCTCAGCGGAAAGAGCGCTCCAGGCCAGAGAAGGTGTCGAAAGGCACCAGGGCCCGTCTCAAGTGGGGACCAGCCTCCACCCCGAGACCCAGCGGGCTGGGCTCCACCAGAGGAGAGAAGGGACAGCTCAAAGACACAGGGGTCCGAGGGGGTGGGTGGGGCTGTCACAAGAAGAAGAGCTGTAGACAGGTGGCTGGGCGCAGCAAAAATAAAGTTCGCCCATAAAAACAGAAGGAACTTAGGTTTTCAGAGCATCCCTGTGTGAGGCAGACACCACGCTAGCATCTCGCACCAAGTGTCTCACCGAGTCCTCCATCTCTGCAGGGCTGGCGCTGTTACCACCCCACCTCACCATGAGGAAGCTGCAGCCCAGAGAGCTCAGTGAGCAGGCTCCGGGTCACACAGGTGCCACCAAGCCACAGGCCAGCCAGCAGGAGCCCCCGCCCCTGGACCGGAGGGGCGCCTGCCTCCGGGCACCAAGTGACTCCGGCCCTCTGCTTTCAGGTGTAGCGTCTCCAAAGAACATCAGCGCCAAGAGAACCTCCTCCCCACCTCCCCAGGGCGGGAGAGCTGAAGCTAGACGCTGGCAGAAGAAGGAACTGTGAGAAGATCCAGCAAAGACTTAGGAAAATTGTGTTAAGTAGAGAGGGAAAAGAAGAGGAACTTCTGTGTTCAATCAGCTCCGGGCAAGCGCAGGCCGCCCGAGTGGTGCCAGGCGCCCCGCAAACCTGGGGGTGCGGACTGGCTGGGCCAGGGCGGCTCTGGTTTCCACGTGGCCCGTGTGCCCTGCGACGGCCCTGGGAAGGGGAAGCAGCTGGCAAGAGACCCACCGGCCACACCAGCAGCACCTCCTGAAGGAGCCCAAGGCCTCCCCCAGAGTCCACCCCGCAGACCAGGAGAGAGGCCGCGGGGAGGCCTCCAAGACTGGGGCCACAGCGCGCAGGCAGGGGGCGTGGGGGGCGCGGGGGCCGGCTGTGAGCCGCTCTCCACCTGGTCCTGCACCACCTCCCCACCCCAGGACTCTAGTCCACACTGGGGCACCCACTCCTCTCATGCTTTCGCCGCCTCGCGAGGAAACTGTGACAAAAGAGGCAAATTCTGGAAAGGGATGTGGAGACCTTACTGCGCTCTTCAGCCAACACTGAAGGGCCTGTGATGCCTCGGATGCCGTGCCGCGCCCTCTCTGTGGATTACCTCATTTAAGTTTCAGAGGAGCCCGCTGAGGCCACCCCATTGTCCCCACTCCAAAGTAGACAATCAGTGCACAGCAGAGGAAGGCGAGAGGTCGTGGTGCCGGACGCAGGATGCGGCCATGCGGTCTGACCTCAGCGCCTCCACCCTTCACCACTTCTTGCAACCGACTCCCAGGACCCAGGAAACGGAACTATTATTAATTATAGTTCCTGGACTCAGAGCACGTCCAGCCTGATGAAGGAAGAGAATGAATGGATCCAACGCTCAGGAAAATAACCTGTGAACATACATGTATTACTATTGACGATGTGCACCCACCGTTTCAGTGATACAAGTGTGTCTGCAAGCGTGTGTGAGTGTGTATACACATGCATGCACACAGGCTGGGGAATCTCTGGAAAAACTGGGAAGAGGGACGGTGGGAATTTGATTTTAAACAACGGTGACACTAGTAGTCAAAAGGTAGAAACAACCCGCATGTCCACCAGCAGACGAATGAATACACAAAGTGTGGTCTAGCCAGACAGCAGAATATATTATTCAGCCATAAAAAGGAAGGAAATTCTGACGCACTGCAACATGGATGGACTTGAGGACAGTACGCTAAGTGACATAAGTCACAGTCACAAAAGGACAAATACAATGTGTGTGAGATCCAACTCTGTGAGGTCCCTAGAGGAGCCATGTCCATAGAAACAGGAAGTAGGGTGGCGGTTCCAGAGGCGGGAAGAAAGGATGCAAGGAAGGCACCCCGGAAGACCAGGGACCCCCTGAATGGGGAGCTCAGTCAGGGACTAGCAGTAAGTGGCCTCTGACACTGCCCGGTTCTGCGTGGCTGCCCCCTCTGACCCTTGGGACTCCAATCCATACTGGGACTGAATGGGGAGTTAGTGTTTAAGGGGGTAAAGAATTCCAGTTTCAAATGATGAAACAGTTCTAGAAATGGATAGTGGTGATGGCTGCACAACAATGTGGACGTACTTAGAGAGGGAGGGTACAGCTCAGTGGTAGAGTACGTGCTTAGCAAGCAAGAGGTCCTGAGTTCAATCCCCAGTACCTCCACTAAAAAAAAAAAAAAAAAAAAGTGGATGTACTTAATGCCACTTGTGAAGGTGAATTTTATGGGCCAGCTCAACTGGCCATGGGGTGCCCAGATTACACCTTATTGCGGGGGGAGGGTGTTTGGGATGAGATTAGCATTTGAACCCATGAACTCAGTAAAAGACCTCCTCCCCCAACACAGGTGGGCATCAGCCAACCCACTGAGGACCTGAAAAGGACAAGAGATGGAGGAAGGAGGAGTTCATCCCTCTTTCCCTGCCTCAGTATTTGAGCTGGGACATCCCATCTCACTCATCTTCTCCCGTCCTTGGACTAGAATTTACCCCACGGGCTCCCCTGTTCTCAGGCCTTTGAGTTCTGACCAAATTCCACCACCTGGGTCTCCAGCTTGCAGGTGGCAGGTGGCGGGGCCTCTCAGCCTCTTGAATCATGTGAGTCAATTCCTCGTAATAAATTAAATATATATGTCATACATAGACAGACAGTAGATAGACAGGCAGATAGATAGATAAGTAGATAGATGAGCACACTAGCGGGCCAGGATCTGAATCTCTGGGATCCAAAATCTGCTCTCTTAACCGCCACAGGAGACCATTCTCTGGGTACCCTCGAACACAACAGATCACAGGAAGTGTTGTTACTGGGAGTGGGTGCTGCCACAAAGGCCGGTGTTTATCCAAACAATGTGCGTAGGGGCCTCAAATGCCAGGTGATGGGCTCCGTCCTGACCAATATCCACAAAACACAAACAGAAAGGCCGTTCCCGAGTCAGGGTCACAAGCGTTCTCCAGGCTGTCGTGGGGATCAGTCTCAGCTGTAGAGTCAGCCACAGAACTTTGTCAGAACAGCCAGCTTCCCCATCCCTCTGTGTGACAGCAGGCTGGACCAGTGTTATCTAACCAGCCATGGCAATGCACTGTCATTTTAAATTGGGCTTTCAGGGGCCATTTAAGGCAGGAGCAGAAAATTCTTCTATCTGACAAAGACCATCTGAGCTACAGAGAGACAAAAATCAATTGGGATCACATGAGTGGAAAGGAACTTAGATTAGGGCTTTCTTTTCGAGTAAGAAATATAAAATGTCTCCTTGCCAGAGTCTTCAGGAAATGAGACCGATAAAACAACACATAGTTTTGAAAACCGTTCTTCAGTTATAAATTTACGGCCAATTAAGGGAGAAAACTGGAGGGGCAGCGTGTGACAGAGAAGGAAGGAAGAGGGGCTCAGGGCAGAGGGCCCCCTCCCAGAGCACGGCCCATGCCCGGCTCTGCCAAGAGCTGGAGTCCTCGTGCCCCAGGGCAGGGGCCGTCCTGTCTGAGCAAAAGGCACCCGCAGTCCCCAGACACCGAGACTTTGCTGCTGGTGGTAGTGGTCACTAAAGAAACTTTAGAGACCACAGAAGAACATAAAAAAGAGAAGTCACTATAATCACTGTCATCATTTGCATTTTTGGTATATTTCCTCTAGTCTTTTCTGCAAGTTTTTTAAAAATTAGAATTTATAGTATATACAGTTTTATATCTTACAGTATTTGCTTGGCACTTTTTCATAAGCATTATCTGGAGTCATTATGTATAATTTCTGAAGATATGATTTTTCTGTTGGTGTTTGAAAGGAGAATTTAGTGGGGTTTGGGGGTTTTTTTTTCTTAAATTGAAGTTTAACTGATTTACAGTGTTAGTTTCTGTGTACAACATAGTGATTCAGTGAATATTATATATTGTTTTTCATTATAGGTTATTACAAGATATTGAATGTAGTTCCCTGTACTATATGTTAGGACCTTGTTGTTTATCTATTTTATATATAACAGTTTGAAAAATAAATAAATAGATAAAAATTAAAAGGGAGGGAAATTGCTCAGTGGTAGAGCACATGCTTAGCATGCACGAGGTCCTGGGTTCCATCTCAAATCCTTCCATTTAAAAAATAAATATAGCAGTTTGCATATCTGCTAATCTCAAACTCCTAATTTATCCCCAGCCCCCATTCCCCTTTGGGAACCATAAATTTGTTATCTATCTCTGTAGGTCTCTTTCTGTTTTGTAAATAAGTTAATTTGTATCTATTTTTTTTTTTAGATTCCACGCATAAGTGATATACAATATTTGGAAGACAAGATTTTTTTAAAGGCTGTACAGTAGACGAATATATGTATCAAAGTTTACATAACTAATCATCTATTGTTGGGCATTTGGTATGATTCTAATTTACAACTATTATAAATAATGCTACAATGAAGACATACATGCGTGCACACACATGTATCTACGTCTGTACATAGACACAAATCTTTGATCACTTCCATAGCATCAATTCTAAGGAACAGAATTACTGAGTCAGAGAGAATGACTATTTCTCAGGCTATTGATATAAATTTCCAAATAATTGTTGTAAAAATAATTCTAAGTAATGTTGCATTTTTGCAACTCTAGACATAAATGGCACTTACATCCCGCTGTTTTTCACATAGACCAGTTTCAATCATGCCGACCACTGAATCAGTCCTATAGGCCAGGAATTTCCCGCTTGTGTTTTGAAGTATCCTCTTCTGCTGCCTCCTCACAAATGAGCTGAAACGTGTTCCGAGTCCCTTTGGCAGCGCCCCCAGCAGCACAACTCACGTTGTGTCTGCACCACAGGGAGGTGGTAACGTGCCTGCCCTCCCCTCTGCTGGAAACTCCAGGGAGTGGCCCTGTTCCCCTTTGCATCCTCCCCGCCCAGCTCCTTTCAAATATTCCATCAATGGTCTCAAACTGTTCTTTAAACTCTTCCACACCAGGGCCCTCCTAGGAAATCATTAAGTCCCAGGACTTTAATGTGAGATGAAGCTGAGATCTTGGGCGAGCTCCTTCCCCTCTGGTGTTTCAGATACCTCCCTCGGAGGGTTACTGGAAGGATTAAGTTAGATAACTCATGAAAAGTGCACTTAGTAAGCATGACAGGAACCTAGAAAACATGCAAAAAACAATAGCTTTTGTTTAAAAAAAAAACGTAATACATAATAACAAACCCACCAAAAAATTGCTTAATCCTCTACCCACTGGAGGAGATTAGAGAACCATACAGCTGTCTTTCTCATCTGAAGCTCGTCCAGGTCCTGGATGCCTGGGTGGAGATGCCGGACCCCAGGGACTGCGCCAAACCCACAGAACCTCAAACCAAGGGTGAAGGAGGTCTGGCAAAGCTCGACTTGGAATGGCAGGCGGGCAGCTGGTCTCAGCTGTGTGCAGAGAAGAAGCGAGGACAAGCTGCTGGGAAATCAGAAACCAACAGCCTGAAGCCAACCCAACTAGGACAGGCCCCTGGGACACCAAGAGCAAGCAAGCAGACCCACGGTTCCCAGTGCCCTGTCTCCTCCCAACTGGGAGCCTGGAAGCAGGTGACTGGTACAGCGCTGCTCCCGCTCGGGCCCTGACAAATCTGCGATTGTTCATGGACGGCACTGGGAGTTGAGTCACCAAGGCATTGTCCGGCCGCTCTATCAAGAGGAAACAGCTGGACAGACCGACACCAAGTGCAGGAAACCTCCACCTCCACCAGGGCTCCCCTCAGGGCCCCCGCCCTGTTTGGGAGGTCCAGCGTCAGCATCCTGCCAGCCTGTCCCAGGGGACCGCTAGCCAACCACAACCCATCCACAGCCTGAACAGACACCCCTACTTCCTGCTCCCGTTTGCCTGGGGCAAAATACAAGCTCTTTGTGTGGCATTCTGGCAACTCTCATAGGGGTGGGGAGGTGGGTCTCCTGGGTTCAACCTGCCAGTAAACAGAAACCAAGGTGCAGGAAAACAGGCAGTAGACAAAAAAACACTCCAGTGAATTTGAAAAGGACACACCTCGTGGCAGGGAGATGGCTTTTCTCTGGCCTGAGACGTGAGCAGTGGGCAGCACCTTCCTGCCAGGGCACACCAGACAGGGCCACGGGCAAACCTCCCGGGAAAGGGGAATTCTTGCCAGCTTCCTCATCTACAGACTTGACCAGGGGCTCCTGTGCTCCAACAGAGGACCCCAGAATCCCTGCTGGGTTTAGAAATACCTGGGGAGATACCTGGGTGGCTCACGCCTTACAGTCAGAGAGCCACCTCCCCCTCCTGCCCCCTGCACTGAGTAGCTGTGCGGCCTGTGGTGTGTTATAGCCTTAAATCAAGGTTTGCAAACTCGCAGCGCCTGCAGAGGCAGGTGAAAAACGTACACGAGCAGCTCTAACTGGATACACAGGCACATTCCCACACTGTGGAGACGGGTGGGTGGCAAAAGTGTAGGCCCCACCGGAGGGTGATGCCCGGGACGCAGAGGCAGCCCATGGTTGCCTCTGGGCAACTTGACCTCCCTTCCACTCTAAAGTCAGAAATCTCTAAGTCTGTGAGATCTCTTCAGTGTTTAAACGTTGGCTCTAATAAACAATCACATCAACTGGTCCCAAACAAAATGCATCTGAGGCCTGAACCGGACCTAAGGGCCAGACTAACTCTGGCTCCCCACCTGAGCTCCCTGTCTATAAAGTGAGCCGGCTGTTGGGAGGGTGAGATGGGGCGAGGCCTGCGGGGTGCCGCATGCTGCCTGACCCACAGGAAGCACTTGGCAAAGGGCGGCTGTCTAGTGGGCAGAGCCGGAGGGCCTCCAGGAAGAGTCTCCTAAGGAGGAAACAGCGCCCCGGCTCTGGGACCGAACCCAGGTCTGCAAATGAGCCAGGGCCAGAGCCAGGCTGGACCCAGGTCCTCAGGCTCTCACATAGGTCCACAGACCCCAGCAGCCTCTCCCAGTCACACTCAGTGTACCCCAGGGGGCTCTGCAAATGTCCCCTGCCAGTGTGGTCTCGCCAACTGCGACAGGCAGCTCCCCAGGCAAGTGCAATGCACGTCTTCGCTCCACGCACGGGACTCAGCCTCACGTCGTGCAGGTACGGGGCTCGCTCGCTCACTCGCTCACTCGCTCCCTCGCTGGGGACTGACCAGATGACGGGCAGCAACGCCCCTTCCCCAGCCCCCTGCATTCCTGCCTATGAGCAGAGCAGGTTCAGTGGGCTGGTCCCTGTGCCGAGCTCAGCCCCTGACCTATCCCGGCCCAAGTTGGGCAATAAGGGAGGAGTGGGCACGAAAGGATGGGGCGATGTCATCAGGTAGAGAGGCTGATGCTCAGTGGAAGCCTGAGCAAAAGAAGGCAGGCCAGGTGGCTGGGAGCCGTGCTTGGGACTGGAGCAGGGGTTGGGGCAGCAGGAGGAGAGAGGATAACTGGGTGGCCAGGTGGATGGGAGAGCCGGCAGGGAGGGGAGGCTGTGGCCACTGGTGGGACCATGTCCCCAGGCTGAGGGGCTCTGAACCAGCTGGCCTGCTGGGGTTCTGCCACACCAGGGCACAAACCAGGCGGCATGGGGCAGGTCCTGCAGGATGTAACCAGCCAGGTTTAGCCAGCCTGGTCCCCAAGCACTCGCCATGTTCCCTGAGGTGAGTCAAGGCTGCGTCCTGTCCCCAGGCCCTGGGGGTATCCTTACTGACCTCGTCCTCACTCGAAAACTTCCCACCCTGGATGTCCAGCTATGCCCCTGGAACTTCTCCTGGCTCCTCCCAGAGCACACGCTGAGCTTTCCAGTTACCACCAGCTGAGAAGTACATCTTCACCTCAGAGAGGCTGAGGGGAGGAAGAGAGGAACCTGGGACGTGGAGGACCGAGGGGGCCTGAGGGACAATCTGGACAAACCTCACGTCACAGCATCAGGCCGTGCCCTCCGGACTCTGGAACACTGCAGCACCTCCCCCCCACCTTCCATATTCCCACCTGGGGACCTCCAGGCCACAGCACCAGCAGACATCTCACCTCCCCAGGGGCCCTGCAGAACCAGAACAAAGCCCAAGGTCACACACACCTTTCAGACCAAGCCTCCCTCTCCTCCCCACGTCTCAGAAGGTGCACTGAACGGAGGGCGGGAAGGAGGACAGGGAGTTCTGGTTAAACACCAGCCCTGCGAGGTGAGCAACGGGAAGGGAGAGGAGACTGAAAAGAGAACACGCAAACATCACGTGTTAAGATTTCACAACACTCCAGAAAGTCAGAGAACTCCAGAAAGTCTGGGAAGTCCACAGCCTCACGGTCAGCTTCCCCACCTGGAAAGAACAGACTTCGGAATCCCCCAGATGCGGGTTAAACCCCTTCTCCAGCACATTCCACGGTGTGACCTTGGGGTCGGGGGAGTTCATGAACCCCTCTGAATCTTGTTTTCCTCATTTCACAAAGTAGCTGCCCAGCACAGTGCCTGGTGCAGGAAGAGAAGGCAATGACCCCGGGTTATTCAAGGCTCTGAAACTCTCCTCCCAACACTAAACCATCCTCCGCCCCTTTGTAAGCACCCTGAGGGCTAGAAGTATGGTCCAGTCTGGGTTCAGAGGATGAGAGTGGAGAACATTCGTTTGTGACTGACTTTCTAAACAACATCCCATCTGCTCCAATGTGGATAGGACCACCTGAGGGGCAGGTGTCTGCTCACAGACTCGCACGGAGGGCGCTCAGCTCCGTTTTCAGCCCACACCCTGCGGACACCATGACCCCCAGGCTCAGCCCCAGACCCGCCGCCCTCCCACAACGTCCACCAGAGTTCTGTCCTCCTAATCAGCTTGCCTCACTTAACTGATGCTACCCCACACTGTTTACATCCCTGGAGACGCTGGGCACAAGGAAGGGGAGGGGGCACATACGTTTTCCACAGGATACAGATGAGGAAACAGAGGCAGGGAAATGAGACTGCCTGAGGGTGGCTCTCCACCCAGGGCAGGAGCAGTGGAGATGCTCTGGGCAGGAGGGGGAGTGAGTGGGCGCCAAGGAACCCAAGGGTAAACACGGTGTGTGAGTGGAGGCCAAAGTTTTCCCATGTTTGTCAGTAAACACAGGCTAGGTCCCCTGATCTACTGGGGGGAGAAAAATAGGGATCAGGTAATCCACAGGTAATCACCCTCATCGTCACCACTAACAGCTGCAGAGCTTTCTAGACGCCAGGCAGGTTCCAGACACTTAACATGTATTGACTCACTTAATATTTATAATAAACTTGTGAAATTATTATCCACATTTTACAGACGAGGAAAGGTATGAAAGAGTTTGCCCAAGCTCACACGGCTGGGGAGTGGCAGGCTGGGATCTGAACCGGGACGCGGGACCGTAACCACTTCCTTACACTGCTTCTCAGCACACAGGCTCCTCCACCTCTTCCCCAAACCACCCAGGCCCACCCCTTCACCACCCGAGTCCTGAGCTGCCCGGCTGGCAGCAAGCCCTCAGGCCCTGAGGTTCCAGGACCTGCAGCAGCTGCCCCCAGGTGCCCCTTCTCAGATCTGCTGGATGGGCTCACAAAAGTCCCCTGTCCCATCCTCTCCTCCAGGCAGGGACGAGACACAGGAGGAGGTGGGGGCGGAGGAGGCAGAATTCTGTTCCTGCTGACTCAGAATCCCTGGAGAACAGATAGACGGGGGGATTTCTGAATGAGTAACTCACCGCAGAAGAACACAGTTATATAAATCAGCCAGAAACACAGTTAGAATTAGGGATGAGCTTTCACAACCCAGGCCAGGGGACTGGAAAGTACCCACCCCTCTCCATGTGTGCGCCTTCCCTGATGCGGCCCGCCCCGGGGCAGAGCTGGGCCGCTTGTGGGTTTCCAGACGCCCCTGACTACAGAACTGCAAGTTTGTACCCCACGGGCAGCAGCAGAGGGGTTGCTAAACGCATTTGGATTTCTCCCACCAAGAGAGGAGAGACGCCTTAGGATATAAAACTCAGACGGACAAATGAGGGAGCTCTGATTCCTCTCCCTCACCACGATGTTTTTGTTAAATTACTTCTATCAACGGGTTTTTATCACTGTCTCTCTCCAACAGCTTATAAAACTGAGCCTGAGAAATGTTTCAAGGGCCCTGCCCCTCAGGCCAGGATGTGACAGCAGGGGAAGCTCCAACTGTCCCATCGCAAACCCCTCGGGCAGAGCGAGTCTTCCAGCAGGGAGATGGATGCTAGAGGCGCCCGGGCTGCCCTCCGAGCCTGAGCCTGCAGAGCGGGAGGGGAGACCCGGCAGGTTCTGGCTTGTATTTTATTTTTTCCATAATTTAGAATGAAGTTATCGTTCCTGTTCGAGTGCTTTCTTCCATAAAACCATCCTGCTGGGGGGATGAAGATTTGTCACCCTCCAGGCTTACAACTCACTCTGGCACTCGGTGTTGGGGTCTCAGGCAGGGAGGCTCCGGCCGAGACCCGGCCACAACAACAAGGGGCTGGGATGCGTCCACAGGCAGCCGCGGGGCGCTGGGGTCAGGAATGGAGTTGTCTGCGAGACAGCTGGTGGAACTGGAGAAGAGACGGAGGGGAGCTGTTGTCAAATAGTCCCACGTTGTCATGTGGACGAGGCGGCGGGCTCACCCTCGGGCCTTGCCGGCAGAGGCCTGGCTAAGGATGGCTCCAGAGAGGCGGGTCTGCAGACCAGACCGTCCAGCCCTGCAGAGGGGGTGCTCACCCCTGAGACGCCGGAGCAGGGGCCGGAATCCACCCAGGGCAGGCGTGAGTGGAGAGGATGATCCAGGAGGACCCTCCCTCCTCTGAGGTGTGTGGTCACCTGACAACCACCCTGGGGAGCTGCGTGGTCTCAGGAATGGCAGGTCCTTTTCCTGCTGTTCCATTATTACCCTCTATGAGGTGCCGGGGTTATGCTATGCTCTGCGCATGCACCGCCTTGTCTGACCTTCACCAGGGCGCTGTGAGACCCGTGCTGGGCCAGCCACGGAGCAGGTGCCCAGCAAATATCTACTGATTGAATGAATGACGAATGACTGAATCCTTTTTACCAACGAGAACACAGGGGCCCAGAGAGGGTAAGCATCTGGCCAAGGTCAGGTAGCCGGCAACAGCAGAGCATCTATGACACCCGGTCTGAGCCCCCAGGGCTGCACCCCAAGCCACTGCACTGCCCACTGAGGTCCTCAGAGACCTTTACAGAGTTGGTGACTGTGACCACATGTGACAAGTGCATCGCTAAGCAGTATCAGCTTGTTTTCCAAATATGTTCTAAGAAGTATGCATTGCTCTTACAAGAGAAAATAACGAAACTTATCTAAATGTTCCCATTCAGCCCACAATCTCACAAGCCAAGGTGGTGTGTCCACTTAAGAACTTGGCAGGGGATGGGTGTAGCTCAGAGGGCATGCTTAGCATGCATGAGGTCCTGGGATCAATCCTCAGTCCCTCCATTTAAAAAATAAACAAATTTTTTAAAAACCCACCTAATTAGTTCCCATCCCCACTAGAAAGAAGGAAAGAAGATAAGAAAGAAGGGAGGGAGGGAGGGAGGAAGGAAGGAAGGAAGGAAGGAAGGAAGGAAGGAAGGAAGGAAGGAAGGAAGGAAGGAAGGAACTAGTTAGTCAATTAAAAAGACAGTAAGTAAAAGAACGATTCAAAAAATAAAAACATAGAGTTGCCTGCTAGGATATGGGGAAACTGGACCACTCATGTACCACTAGTGGGAATGGAAAACGGTGCAGCTGCTTTGGAAAACAGTCTGGCAGTTCCTTAAAAGGTTCAACATTCAGTCACCTTCATGCAGCATTTCTCCTCCCAGGTATTTTCCTGGGAAATGAAAGAAGAGAAATGAAAACACACGTCTAGACACACAAAAATTATACATGAATGTTCATAGCAGCATTATTCATAACAATTAAAAGGTAGAAACAAGCCAAATGTCTGCCAAGTGATGAACGGGGTAAGAACAAACAAAATGTGGGATGTCCGTGCAATGGAATATGATTCAGTCTTAAAAAGGAATGAAATTTTGATACATGCCACAACACGGATGAACCTTGAAAATACCACGCTAAGCGAAAGAAGCCAGTTACAAAAGGCCACATGTGGTGCGATTCCATTTACATGACAGGTGCAGCACAGATAACTCTATAGAGACAAAAAGCATATTAATGACTGTCTAGGGCTGGGGAGGGGGCAGAAGTCGGGAGAATAGGAGAGACAACTACTGGGTACAGAGTTTCTGTTGGGAGTGATGAAATATTCTAAAATTGACAGTGATGATGGTCACACAACTGAGAATACGCTAAAAACCACTGAACTGTACCCTTTAAATGGGTGGATTGTATGGTATGTGAATTATATCGCAATAAAGTTGTTGTTTTTTTTTTAAAGAACCAGTTGGCTATCTTCCTTAATTTTAACAGATTACAAGGAATCTGATAAGGGAGATTAACTAAGGGAAGGCAGCAGTTCACAACCTCACTAGCTCTTGCCCACAGCCAAGATGTCATTCAGTCATTTAACAAACATTTATTGAGCACCTACTATAAGCCATCACACTGTATCTGAGGTCAATAACTGCTGCCCGTGGGCTGAACCCAGCTGCTGCCTGTTTTTGCCCAGCCTGCAAACAAAGAATGGTTTTTACATTTTTATAAGGTTGGAAAAAATCAAAAGCAGGATAATATTTCCCAACATGTAGAAATTATATGAAATTCAAGTTTCAGCGCCCATAAGTAAAAGTCCTCTGGCCACTTTTGGGCTAAAGGGCAGAGGTGAGTAGCTGAACAGAAACCAGATGTTCTGCAAATCCTGAAATATTTACAATCAGGTCCTTTACAGACAAAATTCACCTATGCTAGTTGCTAGAGACGTAGGGGAGAGCAGAAGTGAGCAGTAAGGGTCAGGGCCTCAGTCGTGTGGGGTTCTCGGCCTGGGCAGCAGGGGTCTGAGGCCCGCACACTGAGTAAGCGCTGCGAGCCCAACACAGGGCCGCCCCACCAAGCTCCGGGCAGACTTCCCTGGGGAGAGAGTGGGCTCTGAGACCCACAGGACCAGAAGGAGGGGGCACGCAGCCTGAGGAAAACTGGAAGATAGCCACCAAGGGCGATTCGGAGGGCAGGGCAGGGCCTGCAGAGTCCTGCTGCCCTGCTGTCTCTGGCCTCGCAGCCCCAGGCTGACTGTATACAAACCAACCCCCTGCAGGTGCTCTGCAGAGACACAGGGGGAGAGGCGATCCCCAGGAAAATGGTGCCTGACCACCGACCAACGCGCCCAACAGCACTCAGGGCACAACATAAGAGAAAGATGCAGTCTCTGGCTTAAAGACGAAATGGGACGTTGGGGAAACAAGCCCCGGCCCCCAGCTCTGCCTGCAAACAGAGCAGAACTTGCCTGGAGTGTTTCCCCATGCATCCCAGAGGGCGGCCCCTTCAAACGGAGCCAATTAGGGAAGCTTTCCCTACAAACTCTGCACAGTTTCCTCAGGGCACTTAACTCTACCTGTATACACGTATTCACTGATTCACTGACCAGCTCCTACCCTAGGATATGAGCTTTGTGAGGGCAGGAAATTTGTTCTTGGTTTTTTTTTCACTGCTGAATTCCCAGCACCAAGACCTGACATAGAGTAGGCTCTTCTATAAATAGTTGTGGAATAAATGTAAACACAAAACATTTAAAGAAAATTTAAGGGCTACATGTCTTTGATTTGCAAACCCGGGCAAGTTATTTTTTTATGGCTCGGTTTCCTTTTTAATACAATAAAAATAATAAGTGTGTGCTTCACGGTAAGTAAGGTAATGCACATAAATGCGGATTATTACTGGTATTCATCATCTTGTGTTATGTGTCTGTTTTGTGTCACGTGTTAAAGGAGAGGTTTTAAAAACATATCTCATTTAGTTCTCATATAAACCCCATGAGGTAACTTTTATTACAAACTCCCTCTGGACACATGAGGGGAACCTGAGGCTCAGAGGGACTAGGTAAGCGGTCCAAGGTCACACAGTAAGCCACGGAATTAAAATTCAAACTAGCACCACCGGGCGTCAAGGTCTGTGCTCCCTCGTCTACGCCCAGCTGCAAACTAAACGCCGAGGGAGACTGCGGGAAGAGAGACTGTGTGTCCTGCAGCGGCTGGGGCATGTTCACGAGGGATGTGACCTTGTTCTGAAGGACAGAAAGGGTTCCGATGAGCAGAAGAGCAGGTGAAAGTCATTCTAGGTCAAAGAAACAAAGGAGGAGGTGGGGACAGTTCTTTCCCAGAAGAAATGTACACTGTCGTAATACAAACAAGAGAGGACAATGGTGGAACCACAGGGTTGGCACCAGGATGAAACTTGAGATGCATCCGGTCAGACCACTTGTTCTACGGAACAAGAAAGGCGTGGTGAGCTGGGAAGCTGTGAAAGCCGCATCCCGTGCCCAGGTGGACGCCTCGTTCTGAACCAGAGGCATCCTTTCTCCGACACATTTCACCCCCCTCCGGAAATCCCAGGCATGCACGTGCTCGCTCCAGCCAGAGAAACACAAGTTCACCGTCCCCACCACCAGCCATCGTGATGTGAGTTTTACACTCACCCGGCTCGGGGTCACAATGAGCGGCTGGCATCTCAGAACAGAGCTGGGACCTGGGTGAACAGGGCTCCTGCTTCCAGTTGTGGTACCAAGTCTGCCTGCGACTCACCACTTGCTGACTCATTCGTTCAGCCCGAGGTTCCTGAGTCTCTCGTGTGGACCGGGCACTGTCCTAGTTACTAGGATTCCGCAACCAACACACAGGCACGACCAACGGGGACACCTAAATACACTCACTCTGTTCAGACTGAAGCCCTCAGAGAGGCCGCGTGCATCACCCTGCTGCCCTCCACCACCCCACAAACACAAGAATAAACAGACTGGTTAAGGCACAAACCCACAATGTCACAGAGCAGAAGGAGATGCAACAACGTGATTTCAGAGGCTGGAGTCTCTCTAGAAGGGCAAGTGTTCACTGACTGACAAACCTAAGAGAGCCGAACCCTAAAACCTTGGCGCCAGAGCCCGCAGAAGGCTAGGGACGGCGGCTCCGGGGTGGCTGCAGGCTGCAGGCCTGAATAAAAGTCTGCTTTGGAAAGAGCTCCCCTCCACCCCCAGCCCATCCCCACCCAGGTCTCCTCCCCGACTTCCGCTGGCAGGTGGCTGTGCTGCCCCTGCCCCAGGGTTACTTCTCTGAGAGGATAAGGCAGGAGGGCTGGGGACCGGGGACGCCCAGCACAGGGGCACCACGCTGAAAACGGGGCATTTCGCTGACACAGAAGACCGAGACCCCCCCACCATGTTACCGTCAGGTTCGGGGCACAGGGCCTCAGCCTGAGACCTCCCAGGTAGGTTAGAAGATTCTTCTCCAACAGCTCTTAACAGCCCAAGAGAAAATGCCGAAGATACTAACTTACTAGGTTCCTAAATGAAACAGGCCGGCCAGGTCACCGGACATGAAACCCAGAGTCCACAAGACTGTCCCTCCACCCCCACCACAGACAGACACACACACACAGCTTAATGCCCCCAGGCAAATGCAGGCAGACTACAAGGAACACCAGGCTGCAGGAGGAAGGCTGTCACAGGAAAGAGGGAAGACACACACACACACTTTACAGGAAATGGTGAGGAAGACCCCCCCTCCCAGGACGGAACCGTCACCAAGAGTCTCAGAGAAACACGAGGTGGCACTGACGCCGGGACACAGAACACGATGCTGCGAAAGCAAAACAGGTGTATTTAGAAAGCACAGGAATTAAAAATACTCTAGTTAACATGAAGCCCTCAACAGCAGGCTAGCAGACAAAGCCCAAGAAATCTCCCAGATTTCTCCCAAGACAATAAAATTATAGGACTCATCCAGGAGATCCAAATTCTAGGAGCTCCAGAGGAAAAAAGAGAGAAAATGCAGGAGCGAATCAATGAAGTAATTCAAGAAAAGCTCTCAGAACTAAATAACGTGTGTTTCAAGACTGGAAGGTCCCAGGGTGCACTGGATGGAAATACACCCACACGGAGGCATGTCATTTGTGACGCTTCAGAACAGCAGACAAAGAGGAGACTTTACACCCTAGGGACTCCAGAGAGAAAAACGTTACCTACTAAGGATTAAAATTGGAATCACATCAGACTTCTTGACAGTAACCTTGGAATTTAAAATTAAGCAATGCTTTGCACAAAAAAGATCCCTCGCCTAGTACCCAACAGCGAGCCACCGGTTCAGCAACGGGTGAGTGTGGAAGGAATACTTTTGCAGATCCATGAGGCCAGCGCATGTTCACGGGGCACCTCCCGCACAGCGCGTTCACCGCCGGCGCTGTCAGTGCCGATGACCCACGGTCCGTCCCCGAGACTCGAGGATAGGGGCTGCGCCTCAGTCCTCTCGAGAGCCTCAGCACCAGGGCTACTAAGGAAGGGGCAGGCAGGGATCGCTCAGCAGGGGGAAGTGAGTCAGAACAGAGCCCTCACGGACAAACTAAATGAAGGGTCCACTGCCCATTGCCGTGCAGGCGGTGGGAACCCGAGCCACGGCTGGGGACCCTTCACAGCCCATCAACCTGCTGACCCAGACAAGAGTTCTAGGCGACAGGGGAAACTCAAGCCAGGAATGAACGATTCCAAGCTCAAGTAGCATTGCTGAGGTTACCAGGTTTCTGGGTTTCTTTTAATCATTTTTCTGGAACAAGGTGATACACAGACAGATGAAGTACAACCAATCTGAGCACGTAGAATGGGGACACCGAGGCAGAAGGCTGGCTCTGGGTGCGACCTAAGGGTTCCTGGAGAATCCCCAGAGGGAGGGCACTCGGACCTGGGCGCTGGGCTGGGGCAGGGGGACCCTGTCTCCTCACCCCACCTGTGAAGGCCAGAGCTGTGAGACGCAGGAAGGCCCTGGCCTGGAGACTGGGAAGGAGGTCCCGGTCACTGGCTGGTCAGCCAAACCAGGCAGGAATACAAGCCCTGTCTCCAGGCCCCCCCCAGTACTGCCTGGCCCCCCCTAGGTTTTCACAGAGACGTTCCCTCGCTGGATCTCCAGGTCGGAAGGAGCCACCCAGGACGAGCCCGGCGTGGCCCCTGCAGCAGGCAGCTTTCCGAAGAGAGCCTGTCGCCCGCACGCCCACCCCGGAAGCAGGCACTGGAGTCTAACTGGATTCCCACAGACCCGGGACGATTTCATGCTCTGCATGGTGGCGTTCCTGAAATAGAAACTAAGTCAGGGGCCTGTCTGCTTGGCTTCCGAGACTGGTAGCTCGCTAGGATCTGAGCTGCCAAGAAGGAGCCTTTCCTCCTCAAAATGGTCCCGAAATTCCAAAATGACGCCGAACAGCACGCCTTCCTCCCAGGGCCCCAACAAGGTCTGGCTCTGCCGATGGTATGTGTTCACGGGTGCACACAGCTCCAGCTGGAGGACCAGCGCCCTGGGGTCAGAGGGAGCCTGGGGTCAGAGGGAGCCTGGCAGAGGGTCCTCCCCCTCGCCTCTCAGAGTCTCCCCAGTTCCCAGGCCAGTCCCCCCGGCTCACTCTACAGGACATGTCACACTCCACAGATGCGGCACCTCTCGGCTGAAGTATAGCCTCTGTCTCTCCAAATTCTCGCCCTTCTTTACTACAGAGGGGTAAACTGGGGCATGGGCAGGGAAGGCGAGAGGCTGCTGCTGTGGGGACCTCACTACCAGCAGAAGCTCTCCTGCCAAGTCAGCCGAGGCTGGGGGCCCATCGCTGACATGGGTGCAGGCGGTGCGTGCACAGGGGAGCTGAGCAGGCATGTGGATGGAGAGCGTGAGTGAACCAGCTCGTGGGTCAGCGTGTGCAAGGGTGTGCATGCATGCTACGTGTGAGCGTACACATGACGGCGAGAGGGTGCGTGTGTGAGAACAGGAGACGTGTGTGCCGGAGGAAGTGTGCAGAGGGCAGGCCCTGAGTCCTTGAGACGCAGTGAGGGATGGGCAGGGCGCCCCATCCCAGCCCCACCTCCCCCAGATTCAGACGCCAAAGTACAAGGTAAACACAAAAGGAGCCACCCGAAATCCAGGAGCCCCCGTCTCCCACCCAGCTCAGCTCTTCCCTCCCTCCCCGCCCTACTCGAGCCAGCTGCACCCAGCCTGGGCCTCTGGGTTCCTCCCTCGCTCCCCCTCAGCCTCCCTCTCTGACCCCAATTTTCCACCCTGCAACACTTTTTTTTTTAAGACAAGGAAAAATCCCCCTCACTTCCTCTGGGAGCAATAAATTGGAGGATTATGGAAGTGACATTCTAAAAGTGATCTGAACTACTCAGAAGAAAAGGGATGGAGAAAATACAGGGCCTTTTGGCCCAGATTCACTCAGAAAGAGGGAGGTTCTGCCTCCAGGGAGGGGAAGACCATCTGCACTGCCTGCCTTGGGCTGAGCCCCAGCCGGCAGCAGAGGGCACAGGCCTCTAAGTCGCAGTGCTTGTCTGGCACGCCAAACACAAAGACACAGGGTCCTCGCGGGCCCAGAGAGGCTGCTGTCTGGAGTCGGGGCAAAAACTCCACTCTCCAAACTGCCTTCCCTCATCTGGGAGCAATCTGCCCCGCTCTCCACCAAACAGCACATTAAAGGGGAGAGCCTGCCCCTCACCCTCTCCTGGGTGGCCAGCTGAACATGTGAGAGTGACCAAGGGGCAGGCTCAGGTCAGCCTGACATCAGACGTTTGTGCCCATCACCCCAATCTGTCCCTTTGCCCCTGAAACTGGACAACAGCCGAGAGCACAAACTTTGGAGTCAGACTGACACACTGGCAGCCGCTCGCCAGCAGAGGCTCAATTTCCTCCCGAGAAGAAGAGGTGGCGTCGTGGGGACAAGTACGCTCGGTCTGCCCCACCCACACTCAATCAGCACCTGACGGACAGCAGTTACCGCCGCTGCCACGGCACACCCAGCCGACTCTCCCACAGCACCACTGCGGTCCTCCAGATGGGAAAGGCAGGTCGGCCTCTCCCTGACCTAAGCCCTCCAGGGGCACCCACTTCATCCGAGGTAAAAGCCTCGGAACTCAGAATGGCCTTCAAGACCCTGTGTGGTCCAAGTCCCGTGACTTTTCCCTCGCTGGCTTCCCTCCAGCCATGCTGGCTCCAACGAGCTTCCCACACTCCAGCCTCAGGGCCTTTGCATGCCCTGTTCCCTCTGCCCTGGGGTGCACCTCCCCCAGATACCTACAGGACTCACCCATCCCGTCTTCCCTCCCTGCTGACATGTCACCTCCTCAGTCAGGCCTTCCTTAACACCTGTCCCCTGCCCCATCCTTGCACCCCTTTCCCTATTTCACTCTTCTCCAGAGCAGCTGTCACTACAGATTTTAATTATTTGTTTAGGGTCTGTCTCCTCCAACAAAATATAAGCTCTTGAGATCAGGGATTTTTCTCCATTTCTGCATCCCCAGTACTGGCCCCAGGGAGCCCTCAAACATTTGTGGGGTGAATGAGCCTCAGGACACTCAGGACACACAAGCCAAGGAGAGGGTGGGAAACTCGAGTCCAAGAACCGTTCGCAGGCTGCCAGTCCTGTGAATCTGAGTGGGTCCTCTGGAAAAACTGCTCATTTCAGCCACTTCTCAAGGTCACTTGTCCAGGAGGGGATGACAGTATGACGATTTCTGGGAATATGCTGTGGTGCTTTCACAGTGGGGCACCCTATGGAAACGGAAGACCCCAAAACTATTTCTCCAGTGGCAACCCCAAGGCCAACTTTCAGTCCCAGAGTGGGGGCCCTGAGTGCTAACAGGAGACCAGAGAGAGGGATTTACACAGACAGTTCCTGCCCTAAGGGACCAACTGAGTCAGGCTGGAGGTTCTGGGACAGACAAGTACACTCAGTGCTGTTCCCCACGGAATCCCTTGTGCACAGCAGGTGCCCAGTAACTGTCTGGCAGAAGCATAAATGAGCAAGTCCCACACCGATAACCACGTAGAGAATACAAAGATCACCAATGTAAAAATCCCCAATAAAACAGTTGACCTAAAGCCGCATGCAGACAACAGCTACCGCAGATAAGGCTGACAAATACAGTGACTGTATTTTTATTATCTTCACATCAAGGGCAAATGTGCTCCAAGGCAGATGCTGGGAACTGGTGCAGGAAGCCACGGGGAATGAAGAACGAGCTCAGGAAGCCTCTTTCCAGTGAGTGCATTTCAAGAATTAGGCCGAAACACTGCAGATCATGACAGAATGCTCTCCGTCGCTATTAGCTGTGATTATAGCATTGTTTTTATTATTGCCTTGGCACCCCTCCAAGGGAACAAGCAGGAAACCAGGAGACAGAACACTCAGGTTTCCCACCGAACAGTGAGCCAGCTGGGTGCACCAGCTCCCCGCTGAAACATCTGCACCGGCGCGGCCCCGGCCACGGGGATGCTGGGATGCTTCACTCAGTCCTCCAGGGCCCCTGAGTACTTACTTTGTGCCAGATGCCGTCGGGACACTGGACAGACAGGGTGAGCATGGACAGTGCTGCGCCTTCTCTCCTGGGGCTCCCTTTCCAGGGGTGCTGACTCTGTGAGTCCGAGTGCAGCCAGGCGCCAGCCCTCCAGACACACCAGTTTCCAAAGAACACCCCCTCTCCTCCCCCGGGAGAAAGGACTCTCACTTGCAAAGGGTTCTGAGCTCTGGCTGAGGAAGAGGCTACGTCCATACTGCTCAGGACAGTGAAAGCTGCTCTGGAAGTCAGCAGCCTCAAACACAAAAGGCAGTCCTGCAGATGAGCCCGTCCCACAGCTCCCCAGTGGAGCCGCTATTCCTCCCATTTTGCAGAGGAGGAAACTGAGGCTTCCGCACGTCGAACTTGTCTGGCAGCCAAGAGTATGAGGACCGGAGAATCCCGAGTCCCCAGTTGCAGAGCACTGCTCATGCCCGGGATGGTGCCCGGCTTGCGAGTGGGAGGAAGAGAGCAGCGCACCGGACAAGCATGATGAGAAGAGAATGAAAGACATAAAAAGAAGCAAATGGAACTTCTAGAGATGAGAAATACAATATCTGAAGCGAAAAACACACTGGATGGGACTAATTAACATCAGGTTAGACACTGCAGAATAAAAGATCACTGTCCCCGAAGACATAACACTAGAAACTATCCAAGATGAAGCACAGGAAGAAAAAAGACTGAAAAAAAAATTAATGGAGCAACAGCAACCTACAGGACAACATTCAACAGTCTAACATACATGTGCCTGCAGTTCCAGGAAGAGGAGAGAAGGGGGAACAGAAAAATATTTGAAGAAATGATAGCCAACCAAGTTTTCAAATTTGCTAAAACCACACTCGTAATGCAGGATGGGAGGGGGCATTCCAAGCAAGGCAGACCACACCAAGGACGCCGAGAAACGAGGGTATTACACAAAGACAAAAGGGACACAGCGGCCCCGAGCGGGGAGCCGTGAGGCTGGACACTCCTCTGGTCCACAGCAGGCTCTGCGTGCCTCCCTTGGCCACTTGGACCTCATCTTGTAGGCCAAGGGATGACCACCTCACCCTCAACAAGAACAAATGATTTTTGGAACCTCAAGTCAGACTGCACTTTCCTAAGAAGGAGGGTCCACGGATGAGAAGGGACATCTGAGGCCCAGCTGTGACATCTGAGCCCTCAGCCTGTCCCCATGGGGATGTCCCAGCTGAGATATCCACCACCGGACCCCATGTGGAACCAAAAACAGAGCCAACAAAAACATCCTACCCATCCGAGAAGGGTCTTCTCCCTGCGACTCCGGGAACCAGGTAACTCTCAAGTCAGAAAGGATCTCAGGGATCGCACACCCTGCCCTTTCACACATGAAAAAAATGAAAGCCCAGAGAAGTGACATGACTGATCCAGGGCCAGCTAGGAGTCCTGACTCCCAGGGGACTGCTCCAGAAGACATCCGGAGTCAGGGCACATCTACACATGCATCTCTGCAAACTCACGGCAGCACCTCCAGGGCAAAGGCAGAGTCCCGGCCTCACTGAGCTCCTGACCTGCCATAGGGTGGGCGCTCCATACAAGCCCCCCTCATGCGCACTGATCAAAAGTAACTCTGGGCCTGACTCGGGAAGGGAGGGAGAGAGGACTCCCTGAGATTCAAGGCCAGAGCCGTCCTGAGCAGGCCTCCCTCGGTCCGAGGGGGACAAGAAAGAGAAAGAGTAGAGAGATTCAGAGAGAGGGCCACACTGGTCTGGCCCGGGGAGTCAGCAGGTGACCCCCAGAGGCAAGGATGGGCTGGTGTGGGAGGGACACTCCTCTGGCCTCTAAACCCTGCTCCTTATCAGACTGGCCACGAGCCAGCCCTGTGCTTGGCTGCCCTCCTCCCGGGGAAAGAGAGGAAATTGTTGTAAAGTTTCCTTCCCCCCGCACCCCTCCACGGCGCCCTCCCTCAGCCCAGCTCCACTGTGGGCTCCGGGTTGGGCGGCCCCTCTTTACAGGGGTTAAGAATGAGCAAATTCTTGAGCTATTCCTGGAGCCTCGATTTTTATCATCCTTCCATTCTGGTCAATTCTGAGAGGCCAGCGGCCGGGAATGCCAGAGAGGTCTGAGCCCGGCCCACCGAACCCAAAATAACCCCCTGCGTGCCTCTCTCAGGCCCTCAGGGATCTGGCCACGGGGTGCACGTTTTCTGACAAAGCTGCCCCCGGGCCCGGCGAGGTCACCTCACACACAGGTGTGGGGGACTCTGAGGCACCCCCAGGTGAGCTGAGGGCGGTGGGAGCAGGTGGTGGGAAGGGGATAAGAGAGACAGAAGCCAGGGCTGGGATCTAGAAAATCTGGCTCCAGCCTCCTCCACTCAACTGCCTGGAGCCCCTGGGGAAACCAGGCTCAGTTTCCTCGTTGTGAAGCTTCCAAGCTGTGGCTTCCTCTTCCCCACAACTTCCTCTCCACCTCCTTGGGAAAGGCAGCGTTAAGTCTCCCTCCCAGAGCTGCAGACACTTTAATAAGAAGCTCCTGGCTTGAGTCCTGCCTCCTCCCCAAAGACATCTCAAACCCCTGCGACTGTGAAGATGGATGGTTTGAAATCAAGCATGTGCCCTAAGTGACTGGGGAGATGGGCTGGATGAGGGGCAAGTTCCTTTTCATATCGCAATGCGGTATTCATTCATTCAAAAGAGATGTGGGTGCCCACGAGGTGCAAGGCAACGAGAAACAGGCAAAGCACCAGTAGAGGGGAAAATCCAGGCCTCTTCTCTTCGGCAGGAATAAGGAGACAGAGACAGAGGTGAGCTGTCAGAGGAGGATCGCCCGGAGGCTGCACAGGTCCTGGGTCTGAGTCCTCTGGCCACACAAAGGCTGCTCAGTGTCCTGAGGTGGGCGGGGGCTCCCAGGGCTCAGAAACACCAGGGCCGGTGGAGGCTGCTCCCTGTACCACTAGGCTTAGGACTTGGCAGCACCCAATGCTTTTCTTCCTGACATCAATCAGGAATGTGTTCAGGATACCTGATTTAAAACCACCACCATCATAAAATAGACATTCCTTCTTAGATGTTTCTTTAAAGTTGCACCACCCCTCCGATGAATGTCTGTAAGGGTTTTTTGGCAATAAAAATTTATTTCTTGGCAAAATTAAAATTTGGCAATTTGGGGGTGGGGCTCCAAAGGAGGAAGGCCCCACAGTCTGAAGAACCACCTTCCACCCTTCCCTTTGCCCCAGAGCCAGGGAGGGGCTCACCCTCACCCCAGCCTACAGAGAGAGGGTCCAGGCCCCCCACCTCACTCGTGGGCACGACAGCACCAGAGCCAGCCACAGTGAGGGCCAGGGAGGCCAGATGCCAGCCGTCCCCCAGAACTGGGGGTATTCTGTGGCTTTCCGTTTCAGCATAAGCAGGTCCTGCAATCAGTATTAACATCCCAAAGACCAGTGGCCCCAAAAGTATTCCCAGAAGAGAAGAAAATGTGTCTGACTCAGGTCCTCCGACTCCAGCGGGAATGTCAGCACCCGAGCCCTGGGGAGGGAAAGGTCACCTCGCCTGACCTTCTCTAGCCTGCAATGTCTAGGTGGGGAGGGGGGCTCGAAGCCTCTACCAGTTCACCACCCTGGGCCTGGAGGCGGGGGGGGCAGGAGCACCCATTTCCAACCTCCCCATCAGCGCAGGCAGCCCCTCTGGGGAAGTCACACACACATGCCAGACACAGGTTGCTGTCAACTTCCTGAAGCACAGTGCTCAGAGCCCAAGGCACGGTCCACCAAGCACCCCACAAGGACACCGAGGCGTGTTAAACAGCCGAGGGTCGTTTGGGTAAGCAGCGACCAAAGTGGATGACCAAACTGCAGTCACTCACGTGGTGTTTGGTCCAAAACCAGGTGTGACTATCAAGCAGGAGGCTCCAGCTGCTCAGGCAGGCTCCTCCTCCAGGTCCTCAACCGGGGGCTCTGGCTGCCCCTCCCGCCATCTCGTCCTTTCCTACTTGGCCTTCGGAGCCCACGCCTGGGCGCCTGGGATGCTGCGGGGCCGAGCCTCGGGGGGAGTGGGAGATGCGGATGGAACCGAGAAGGGTTGGAAGCCCGGTAGGAAGGGTCAGGGGCTCACGTAACCCCGCATCAGCTGCAGCTCTCACACACACAGAACACCTCAGGCCCCGAAAGAGGCCAAGTGCTCACTTACAGCGTCAGTTGCTGATGAAGTGATGCCTCTTGATTTTGCTGCCATGTGAGCGCATCCTCACAGCCACAGAGAACCAGAACCGGGGGTGGAGGCAGAGACGGGTCTCCTGGGTCTCTGCTGATGGACTGGATCCCTACCGTACACCTCAAAGTAGCAAACTCCACTGAGTTTTTCCAATTCCTTGGCCAAAAGGAGCAGCTGAGGTTTCTTGCCTTGCTTGTGATGCCAGATTCCTCGCAGGTCTGCAGAGTCAGCTCCCCACACTGAGCGCTGGGACACACTAAGCCTGTGAGCTGATCTGATATCACGAACCCTGCATCAGTAGCACAACGCTGGCGCCCCCGTCACCCAGAGAAGGGTCAGGGCGGCTCCGAGAGTGCTGCAGAGGCTGCTCCCTCCCACCCCATGGTCCCCACCAGGCCCTGAGCACCAGGGAGGGGCCCTTTCTGCCCCAGTATAGCTGCCGCCCAAGACAGAGGAGGAGAGTGGCCACGAGGCTGGGTTGTGCACGTTTCAGCCACGAGACATTTCTTTTCCAAGAGCTGCTGAGGCTGAGCAGGAAGAAAACAAACCACCAAGGGGTTTTCAGCCTCAAAAGCCCACTCAGCCTTTGTTCTCATTTGATGGATGCACAGCCCACCGGGCAGATGAGGGGCGAAGGAACGCGGGTGCGGAGGGAAGTGCACTTCATCAAGTGCAGCCTGAGATCCCCAGGGGGAGGAAAGTGATGGATGGTTGCCCTGGGGAGGACCTCACCAGTGGATCCATGGCAGCATCCTCTAAACCGGGGCTGGTGTTCCCTAGCGACCCGGAGCAGGTTCTCCCCTGCTTCCTCCTGCCTCCCTGCCACCTGAGAGACATGTCACAGGAGAGGAGGGCGACCATGCACAGCGAGTGTTAAGAAAAGGAAACCATACAGATACCCCTCGGGAAGTCAGGACGTTGGGTCCACCGTGAGTTGCCTGAGAGGTGGCGTCTGATCACGCAGGCTGGGTCTTCTGGCTCCACTGCTGCAGGTAGGAGGGGGCAGGGAGAAAGTCTGGAGCACAGCAGGTGTGCTGTTTGCTGGCGAATGAATGAGCGGGTTCCCAGCAGAGGCCAAGTCTAGGGTGAGCAGCTGGCTTTCATAAGGACCTGTCACTCACTGATGCACATTCTCCAGAGATGCTCTCAAAGTCAGCAGCGGGTACCAAGCAGCAGAGCTCCCAGCAGCTTCCAGAAGGCAGCCAGGCTCCAGCTCTATGCGCACAGCATTCCGGGTGCTACTGCAGGTGTCCCAGAGTGAGGAGCCCCAAGCCCTCCTCCAGCTGGCTCCTCCTCCTCCGAGTTTATCTGCTGCAGCCCAATGGCCAGGCCACGCCCATCTCGCCCCCGAGGTCCCAGCTTGCCTCCACCCCTGCAACCCAGTCCTCAAAGCCCAGCCGCTCCCCTGGGTTCCTCTGCAGGTCCTCAGACAAAGTCCCACCCAGCCCTGCCCTTCAGGGATGGTGTCCGGTACAGTCTCCCTGCGCTGTGGGTACGGACTGCCCCTCATAGGAGACGGACACAGGCTGACGGGCCACCACCATCTCCAGCTTCTCTGTCCACAGTAGGGGAGGGGCAGAGCCTAGACAGATAGTTCCACCCTGCCTCCCCCTCTGCTGCCCCCAGCCTGGGCGGTGCGCACAGACCCTGGACTGGCGCTCCCTCCCCACCCGGCCCATCTCAGCGGCAAGTAGGCGGGAGCCACTCTGGCTGCTAGCTAACCTAGAGTGACTCATGCCCTTGGGAGGCTCTGAGAGCTCCCCTGCCCCACCCGCCAGGTCCCCACATGCTGCATCTGGATCCAAACCCTGGCTTCAAACCTAATTGCCTTCCTGGGGGACCCAACGGCTCTTCCTCACTCAGGTCTCTGCGGTTTGCATGTCCACTTTTTAAACAAAGCTGTTCAGAATCTCCCAGGATTAGACGATGGAAAATTGCAAGCGCAGACCTCTATCGCACTTTCCCTAAAACAAAACGCATCATTCTATACGTTCACATCCCCTCATTCCAACCCAGCCCGCCACCCTGCTCCCCCGAGTCCCTCCCTCTACAGGCCCAGGCCCAGGTCGGGGCTGGAGATTTTAGAGGGCAGGATCCGCTCCCTCTGTCCTCTACGCCCCCGGGGCTTGCTGGAGAGCATCAGGGCCCTAAGCCTCAGCCACCATACTGGGGCAGGTGGCCAGGTTCCAGTTTTACAGCCCCTTCTAGGGAGGGGGCATTCATATCACAGTTCTACACAGATCTACTGAAAGGGCTCAGGTGGGCCTGTCGGCTGAGACCCAGAACAATGCAGAACTCCCTCCCACACAAACCCACTTGGGCAAACACGCTAGGACAAGCACACACACACTAGTGCACGGCCACACCCTGTTCTAACCTCGCTCGGAGCACCCCCTGAGACCACTCCCCTCGCCTGGCCACCGCTCTCAGAGGCCTTCTCCCCGCTCTGAACCTGACACCCTCTCCTCCCTGCGGGAGGGTGGAGCACTGGATGTGCTGGGTGCCCGCACAGGTACACAGCTGGGGAAGGGTGGCCCAGGCAGAGGGGGATGTTGTTTGGGTTCTACAACAATGTATTCGCTCTAATTTTTCTTTTTCGCCTGAGGAAAGGCAATCTTTTGAATCTGCACGAAGGTGCTGTGAGGGTTAGCAGTGGCCCTGTGATGCCAGGGCCAGGGCCAGGAACAGGCCAAGCTTCTACACTGGAGGCCGCAGGACCCTCCCGGCCCTCCTACAGGGACAGCCAAGCCTCCCTGACATGGGGTGGTCCAGGGGGCCAGCTGAGCTGCCTGACTCTTCAGACGCCCTGGATGGTTCTCCACCCCCATTCTTTCCAATTTCCATCACAGGGTCAGACATTTTAATAAATGTTGACATTGGGCATAGAAATGGTCACGAGACTCTCACAAAGTAAGTAATTCATTCAAAGTACAATGAATTTCCAGGCACTGGAAAGGGAACTGGAAGGAAGGCAGGGGGGGAGGGGCATGTAAACTCAAAAGCACAGACAGTGTTAAACAGCAGAGTTTCAAAACCCACCTCCAGGTGGCTGCTGCATGGGGACTGAGGCGCACGCGCTGACACGTGAGCCCGCAGAGGCGCTCCTGCCGGTGGCCCACCCTCAGGAGCCTAGTGGGGCAGGCTGGGTTCGGGCTGTGTTTCTGGTTCAGAGGAGGGCAGGTGGAGGCTGGCCTCCCTCAGGCAGGTATGCTCACCTCCCCACGCCGGGGCTCTAACTGAAGCTGAAATTATTAACTTGTAGGGCTGGAGTCCAGCAACAGAGCCTCTAACTCCAAAATGCGTGGGGCTGAGGCCGGAGGCAGTTCAAGTGAAAGGGCAGCAGGGGTGCCAGCACAGGACGGGTCAGGCAGCAAGACGGGCCACTAAGCAGACAGGTGACCATCCCTGTAAACAGCTTCCGCCCTGGCCCAGCCCCCATCAGCCATCAGAGCTCCCGTTTACTCATTAACTTCCTCCTCCGCCCACCTCTAGGCCAGAGGCAGAGAGGGCACCTGGAGAGGAGGAGGGCTCTGGGAAGCCCCCGGCCTGGAAGCCAAGACCCAGGCAGGGCCCTGGTCAACTCAGAAGCCACCTCTACCAGAGTGAGAAGGCCCCTGAGCAACGGAGGCAAGGAAACCCGCCTAAAGAAAGTCTAACCAGGCGGAGGCAGGATGAGAACCTCCACCGGCCAGCTGCTCATCGTTCCAGAGGCCCAACTGCAAGATGAGAAGTGGCAAAACCAAAGCCTTCTCAGGCCAAAGCCCCAGGAGAGGATAAGCCTCCTGTCTGGAACGGCCTTCTCTCAGGTCTCCCCTACTCTGCCTTCAACACAGACGTGCAGAAGGACAGTCATCTGGCTAGAAATGACTGGTGATGCCAGGGCCATCGGTCCCCCGCCCCAGGCTGTGCATCCTACCGGAAGCTCCCCAGCACGTTCTGCCCCAGGGGTACCCCACCAGGGCAGGCCCCATGGAAGCTCTGTGACCTGGCAGGATGGGCGTGAGCAGCCTGGACGCGTGGAGCCACGAGGACCCTCACCCACTTGTCGTCGGGTCCTTCTGTCCCCGACACCTGATCATCAGCAGACTGGTTTCCCTCAGCATGGCCTCGTGCCCGGCTGCACAGCCAGTCCGCCTGTAGGCGGGGCCCCAAATCCCAGGGCAGCGAGATTGAAAGCAGACACCCCACCATGCCCTGGGGAGGAGGGGGCAAGACTTAAAATGGGAGCCCCGCACCTCAGCTGCAGCTCCAGGAGGGACTCGGGGCGGATGCCCAGGAGGACAAGGGCGGCCGCAGGCCTGGTGGGAAGGGAGTCAGATGGCCTAAGTTTGCGCCCGCTGGCACTCACAATGCGGTCTTAGGCAAGTCTCTGACCCACGCTCCACCTCAGCTCCTGCCACTGTGACCGGGGAGAAATGATAGCAACCTCAGAGGACTGTTGTGAAAGTTAAATCAGATTTAAATGCAGATTTAACACAATTTAAATTCAATTCGTTGTGGAAATATGTAAGAAGTCTGAAACTGAGGCCAAGGATGACAATGACAGATATGAATACTGACACGTGAGTATAATGTACAAAGCATGACAGGACTAGAAGGGCTGTGTGGCCGCCCCTGGGACACCCAACAAGCTCTGCTGGAACTCACAGACTAGGGGATCCCTTGGCAAGAAAAGCCAGCAGCCAGCACCGTCCTGCTCACCACACCCACCAGCACACACAGGTTCTTCGAAGGTAAGAGATTTCCAAATCACCCAGCAGGAGGAAGCCCCGGGATGCATCCCACATCACGTAAGACATAAAAGGCCCAGGTCTGCAAGCAGCACCCCAGAACCTGAATCAGCCCCACCACACCGCGGTCCTGCCCAGGCAGGCTCCGCAGGGGCCTCCGTGCGCAGGTGCTGCGATCAGCAAGACCCTGGGAGCCCTCAGGGCAGAGATGAGGACCCCGGAGAGGGTCGCGGCAGAGGGCGCCCACCCGGAGCGCCGGGGGCATCCCGGCAGCAGCCAGTATAGAGGAGCACACGGGTGGGACTGGCCAGATTCCCACAGTCCTTCCTGGATGGCGGGCGGGAGGTCCTCCACCCTGGCTCCCAAGCCTGCTGGGAGGAGGCAGGAAACAGGAAGCTGCAGGCCTCTACTGCTTCCCCGGGCTTCCTCCCTACGATCAGGGTAGTTAAAAGAAATTAAGAACACTGCCAGCCACCATTCAGAGACAGTGGGGAGGGGGAGGTCTCTCCTGGCTCCCGAAGCCAAGTTTAAGGAGCTTATCAATTCAAAGTCAAGAATTAGGGTGGAAGAGGGGAGGGAATAGTGCCGTGGTAGTGTGTGAAAGCGTGCTCCAGGTCGCGGGTTCAATCCTTAGTACCTCCATTAAAAAAACATAAAATTAGGGCGGAGAAACATCTAGAAAATGTCAACATGCTGATCTATCCCCTCCCCTCCAAGCCACAGTTAAAGAGCAAGACAGACTCTGGCTTTGGACAGTTTATAACACATGGATTTTCAGAGGCCCCACCACACAATGGATTCGGAGCGACACCGACCTGCGTTCTTTGAATCTCCTGCGAACACCTTGGCTGCTGACAGATCAGAGAAGACCCCAGGATGCTCCTGCAGGAAAATAAAACATTAGGTCATCACTTCACTGTGAGGCCACTCCAGGCTGACCTCGGTTCAGCCACGGCCACTCTTTGGGCTGCAGTCTCCCATCAAGAACCCATTCACTCAACAGATGGAAAAGTCCAGAAAGGGCACACGGGTTCCAGCTGCTGTGCCAGTTCCACTCGGCTGGCGCTGTGTGCTAAAGCACCATGAGAGAGCCCCAGCCCTGGCTCGCGGGAAGGACGGCTGTGATAGATTAGTGATGTCTGCCGTGTGCCGTTCTAGAAGGAACAGTATCCGTGCCACACAACTGCCACCCCTGGGGTAGACCCTTGGCATCCAAGGATTTAATGTGTGCAATTTGATCACTCACAAATGAGACAAAGTTTCACGATACGTAAAAGTCTGTAACTTTACTGAGACACGGGTTTGACTCACACACCCTCTGAGGCCGAGGTAAAGGAACAGGCCACCTTGTTGCTTCCATCCCTGCCACATCCAAAGTTACTCGTGGGGAGTAATAAAAACTGGTGGAAAATGGCCACCAAGTGAGAGATAAAACTGCAGCAGCAGTTGAAAGGGTAGTTAACTTGGGGTGTGAAGATATATACAGGAAACATTTGGCCCTCTGCGGAAACATGACTCCAGAGAAAGCCAGGCCCGTATACAAATCATGCTGTGGATGCAATTTAGGACTCTAGAAGGTGCAAGATTCAGTTCTTTTTTGTGGGGGGAAGGGGTGGCAAAACGGACCTTTTATTGTTGAGATATAACTGACATAGAACATTCTATTAGTTTCCACAATATTTGCATAGACTGTGAAGTGATCACCACAGTAAGGCTGGTTAGCATCCATCAATATCCAGAGTTACAAAATCTCTCTTGTGATGGGAACTTTGAAGATCTACGCTCTGAGCAATGCTCAAGTTCACAGTATGGCATGACTGTTAACTCCAGTCACCACGTGATACATCATACACCTTCAGGACAGAGAACGTTAGGATCCACCCTGAGCCTACTCCCCGCCTCTCAGCATTGAGTGCTGGGCCAAGGAGAACACAGAGGCAGACAGAATCCATGCCCAGAGGGGCTTCCAATCTAGTCGGAGGAACCACGATGTCCCCTGGAAACAGCAAGTGGCCCTGCCTCAGTCCTCCAGTCCCCTCTGCATCCTTTCCTCACCGCCCCCATCCAGCCAAGCCACAAATGACCTCAGTCCTGCTTCCAAAATATCTCAGCTGCCCAGCCACTCTCCCCACCATGATCTCCTCTCTTCACGGACCCCATACTCACCCTGCTTAGGCCTATCCCAGCCTCTGCGACCCCTACTCAAAAACCTGCAAAGTTCCCAGGACCCCAAGGCTGACCGCAGTCTCCCAGCACCAGCAGGCAGCACGTGGGGGGCATGTAACTCCTCTTCAATGAATGGATGGATGGAGGGATGAAATTCCTTGGCTGGACATTTAAAGTCACCCACAGTATGGTCTCTATCTACCTGTCCAGCCTTTCCTCTCTCTGGTTCCTCCCACACAACCCACTCACCGGCCCAACTGCACTAGTCACGCGCCCCAACACTCTCCCAGCGCCTTTCCTCCCTTCTGTCGAAATGCAAGCCGCTCTTCAAAGGTCACATCAAACACCTCTTGCAGTATAAAGTGTTCCTCTGGAGTCAGGGTGACTTAGCCCCCTGTTTGAACCCACATATTAGAGGCCATTCATCTCATATTTTGAATTGTCATTTTCCGAAGCCCTTTCTTAACCCTTTACTGCATTATATGCCTCATGAAGACAAGGATCCTTACCATTTTGATTTTTGCACCATCAGAACTTCACAGACTCTTGTACCAAGACACACATACTAGGTGTTTGTGGACAACACTGAAGGGTCACCCCACGCAGGGTGGGAAAGCCAGGAGAGACGAAGACGTAAAATGCCACAGGCTCTCCAAGGAAAAGGGTTCTTCTGGTATGGGCGGCCAGGGAAGACTCCAAGAAGGAGCTCAGACATGAGCAGCATGTTGAAAGAGGGTAGGAGAGAGTGGGGAGGAGCCTTCCAGGAAGATGGAACAGTAGGCGCTAAGGGGCAAAGATGGAATGAGCTGAGCGGGCCTGGGAGATGAGTCTGGCCGGACCAAGGCTTCCTAGGGAAAGAAGTTGGGGATTAGGCAAGACAGGCAGGCCAGAAGAGGGGAGGAGGGACGTGAAGGGCTAGGCTAAGGCTCCCAGAGGAGATCCAAGCCCTCGTCATCCGTGGGATGACCGCCACCGCAGGCCTGGGCCTTAGTGGGAGAAGAAGTCCTGTCCTCTCTGGTTCTGAGCGCATCAGCCTAGTCCCCTCGGCGAGGTTATAAATAACAGGCATTGCTGACTGCACACCTGCTGCGCACGAGGCCCTAAGCTACATGCTTCCCATATGTTATCTCACTGCTCCTTCCAACAGCCTTGAGAGCTTGGTATTGTTATCCTCATTTTGCAAGCAGGAAGCGAAAGCTAAAAGAGGTGAAGGCACTTGGCCGAGGCCTCCCCGGCTCACCCGTGCACTGAACAATCCACCGGCAGCGCAGTTATATTCCCTGCAATGAGGACTGGCCCTCCCACCACCGACCCAGCGTCTCCTCATCCACTCCTCCAGGGCCACACTGATTAAGCACATAGTAGGAGCTTGAGAAAGCACACTGAACAGAATGGAGGCTGCCAGGGGCTGCAGGGGAGGGGGACATGGGGAGCTGTCTGACGGGTGGACAGTTTCAATTTTGCCTATGGAAAAGATCTGGGGATCAGCTGCAGGACAGTGTGAGTAAACTTGACATAACTGAACTGTATGTTTAAAAAAGGTGACAAAAGGTAATTTTTGTTATGTGCTTTTTAACCACAATTAAAAATTTTAAAGTTAAAACACACTTAGTAACTGACTTATTGGCTGCTCATAGCATCTTACGCTGTTAATTATCCGATGCTGGAAGAGACTCTAGAAGCATTTTAACCCAATAACCCTCCAAAACAGACAGCTGGAGAGAGGAGGTGACTTGCACAATTAGGTGACATTAGAGCTGAGATCGGAGCCCGGGCCCCCACAGGCTCAACAGTAAAGAACGGCAGGGACAGCCTAGGCAGGACAGAAGACACAGCACAAGAGGTCGGAAGCCACAGGTTCAAACCCTGCTTCTTCTACCTGTGAGTTCTGTGACCTCAGAAGTCATTTATTCTCTCTGAGCCTCATTTTCCTAACTTGTAAGAAGGCCATTAAAAATAACATCTGCTTACAGGGGAGGATATAGCTCACTGGTAGAGTGCATGTTCAGCACGTACGGGGTCCTGGGTTCAATTCCCAGTACCTCCAACTAAATAAGTGCCTCCCCCCCCCCAAAATAACATATGCTTTACAAGATTATGTGTGACATCCAGTCAACGTGCAGCAAAAGCACTTGGTCAACTACAAATTACTTTACAAACATGAATTGTTGTTACAAATATTAAATATCTGTTCATAGGTTTAAAGATTAATATCTGCTTGAGATTAACATATATAAAAGAGATAACCAACAAGGGCCTACTGTATAACACAGGGAACTATAGTCAATATCTTGTAATAAACTATAATGGAAAATAATTGAAAAAGAATAATTTACATATATATGTATAACTGGAATCACTTTGCTGTACCTCTGACACTAACACAACGTTGTAAATCAACTATACTTCCACTGAAAAAAAAAAAGATTAAAATCTGATTAAATCAGACAAAAAATAAACTCCCTCTCCATTCTGGTCTACTCTCAGCTGTTCTGGGCCTTGCACACAGCAGGTCTTCAATAAGTAAGCACAGAATTGAATTAATCCTTCAAGTTTTATCTACTCTGGTCTTATTCCCTCCTTCACCCCCAACCCACAGCCCAGCTGCACCGGCCATGCCAGGACCAGGCGGAGGGCAGGAAGCTCGTGTGAAAGTCTGCCTCGCGGGCTGCATTCCTTAGCTAAATATAAATAATTTGTCCAGTCCATTGTTTGACATTATCCATAATACCTCTCCTCCCCTTCCCATTACTTACAATGACAAGCTGACTGCACATCTTTATAGCAGAACATACATACAAAACATTCTCTATGGCTATTTTTAGTAAAGAGAGGGAAGCTGGCTCATATACAGGGATCAGAGCATGAGTCCTCAGTTTTCTCCACTAGTCCAGGAAAGCTTCCTGGAGGAGGAAATACCTGAGTCACCCCAGGGAAAAGAACAGCTGCCGGTCAGAAGGGCACCCTCACATAATGAGTTTGGTTCTCCCAACCAAAGGAAGGTGAACACTGGGGCCTTATCCTTGTTTGGGGGATGGGGAGAAAAGGTCCACCCAGCCCAGGGGATCCCAGACTCCCCCAATGCCTCAAACTTCCCCGCCACCACAGGCATTTGGGAAAGAGGTAGCAAAGGGATCTTTTTCAGGGCTAGTTCTGAAATACATAAGCACAAATACTGCTCTCGGTAAGGAGCTGGTTTCTTGTTTGGACTTTTTTTTTAAAAACCACAAAAAAGTTTTTTAAAGTCCCAAACTTGGATGCACAGATGGACTACATCTCCGACCCCGGGGCGTGCCAAAGCCCTGTCACTCTGATGCCGATCTGCCAGCGGTGGCCCAAGGAGTGGCCAGGGGTGCCGGGGGCTGCGGACAGCCTCCCAGCCCTGCTGAGGCCCCGCCCTCCCCGGGGGCGCTGTGTGGACCACCCCAAGCCGGTCCACTGGCTCCCACAGTCAGAAGCCCTTGACAACTCCGGGGCTCTCCCTTTTCGGCTGCATCCTACAGACCCCCCATCCCTTCGCCTGGGACTCCGCCGTCCACTCCCTTAGCCCCGTTCCCGAAGGGTCTTCCTCGCAGCCTCTCCCCTTGCAGACCCCTCTTCGGCCCGTCACCGGGCCCTGGCACTCTCCTTCTCCTCCCAGGCGGCTTCCCGCCCCCTCACCGGGCGCAGACCCCATCCCTCCCTCAGCTCGACCACTGCCGCCCCCCCGACACCCCCTCCCGGGGGCGCCTCAGGCCGCTCGCCCCTCTGGGAACCCGGTCAGGGGCTTGCCGGCCTGGGCCCCCCCGGCCCCTTAACCCCGGGCGCTCCCGAGCCCCCGGCCCGCGGCCCGCCGCCCCGCCCGCCCCGGGCTGCACTCACCGCCCTCCCAGGAATGTGGGGTGCAGCTCGCTCGCGATCGCGCGCCGCCGCCGCAGCCGCTACCACAGCCGCCGCCAGCGGAAACAGGGGGCGGGGCCTGCCCTGAACGGCGAGGCCGCGGGGCGGAGCCATCCGCGGGCGGGGCGGGGCCTGTCCGCGAATGGCAAGGCCGGGGGCGGGGAGGGGCGGGGCCGGCCGAGGGGCGGGGCCGGCCGAAGAGCCGCGAGGCCGAGGGGGCCCGAATCCCCGCGCGAGGTGTGGGGGAGGGGGCTGAAGCTCTGAGCCGGAGAGGGCATTGCGGGCGGGGCGGCAGGTGGCTAAGAGGTGTGCCAGGCTGAGGGTCTGCCGGGGCCCAGGGCCTCCAGCACCCACTGGCCGGATCCCCAGCGTCGGAGCCGGAGGGACCTAGGGGGAGGCCAGGGCCGTGCTGGGCGCGGACGTCCCAGGCCAGGCGTCCGGGGCCAGGCGTCCCGGGCCAGGCCTGGCTGTCCTCCGGAAGGCTTGCTCCCTCCCCTCCGCCTGGATTCTCCTTCGGGGCGCTGGTGCGACCCCTTCTCCTGCTGCAGGGGCCGAGGCCGCAGCCTTGTCAGAGTTTCGGGAGAGGTCAGGGCCAGGGAGTTCGCGCCCCTGCGCTCCGCGCGCAGACACCGCCTCAAGACCCAGGCAGGGATCGCGGCTTTCCCCCTGGAGCGGGGTTCGGTGGCCTCCCGCCCCACCCCCACAACTAGGCAGCCCTTTCCTGGTGCGCCTGAGATGTTGACTCTGCTATGCGTTGGAGACTGCCCCCTGAGAGGCTGTTGGAGGAGCCGCTGTCCGCCTCCCCAGGAGTAACGGCCTCCAAGTGTTGGTAAAGGGCACGGCGCGCCCGGGGGCCCTGAACTGCAGTGGGACAAACTCAGGTTACAAGTCTCCGGCCCAGGGCTTCCTATGGACCTTCCTCTCTGGGCCTGGATTCTTGAAGCCAGAGGCCTGGACTCTCTTCCAAAGTGACCACTAAACTGCCACCTCTTCTCCTCTTTACCGTTTTTGGAATGTGTCTGTGCTTCCCACGTGCACCATCCTGTGCTAAGAATAATTTGAGACAAAATTTTTTAACCTGACTGTAATCACCAGGTCTTTTCCTAGTTAGACTGGCAGTTTCTGCTCCTCTCCTGGGCCCCCTCCCCTCATACACACACGACCTTGTTTTTGTCTATTAGACTTAACTCAATAATTCATCCCCTCCGACTCCCCTGTCCCTTCCTTCAAACTCTTGTTTGCCCTGCATAAAGTCTTCCCAGGCTGAGCCCCTGCCAAGCCCCAATCTCTCTCGGCACTGCGGCAGCCCTTGAGTGCATGTAACTAGCTCTGCCCAGCTTCCAATAGAGGATATTGAGGCCCAGAGGTAGAGGGATTTGCCTGTGATGTCCACTAGGTGAGTGATCTTACTGTAAAGCCACTGGGAGGCAGCCTTGTGTGGTAGCAACCACAGGGCTCTGGAGCTACACAGACCTGGGATTGAACCCTGACTCTGCCTCTCATGGGCTGTGACCTCTCTCGGTAGGCCTCAGTTTCCTCACCTGTGAAATGGGGTTAGCCACAGGGCTGATGGAATGACCAAGATGATGGAGGCAAAAGCACAACATTTGATGTACAGTGGGTGCAAACATTAGCTTCCCCTGCCCGTTGAAGGAAGATACTCAAATCTGAAATAATATGATTATGGAGCCTTAAGGCTGGAAGAAACCTGAGCAGAATCCCCTCAGCAATAACCCAGAAAGTGGCCACACTGCTCACCCTCCTTCGACACACCCAGAGATGGAGGACTTGTGTCTCTGAAGGGGGTTACAGCTGGCAGCAAAGCTGTAGAGGGTAAGGAAGTATTCAACATAGAGGAGGCAAAGATGCCTCAAGGTCTGTGGGGCGGACACACACCCACTGTGTCCTCTGAGGACAGAAGTTAAACAAATGACCTGACAAGGAGGCAGGACACTCTTAGGGCAGGAAAACAGAAGAGTTCGGACATCCCCCGAAGCACGAGGTCACAGTTTCCTGTACCAGGCTGCTACGGAGTGTCGGGGGATTTGTGTCCTGGGGATTCTGAAAGTGCAGAGGACAAACTGCTGTAGATAGAGCGCCCTGCACAGGATCTTGGGGTGCATCCCCTCTACTCCTCTGGTCCTGCATTGTTACTAACGGTCCCCCTTTCACTCTCAAATACCTTGGTTTGGACAATAAATTACATGTCACATGAACTCTGAACCAAGGCAACACTCCAAAGAGCTTCCAGCCCTCCAGGGTCAGCAATTCTGCTGGAATTCCTGGATCCCCAGAGACTTCAAGAGATAGTGTGTTCCTGTATCCCCTTGAAATCACCAAATCAAATCAACAATTATAATAAGCAAAAAGTCAAGCAAAGGGGCAGGCAGCGCCTGCTGAATCGTGACACCTAGTGGGGAGAGTTCACACTGCGGGAGGCTGGGTTTGGGGGCCAGCGGTTTCTTTGTCAGCTGGTCAGGCAAAGAAAAGAGCTCCCGTTCACCAAGTGCCACGTGCCAGGGAGGGTTCTAAGTCCTTCCCATGTTCTGATTCGCTGAATCCTCGTAACAACTCCATGGTGTAGGGGCTGCTGTCATCCCTCCACTTTACAGAGGAGGAACAGAGGCCTGGGAGGGTTAGGTCACTTCCTTCAGGTCACTCAGCCAGTAGCTGGGCATGTGACTGCTACTTCATCCAGCCCCGAGCAGCTGGATGCACAAAGGTGCTCCAGAGTTGTCTCCCATCCATGGGGACTTTAGCCAACCCTCCGACGTGAAGGAACAGTGAGAGGCAGAGTGTACCAGGAGGTCTTTTTTCACATCTCCCGCAATGAGTGGCATTTTCTGCATCTACCAGGGGTGAAAATTGGGGCATTAAACCTGACAGTGAGAAAACATATAAACCATCAGTGACACGCAAGTGGAGCTGCCAGTTTAAAGACACACTTCTCAGCATGAAGAATGGTAACAGTTCCTTCCCTCCCCAAACCCTTGGACACCATTTGCTCATGGAATCTGAAGACTGGTGGGTCACTGGTCACTGAAATGGGCCAGCTGCACCCAGACTAACAACCCCAGGCCTCCCACCATTCTCCTGGAGAGGAAGGCAAAAGTGACCAGACTTTTCTTCTGCTGCCTTTTCATTTTTAAAGAATGCAGATCATCCCAAGGACAAGCCCCGCCTTCAACTTCTTTGTCTTCCCAAGCTAAGGTGAGGCAGGTGCAGCAGGACTGAGGAGCAGCAGACACGGACATCGTGTACAAGTCTTTGTTAAAAGGTTGCCATGCGGTGTTTGGGACGTGCTTATTCTAAAGAAAGTATTCATTGCTTATCTGAAGCTCGTTGTTTATCTGAGTATCCTGTATTTTTAACTGCTAAATCTGGCAGCTCGACTTTGTCATTGATTGTCACTGAAACCATTGGAAAACACAGTCAGAGGTCTGCAGACTTTCTTTTGCAAAGGGCCAAATTTGAAACAGTTTAGGCCTTGCAGGCCACCTGGTCTCTGTCACAATCACTCAGCTCCGCCGCAGTGGCACGAGGGCAGCCGTAGACCACGCGTAATCAGTGAGCGTAACTGTGTCCCACTAACACTTTGCTTACAGAAATAGGCATCGGGCCATGGTTTGCCAACCCCTGGACCAGATGAGAGCCTTTAGACTCCCGGCTATCTTCAGATGTGTTGTAGAGGCAAGAATGGCTTGGATCTAAATTCTCAAGCATGAAAAACTGAAGAGACTGACCAAAATCACGGAGCGTAAGGTGAGTATCAGCGCGTGTCCACGTGCACGTGTGAGTCAGCGCCTGCAGGAAGCACGTGCTTCTAGAGCAGGGTCAGGGTGGAGCAGTCTAGGTTGTACTGAGTCTTGGTCAGCCCCTGTCAGAAGAAGTTCTCTGTTGGAACTCCTGGTGGTCAGCATGTACTCCGTAAGGACAAATGCACAGGCAACGTTGTGAAATCAGAAAGCACAGAGGCCAAGAAAAGCAGAGCACCCCTGAGGAAGGCCTTCGGGTAGAGCTAAAGCTGTTGGGTTTGTCCACCTGAGGCAGAGTACTGAGAGGCACGTGGTGATGCCTGTGAGCATCTCTGCATGCAAGGGCACGAGTGTGTGTGTGTGTGCACCACGTGGACACCAGCTATCTGAACGTGTGGGAAACAACTGAGGAATTTGCATGGTAGGTAGGAATCAATACTTGTAACAGCAATAGCCATTCCAGCTACATTTGTATCATCTTTCTTAATGATCTTAGAATATTCCTGTATGCTTACCAAGGGCAATTCCATGGTTTAAAATCACACTTTAAATTCTGCCCTGTAAGGGTGAGGGTACAGCTCAGTGGTAGAGTGCATGCTTAGCATGCACAAGGTCCTGGGTTCCATCCCCAGTCCCTCTGTTAAAAAAAAAAAAAAGTAAATAAGATTAAAATAAATAAACCTAATTACTTCCTCCCCAAAAGTAAACACATAAATAAATGAATTAGTCAGCCCTGCAGACCAAAACCACCTGTAAAAGAACTGACCAGTTAAAAGCGTTCAACCCAAACGTGAATTGGCCACAGCACAGGAAATGTACTGTGTCTGGAGTGAGAGAACTGCTGGGGGCACGTGCAGGATAAGGACACAGATCCCACGGGCAATGGACTGTGCCGGGTCATGTGAAGGATTCTGACATGGACGTATGTCCTAAGATAAGTAAGTCATCACTGAAGTCTTTTAAATAAGCGAGTGGCAGGATCAGATCTGCATTTTGCGTCTTTCCCTCTGGCTGGAGGGCGGCGGGAGGCTTCAGCAGGGTTCTAGGCACGAGGTGAAGTTAGCATGGTCTAGGTTGGGGGCATTGACAAAAAAGAAATATGGATGGACTTGAGAGAGATCTTGAGAGAGATGCAGAAAGTGGAAGGCACAGACTGGATATGAAGGACTGGATATGAAGAATATGAAGCTGTCAAGAATGACTCGTCAGGTTTCTGGCCAGCCTCAGGGGACGTTTGGTGGGGCCCTTCCATGAGACAGACAAGAGGGGAAGAGGACCAGACTGAAGGGGAGTTTGGTGAGTTCGAGGAAGATGAAGACTACCAAGTATCCATCAGATTTAGTGAGTTTAAGGTCACTGGGAGGTCTTGGCAAGAGCCCTTTCTTTGCAGTGCCGAGGGAGAAGCTGCGCAGGAGACAGTTGAGGAGGGAGTTGGAGCTGAGAGATGGAGACATTGAGACAGTGCTTCCTCAGAACAGGCTATGGATGGGAAGACGTGTAGGGCGAATGGCTGACGGAGGCTGCAGAGCAAGGGAAGAGCTGGGGAACTTAACAGGAGAAATGAATCCATTATAAAACCTTGTGGGAAGAGTCCTACTTCTAGCAGGTCCTAACTGACCAGCCTTCCCGCAGGCAGCATCTGTACACTCTGGACAGCATACAGAAAACCAAACATCCCGTCAAACAACAACAACAAACAAACAAAACACCCCCAACTACCTGAGGGCTCCAGACAGTGCGCTCAAGTAGGTAGATTTTGGAGGGGGTTCAAAATATAGAAGAAGCAATTGGCATGAGATAAGTTTCCTTTTTTTTTTTTTTTTTTTTAGTTTTCCTGTGTTGGCCAGAGTCACAGTGCAGCATAAGATGGTAAATTTTGCAATAGAAAACCCACTGTCTTTCTGGCAGGAGGAACCAGAGGATGGAGCCCAGAGCAATTAAGATGCTGGAGAGTGAGTAGTGAATCCTAGGGAGGCGAGAGCCAGAGAAAAGGAATCCAGAATTTTCTATATAGTAAACTCTGCCCAAGTCTCTGACTCATGGCTGAACCATATATGAGCAGGAAAAACTGCAGGTATCCCTGCAAAAATAAATGAACCTAATAGACTTGAGCAATTGCCTGCTGCAGACAAGACAATGTTTGTAGTCTGACGATAGCCAAGTTCAGTACCTGCTAAAAGGAAACATCAACGCTCTTCTCAGGGATAAAATAGAATCCAGGGTCTCCTTAACAGAACCTTGAAAATATTCGTGCTAGGACCCACAACTCGCAGAGTACAAAAAGCCGGGGAAATGTGATCCATTCTCAAGGGAAAAACAAACAGAGGCCAACCCGAGGTAGCTCAGGTGCTGGAGTTGTCAGACAGCTGTTATAACTATACATAAAGATATAAAGAAAATACATGTGTAATAAAAGAACAGATAGGAAAGCCACAGCAGAAGAAAAGAGAAAATGTAAAAAGGAGCAAACGGAAATTTTAGAACTGAACGTCTGAAATAAAAATAACTCACTGCATGAGCTCAATGACCAAAGGGAGATCCAGTGGGAAGAGAAAATGAACTTGACAACAGATTGATAGAAAGTTAGTGCATCTGAAAGAAAGAAAAGAGATTGGAAAGGAAAAAAGTAACAGAGCGGCGGGAACCTGTAGGATAATATCAGAATGTCTACTATATGGGTAACTGGAGTCCCAGAAGGAGAAAATGGGACAGAAAAAATAGATATATTTAAAAGCTTATGGGGGAGGATCCAGTTGAGAGGACCAGGCTGAATATATGGGAAGGATAAGGGAGCAGAGATAGGTGAGGTCGTCATAGAAGGAGGGGAGGGATGGATCCAGAGTGAAGTGTGGAGACGTGGCTGAGGCAGAGAAGACGGCAGCGTTTGTACTGGCAACAGGGGGAAGAGGAGAAGATGCAAACAGGCCCCGTGGGATTTGTGTCCCACGCGGGGATTTTCATTTGATGCCTTCGATTTTCCTGGTTAAAGAGAGAGATTGAGAGACAGAAACAGAAGGTCACCTGGGGCAGGCGATGGTATAAAGGGAAGCTAGAGGTTTGAAATAATCCCCGTGGAAGAGTGAGTCCACCGGAGGCACCGAACAGGGTTCCCTACGTGTACTGAGGGCCCGTTGGAACATAGCAATCGTGAATTTACGTGGAACCAATGTGCCCCACTGTGTGACTTTCCCAGAAGCCGCCTGAGTGCACGCACGGTGATTCTGGACAGTTGGGTCCATCCAACAGCTGGGACTTCACCAGATGGCTGAGACAAACGACGAAGGGTCAAGGTCATGCTATCACCAGGACTGTTAAAGATGGGGGGTGGGGCAGACGGGAAGTGAGAGGGCAGATGGTGCCGGATAACAGAGCAGGGGTGCTGATGGGGGAGACGGTGCAGCAGGGGACGTTGAACAAGCCGGCCGGAAGGAGAGGAGGGGAGATTGACTCCATGGTTTGGAGCGGAACCGATGCGGGAGCCCAAATTGTGACTGTGCAGGTGGGCGGCTTAGAGAGAGCAGAGATAGGCTTCAAGGAACTGCAGGTCCAGGAGGACTGTGGAAAACGCGGCTGAGACGCAGATAAATGGTGCAGGGGAAGCAGGGAGTAAGGAAGCTTTCACACAGGGTGTGGAAGACGGTGACCAGACACCCTGCAGGAGGGCCATGGAGGATGCAGTGTCTGCAGGTGTGTTACTCACCTACGGCTGCAAACAGTGACCACAGGCTCAGCAGCTTAAACCAACACACTTTTACTACCTTGTGGTTTCTGTGAGTCAGTCCCAGCAGGGCTCAGCTGGGTCCTCTGCTCAGGGCATCCCAAGGTGGCAGTCAGGTGCTGGTTCCTGCTGGAGGCTGCCCTCGGCGCCTGGCCAGGGGGCTCTCCCAGCACGGCCACCTGTTTCATCGCACCAGCAAAGAGTCTCCAGAATGTGTCTGTTAGCAGGATGGCGTCTGTGTAATGTGACTTAATCACAGTGTGACATCCCTTCACCGTTGCCATGGTCCCTTCATTAGAAGCAAGTCACAGGTGCACGCGCTCAAGGGGAGGGCATCACGGGGGGTGTCGGGGAGTCAGGGATTAGAGGGGCACAGAAGGGAAGGACATATGGGGCGTGTGCTGGTCACTGCAGGACAGCACACTGGATGGAGGTGGGAGGCGGGAGGAGGTGGGACATGGGTCAGGACGAGGTGCTGAACATGTGAGGGTAAGGGTCTGGCTAGGGATGGATGGGGTGTCGGGGAGAGGGGCTTAGACTTCGATGGAAATTGGGTTCTCTGCCTTTCTCCATCCTATGGACTATGAAAAAGAAATCTGCTTAGTTACAAAAATATGTTGTGTCAAGTAGGTTAGCTTTGTTAAGGATATATTGATTTTATTTCCTCCCAAAGGCTGGCCTCTTTAAAGAGCAGATGGTCGAGGCACATACACTGAGACAGCCTGCGAGGAGTCTTGAAGATAAGAGAGAGAAAGAAAATGACAGCCCGTCTCCAGCATGAAAGGGAGGAGAGCCAGGAGGCCAAGGAGAAAGGGCAGAGTAGAAGCTGACGTTCTGAAATTGGAATCCAGCCTAGTGAACTCCACACGGTTGGGTGAGATGACCTGGTGCGACTGTCAATAAAATGACCAGAGGATGTTTAATAAGACACGAGGATCATAAAAGTGACCAGGGGCACACTTGCAGCCCTGGCTTGGATGTCTGGGATCCAAGTTGATATATATCCATGTATGACATTTTAAAAATTCACTAATGGGGGAGGGTCTAGCTCAGCGGTAGAGCGTGTGCTTAGCATGCACAGTTCCTGGGTTCAATTCCCAGTCCCTCCATTAGAAAGGAAGGAAGGAAGGAAGAAGAAAGAGGAAAAAATTTTTCATTAATATTATAATTAAAATATATATAGCATGACATTAAAGCTATTTTTAAAAAAGAAGCAGCAGCTGGTTGCTAAAAGGTGGGAAAGTTAAAAAGAGGGGCAATAAAATGAGAAGCTCTTACAATAAAAGTATATTTTCTAAAGCACTTAGTAGGTTGAAGTTAAATTGGACACATCATTTTCCATCTCCCTCACTGGAGTAGGCTAGGAGTGGAGACCCTCCCGCCCTCAGTTCTCACGTGGATGATGTGATTTGCATCACAAGTGCCCAGACTGGTCCCTAAGAACATCCACCACTTAAAGAAACCAGGGCTCCCTGGAGAGCTGCTGATTCCACACCTTGGTGTACGAAGTCAGAGCAGGGCTCAGCCTGCAGCGAGACGAGGCCAGAGCGAGGTGTTTCAAAGGACGCGGGAGGCAGTGTTGAAAGGAAGAGGGACACGGCCAAACATGGCACAGCTGACCATCTGAGTATCAGATCGAAATCAGAACTTGTGAAAAGCCGGAGTCCCTGATATTGAACACGGCTTATACTAAAAAAAGGTGCATGTGACTCCCCCAAAAATGTCAACTATGCAAACAATGTGCACGCCACAGCCAAGTGCTGGTTCACAATTAAGCTGTGAATTTCTTGTGCTTTTATCCGGGCAGTGTGACACCCGGGGATGAAACCGCCCTGGGATGTCTTATTTACTTATTCATTCATTTCAAAGTGAGAGTTTTAGGAATTTTGTTATTGTGGCTGGCAAAATTTGACTGCAGGAAGCCACACCCACAGATAATTGGCAGGCCAGGTGACCTCCAGACCCCTCCCCCAGACTCACCCCATCTCAGGGTGTCTCCGCATCTGTAACAGTATAGCGGCTCCAAACCCCAGCGCCAGAGTGTATGCAAGGCCTCGATCTTCACTGTAGTCGTCTCAGCCCGCCTGAGAGGCTGATTCTGCTTGCACTGTTTGGACAGAAGCTTGAAAATAAATATAAATAAGATGAATGACACAAACACACTCTTAAAACTTTTGTGGTAGGTTTAAAAGTGTGGGTGGCAGTAACTGCTGTAAGCATTGGGGTGCTAATTTGTATTTTATCTGGGTTTTGGGGGTAATTTTTAAAATTTAATTTAAAATTTTAATTGCTTTTTAGAAATTCACATAATATTAAGTTAACCATGAACCATTTTAAAGTGAGTAATTTTTATCTGCTTTTGAGGTGTTGGAAAAGTATAAAAGTGCATGACATATCGGGCTGGTGATAATTTCATACTAAGGTGGATTAAGTGTGAACCTTAAATGCTTAAATCAATCTGATTAGATCTGTAAGTTGAGACTTAATGATGTTTCATGAATAGTGTTTCAGTTCTTAGTGTTAGGCGTTTAGTGTCTAAGATTTTGTTAGATTTGTAAGTCTGCCTTAGATATTTGAAGTGCTTACGGTTTATTCTAAGCTAATTTGATTAATCAAATGTGTGACAGTAAAGTTTAGAGAATTTAGGAGCTAACTGAACACTAGTCAAAGAAAAAGAGATTAAACCTAAAAATACTAGCTTTATGGACAAAATAGCAAGATTTGCAAGTTGAACTTAATACAATTAGGCTTTAAAATCTACAACTTTATACTTCCCCCCTCAAAAAATAAACTCAACCCCCCCAAAAAAATCCTAAAATCTACAACTTTAATCAACTGAAAAAAATTAAAATATGCAAATAACTTTAAGTATTCTTTTCCATGCATAAAAGTTCCCCTTAGACATTAAAATCTCAATTGATGGGAATTCGGGATTAGCAGATACACACTACTATACACAAATTAGATAAACAGCAAGGTCCTGCTGTACAGCACAGGGAACTATATTCAGCACCGTGTAATAGTTGATAATGAAAAAGAATATGAAAAGAAACATATCCCTCCCTCTCTCTCTCTCTCTCTCTCTCTATATATATATATATATATATATATATATATATATAACTGAGCCACTCTGCTGTGCACCAGAAACTAACACAAAGTTGTAAACCAACTGTACTTAAAACAAAAAAACCTCAATTGGTAGCATCTTAGTAGTAATTCCTAAACTAATACAAAAGTATGAAGTGATATTTATTTGTTGACATCTTGACAGCTGAAAATATTACAAGTCAAATTAGAAGGAAGCACCCTTTGAATTGAAGTGAATTTTCTTATTTTATTTTATTCTAGTCTTACTCTGTTTTTATTGCTGTTGATCATTTTATTTATAATAATTAAATCAGCACACCCCTTTCCCTGGGAGGTGTGAGGGAGCCCCATCCTCAAGGAGGAGTCATCATGGACTGGGCACAGTCTGGGGGCGGAGCTTTCCTCTGCACCTGCTCACGATGACTAGCCTGCTGCTTCTCAGACTTCCCTGTGCAGAGGACTCGCCTGCAGATTTTGATTCCAGAGGACTGGGGTGGATAGGGCCACCAGGTTCTGGCGACGCACAGGACCCACGCTCTGAGCCAGAAGTGCATGGTCTGCACATGTGAGCACCTTTGATTGTGGCTCTTGTCAGGGGTCCCAGTTGCCAAGGGCTGGAGTGGTTCCCTCAGCCAGATTGGCCGTGTCTGCCTCTCTCTCGAGTTTTCTCTGTGGATGGAACTGTCTTGCGCTCCTGCGGTGTCAGGGCCAGGGGGCTGCCGCCTCCTCTAAGAGGGCATTGAGGCAAATGCCCACCACTTCTCTTGAGTCTTTGTCTCCCTCCATCACAGAGATCCGATCCAAGGCTGGCCGGGTGTGGCCATCGGGGGATGAGCAGAACAGGAGGCCTGGTGCAATTGTGTTTATTTTGTATGTGATTCCCACCAGCACATAAGCTCTTCATGGACCTGGACTTTGATTATACTCGCTGCTGCGTCCCCGGGAGCTAGAACTGTGCCAGACACATCCGAGGTGCTCACAAAATGCTTATGGGATAAATGAGGCCTGTTTTGGTCGTAGGCATTCAGGCCAGCCCCTTCTAGAATTCGACACTGGGGTCCAGGTCTCACCTGATGGGGACGGTGGTTAGCGGCTTGCTGAGCCTCTTTTGTGCATGTCTCTGCCTCAGGAGAGAAGAACTGTGGCCGGAACACCATCTCCAAGCCCAGCCGCGTGCGGGCTCTCAGAGCCCGGGCCAGAGGGAGGGCGCTCCTCACTCAAGGCCGTGGGAGGACACCGACCAGAGGCAGGAACAGAGCAGAGGGTGAACGAAAAAACCCAAGGCCCCCAGAGCTCCAAGGGGGATGTGTGAGTTGCCAAAGCCATGTGAGCAGAAGCCAGTATCAAAGCCCGGGACCACAGCCAGGAATCTGAGATTCAGCGAGATGAAGAGAGAGCAAGTGGGCCTGGAGTGAGTGGGGAGGGGCCGGGCCAGCCCTGGAGCAGGCATGTGAGGCCTGCTTTAATGTGTCTCCAGGAGCGGGGCTGGGGCGGCTCTGTCAAGACGAAAGGGGCCCCCGGGGGGGTAGACAGGACCGCACTTCCCAGGGGCTCCTGGGTTTCCAGGGCTAACGCGGGGAGGCAGCGTGTGGTCTTGGAAGTCCCAAGGCTGGCTTGGAACCCCTGCTTCCACTTCCCGCCTGCGAATCCTGGAGCAAGTCACTTAAAAAGAATCTCACCTCCGCTTGCTGTTAAAAAAGTGCAAAGCCGTAATCCGTTTAGAGTCCGTATCTCCCCGACAATCTCTGAGGGACATTTGGCACACTTCCGCCACCAAGCGTCTACATCAGGATCGCGGGGAATTTGGAGAAAGAAACTGGAAAGGAGTCACCGAAGAGGAAAAGCAGGAGAGAATCGCGCCAAAGTTCAGAAGGCCTCCGCTCGGCCCACGAGGGAGCCCACAAAGAGAGGCCGAGCCCTGTGATGTGGACAGAATGCTCCCATGGCTGCAGGACGCTCCACGGACTCTTGCTCTGGACGTCTCACTGCTACCCAGTTACTTCCAAACCAGGGCCGCTAGCCCGCCAGCTGCCGGCACACGTCCCTGCCAGGCTGGCGCTTGTCCGGGCTTTGCCTCCCTAACTGTTCCCCGCAACCTCCCTGCCCCGCAGCACCCCCGTGGGAGTAGAAGTGTCCACTGCTGCACCTGAGTGCCTGTGTTCCCCCAGGGGCCCGTTCCCAACTCTCCACCCAGCTTCAGGCAGGCTCTGGGGCAGAACCCCTGCACATTTGTAACCTACTCTCCACCCACGGTCACCAGCCGCAGGTGAGGAGCCGAGGACCCCGGCCAAAGTACAGGATCTGTGATGTCGTAAGCAGGTGACATGAGTGACTGAGTCCTCTGAGCCTCGGTTCCTTCAACTGTGAGAGTGTTTGCCGTAGCACAGAGCAGCTGCAGACATCAAGCAAGACAGTGTGTTTGAATGTGCTTTGTAAACTGAAAAGTGCTATGAAGAGTCAGGGTGGTATTATTACTATTGTTACAGGTCATGTTTCAAACAGCCTCTAGGTTTACTGCCAGACCCCATAATATAGCCATTAGAAATAAAAGTTTGGCTGCTAATTACAAAATACACAAAATAAAAGTGACTTTAGATGGTTTAGTTCTCTCCCATATAAAGTCTGTGCAGAGCTTTCATGGTGCTCCACGGAATGAAAGACCCCAGATCCTTTTATCTTGTTGCTTTACCACGGGTAACTTCTATTTCTAAGGCCATCTCACAGTGCAAAATGGCTGCAGGAAATCCAGCAATCACGTCACAATCCAGTCAACTGAAAAGAAGAGATGAAGAAACATATGCCCCTTCCCTATAATGACACTTCTGGAAATTGCAGTCCGCTCACCTCCGCTGGTCAGACTTTATCACGTTGCCACATCTAGCTGCAACGGAGACTAGAAAATACTGTTTTTATTCTGAGTGGTCGTGTGCCCAGCTCAAAATGGAGAGATCCTGTTACTCAGGAAGAAGGGGAAACCAGGGAGTCGCTGCCACAAATGGTCAATTCTCTGTCCTCACCTGAACCTGCGTGCCACTAGATTGTCACAGCTGCTGCTGGAAATGCTTTCTTCTCCTTACTACTGAGAAGGAGACCACTCTCTCTTGGTTTCCTCTCATCTCTCCTCTACCTTTAAATGTCGGAATGACTCAGGGCAGTCCTGGGGACACGTCCTCTTCCCCAGCCATGCTGTCCTCCCAGATAACCTCATCTCATCTCAGGGACTTAAATACCAATCCAGGCGCCAGTGAAGCCTCAACCCAGCCCTGACCTCTCCCCTTCATTCCAGAATCGCAGAGGCAGCTGCTACTTGGATGCCTAATAGGTATCTCAGCTCAGCTCCGATCTCCACCCGCAAACTTGCTCCTCCACAAGCCTTTCCCGTCACAGTAAATATGTGACTTGTGCCAGGAAACTTGGAGTTAATCTTGATCCCTCACTTTCCCATCCTCCCTGGACCCAGGCGTCAGGAAGTCATAGTGACGATCTTCAAAACAAAGCTCAAGGTCATTGGCTCTCTTTCCTCTCCATCACTAACCCTCGTCCAGATCACCACCGTCTCTCACCTAGACTTTGCAGTGACGCCCTAACTGGGTCTCCCCTGCCCTCCCTGAACTACCTTCACACAACAGTCAGAGCAACATTTTAAATAAGTGAACCAGGACAAAGGTGGTAGATTCAACACATACATCTACTTTGTTCCCTCTTGAAACTCTTCTAAGATGATCATAAAGGAATTTTTTTTAAGGTATAAATCCTAAAGTTCAAAGAGAACAGGAGACGAAATAATAGGAACAGAGATTCAGAAGCTGGAGAACAGAAGGATGGGCGCCTGCTGACTCAGCAGACCAAGAAAGCTGACCCCTAACCCCGAGAAAGCCACAGAGGAGCGTGGCTTCTACCAGCGAACTCCCCAGGAGTCCAGAACAGACGACACCAGGGATCCCTGGAGGTGGAGGTGAAGACAAGAGGGTTGTTCCACGTCAGCTCAGGAAGAGGTGGATCCCCAAATCCTTCCCTGACTGCTTGCAGCTGGGGGCTGCCTCCCAGCTCAGGCAGAAGCTGGACTTCTTCGCCTCGGAGGGGTCAAAATGGAGTGTCTCCGGGCGGAGGGTACCAGGTCCAGTTGAATACAAGAGTTCTGCTAGGGTGGCATGGCTCAGTAGTAGAGCACAAGCTTAGCAGGCATGAGGTCCTGGGTTCAGTCCGCAGCACCTCCATTAACAACAACAACAACAACAGAAAAAGAGCTCCATGCAGAACAGGGGGTCCGTACTGAATGCTGGGGCGGCCCCTGCACTTTTCTCCCACTTGGTTCCTAGGATGCTGGTGGCCAGATGGTTCTCCACAGCAAGAAAGTGGGGGAGGGAACCCTCCTATACTGTTGGTGGGAATGTAGTTTGGTGTAGCCAATATGGAAAACAGTACAGAGATTCCTCAAAAGACTTACCATATGATCCAGCAATCCTACCCCTGGGCATATATCTAGAGGGAAACTTAATTCAAAAAGATACAGGCACCCCAATGTTCATAGCAGCACTATTTACAATAGCCAAGACATGGAAACAACTCAAATGTCCATTGACAGATGACTGGATACAGAAGTTGTGGTATATTTATACAATGGAATTCTACTCAGCCATAAAAAAGAATAAAATGCCATTTGCAGCAACCTAGAGACCTGGAGATTGTCGTTCTGAGTGAAGCAGGCCAGAAAGGGAAAGAAAAATACCATATGATATCACTTATACATGGAATCCAAAAAAAAAAAAAGACAAACGAACTTATTTACAAAACAGAAACAGACTCACAGACACAGAAAGCAAACTTACGGTTACCAGGGAGGGAAGAGGGTGGAACGGGATAAATTGGGAGTTCAAGATTTGCAGATACTAACTCCTATATGTAAAATAGGTAAAGAAAACCAAGTTCATACTGTGCAGCACAGGAAACTATATTCAGTATCTTGTAGTAACTTATGGTGAAAATGAATATATGCATGTTCATGTATGACTGGGGCACTGTGCTGTACACGAGAAATTGACACAACATTGTAAACTGACTATACTTCAATGAAATATATATATACGAGAAAGAAAAAGAAAGAAAGAAAGAAAAGAAATTGAGGGGACCCTTTCCATGGAAACCTCCTGGGCCAGGAGGAAATACCCTGAAGAAACGTGCCTCCTAGAATGAGAGCTCAGCCAGGTGGCCACGCAGCGCAGCCGGCCTCCCACACCTGCCCACCTGGTCAGAGCCTCCCCTCGGCATCACTGTCCCTTTTAAGTAGAGGCAGATGACAGAGGGTCACTGGGCTTCAGAGCAAATGACACCGGTGACAAGAGCCACAACAAAGCCAGAGGACACAGATCGGGTTGGGAGGGGACCCCACCCCTGAAACCATCGTTACCCTCGGGGAAACTGATGAAGATGTGGTCCCATGAAATGGGGACAGGATGTCAACCCAGCTGCACCCTAGTCTCCCACGTCAGTGCCCTCGAAGTAGGGGCTCACGTCCCTGGGTCTTCATGCAGCTGCTCCTGCAGTCACCTCGGAGAGGCCTTCGATGACCACCCGCTCCGAGGGAGCCCCTCCAGTTACTTTCTGACTCGGGAGTCGGGAAGCTTTTCCTGGAAAGGGCAGGACAGAGTCCCGGGCACCGGGAGTCAAACACGGTCTCTGCTGCCACCTCTCAGCTCAGCTCGGTGTCGTAGCCGGAAGGCCGCCAATAGCACTGGTCAGAGTGACTGCGGCCTCCTCCAGTAACACTCTTACTTACAGACCCGGGGACGTGAACTGTGGACCGTGTCCATGGATCACCGTTAGCCTCCTTCAGATTGCTTTTCAAACATTTAGAAATATAAAAACCATTCTCAGCTCCCAGGCTATTCAAAAACAGGTGGTGGGCTGGGCATGGCCAAGCCCTGTGCTGACACATCCTCCAGTTTTGCTCTGATTTGACTGGAGCAGAGCTGACTCACAAAGCTGCGTTAGTTTCTGGTGCTCAGCATAGTCGTCCAGTCATGCAGATACATATATTCTTTCTCATAATATGCTATTACAAGCTATTGAATATGTTCCTGTGCTCTACAGCAGGCCCTTGTTGATCAGTTTTGCATATAGTTGTCTGTATCTGCTAACCCCAAACTCCTAATTTATCCCTCCCCCAGCTTTGCCCTGTTTCACTTTCATCGAAGCACTAATTGTTTCATTATTTTCCTGTTTACTTACCTTTTCTTATTGCTTATTATTTATCAGTCTCCCCGATTAGAATGGAAGTCCCACAAGAGCAAAGACCTTTGCATTCCCACCTCCTCCCCAACACACACACATTCAGAATAGTGCTTGGCATACAATCTGTGCTCAATAAATGCTTCCCTGGCAAACAGTCTGTACTCAATAAACGCTTCCCTGGCATACAGTCTGTGCTCGATAAACACTTGCCTGGCATACAGTCTGTGCTCAATAAATGCTTTGCTGTGTGCCTGAATGACTGCTGTGCCACACCAGCCACCCTACAGCCATTGGGATGAGCTCTGGGGGACAACCTCCACTCCCAACCCTGCCCTCCTCTCACCCCTCCTCTCCCCTTCCTTCTTTTCCTCCTACCCAAACCCAAAACCCATCTGTGACGCCAGGGTTACCTGCAAACCTGAGGGCCAAGAAAAACCCACGGTCAGCCCTGTCCGCAGGCTCCCTAACCTGAGGGGACGGAGTAGCTTCAGGCTACTGGGGAGCCCACCAGACCCTGCTCACCATTCAGAGAGGGGGATGGGTGGGGGGATTTGCTCCAGGCTAACAGGCTTCAGACGATTCACTGGAACCCGTGAGAATGAGCAGAGGTGCCCGACGGTGCTGGAGGGGTCCCACTGACCAGTCACAAGCACCGGAACTTCTTCGAACGATGTGCTGGGACTTGTGGTCACAAAAGAGGCCCCAGAGAAAGGACGCCTTGATCTTCAGGTGGAGAGTTCAGTCCCGAAAGTGGAGATGGGGCACCAGACTCTCACCACTGCTGGTCACAGTCCTTCAAGGTCACCCACATTCCCGTTTGACCAGACACACCAGCCACAGTCCACGGGTGACCTGGCTTTCCGGGGAGGAAGGGCCCCGGGGAGGAGAGCCGGGTCCTGGGAGCCGTGCTGCTCAGGGTGAATGGATGAAGAGGCGTTTGGGCGGATCCACCTGCTTATCCACTCGCGGTTCTGGCTCCAGCTCGCCAGCCAGTCCCTCGGATCTGCTCAGTCCCGGGTCAAGGGTAACACCAAGTTCCCAAGAGGCCGAGCTGGGGGCCACACCCCACCAGCCCCCGCCTGAACCTCTGGCTTTGACTGCTCTTCAAATCCAATGGTTTTGGAGTCCACTTGTTGTCTATTAAGTACCTGACTTTATGCTTCTAAAGCTGTGGGCGCACGGAGCCCGGGGCCTCTCTCAGGAGGTGGGAAGGGATTCACTAGCCCGCACGGCGGCCAAAGGCATGCCCTCGGGCGGCTCTGCCGTCCTGCTCCCCCGGCCTGGTCCGGTTGAGATGCCTCCGTGGCTCCAACCTGCCTGGCTGCTGTCCTATGCTCTACGGACAGACGGACAGACTGGGACCCTCGTTTCCATAAAAAGAAATCACGCACACAAAGGCCTTTGTGTGTGTAGCAGACTTTACTGAAGGTTTGGAGAGACAAAGGGGGTTTTACATAGCAAAATACAAAACACTTCAAGTTGAATATTTGACATCCGTGAGCTTAAAGACCCCTCTGCCGTTTCCACCCGCCGGGCCCCGGCCTTCCACGAAGACGCGCGCCCGCCTCACCGCGTCCCTTCTCGGGGAATAACGCGAAAACCGAGTTCTGGACAGTGTCTTAGTCCGAGTGGCTTAGCCGCTTCTTTCCAGCCCCTTCCCCGGGCGGCCTTCCCACCCCAGTGGGCCACAGAGTCCTTTTCTCAGTTAAGGCCACCTCCCCTCCTGTTTCTGATACCAGCGCGAGGGCGACGGTAGAAAGCGCGGTCTCGGCGCCAGGAACGCGCCGCCACACCCGGACCCAGGGCCGCCTCTCTGCTCACCTGCAGGCACAGGAGAGCTTTATTTCTCTAAAAATCAGTTTGTGCGCGTGTGTGTCTGTGCATGGCCATGTGTGTGAATGTGTGTGCGGGTGACGTATGCCCGTGGTATGTGTGTGCAGGTGTGTGCATTGTGTGTATGTGTGTGTCTATGTGTGAGTACGTCTGTGAGTGCGTGTGTGTGTGTGTGAGTGAGTGTTGTCAGGTGGGACCGAGTGGCTGCCCCCCAGGCGCCCCGAGAGTCAGGTGCGGGGCTGCCCCCACACATGCCGGCATCTCTCTTCCCGCAGCAGCAGCCGAGCGCCAGCCCCCTCCGCTCCCATTCCACAGACGAGGTCACCAAGGTGCCCAAGGTCGCACGACTGCTAAGAAGCCGACCCGCCCTGAGATCAGTCTGGCTCCGGTTTATGTTCCTGAGAACAACTTACACAGACTGAGCGCCTCGTTCCCTCTCTTGGAGCCGACACGCCGCTGTCAGAAGCGGTCGAACACGGTGACAGCCGGGATGGCTGCCGCAGAGTGAAGCCAAGCCTCACCCCTCCCCTGGGCAGGTGTGGCCCAGCCCCTGGGGGCAGGAGTCCCTGCGGCCACCACCCCTGCTCACAAGGGACGTCCACCCCCTCCTCCACGGCACACTGTCCCCCGAGCCCCCAGACGGGAAGGGGAGCAGGCACCCTGCCCCAGCATACACAGCCCACGGGGGCGGCCCAGGTGAGGCCCCCACGGCGGCCCCTCACTCCTCACCCACTGGCTCCAGTCCCGGGAGGGCAGAGCCGTGTCCACACACACACCCCAAACTCTTGTTGCGTGGGGCTCCCCCCAACTGGGACGATCACCTCAACTCTACGGAAGCTCACTGGCGGCCACTGGGGCACAGTCTGCTTGGTCGCCATCAGACCCCATGGGACAGGCAGTCTGTTTCCACGTCCCCATCTCAGTGATGCTGCCTGCTGGCCCAGTGGTGTCAGGAGGGTCCCACCCTGCACAGCTCAGGGTGGTGTTTGGTTACAGAAGGTGACAGAGCAGGACTCCCCAGGCTCACCCACAGAAGCTGAGTCCAGGAGGAAAGTCAGACTCAGAATAGACAATGACGCGCACTTGCACTGTGGTCCACAGCCGGCCCGGGGCTGTTTTCTTAAAGTCAGATCCGAGTCTTACTCCTTTGCTTGAAACACTTCTGGGACCTCTGTCACATGGGGACAAACTCAAAAGCTCTTCTCAGACGCAGAGGTGGGGCCTGAGCCCCTGCCTGGCTCCACGCCCCTGCCCCCCTCTCACCATTCCTGACACGGCCTCGGCGCCGTCCCTGGAACACACGGGTCACCCTCCCCAGGCCGCAGCCTCACGCCCTCTCCTCTCCGCGTCAGCGCCTGTCAGGCTGCGTGTCCTTTACTTGCTCACTTTGTCTTCTGTCCTCAGTGAAACGTAAGCTCCCCAGGGACGTGGTCTGTCTGGGTGACGGATACGCCCCCCGTGCCTGGCACAAAGCAGCAGTTAAATAAATATGTGCTAAGTGAGGGAATAAATGCGCTCACACTCCAAGCAAGCTTTAGCTGAGCTCTCCAGGCCCCACTTCCCTCATCATGGAAACAGGGAGAAGAAGCGTGACCGGGTGAGGATGGCAGAGATGACGGAGGCGCCTGTGTCAGGGACACGTGACAGGTGCTCTGATGGCTCATGAATGGAAGGCTTTGCCACCGCAGGGCAGGAGCGACCAGCCCTTCTGCAGGAGCAGAGGCGGCCACAATGGCTCTTGTATGAGTGACAGCTCATCCAGGGGACATGCAGTGCCAAGGCCGAAAGGCAGAGAGGGGCACGTGCTTCCAAGGGCGCAGGGGCAGTGGGGCCAGGCCGGCTCTCCATGTGCCCCCAGGGTCGTGGCCTGCACCATGCGGGGAAGAGGTTCCCGCATTTGTGTTCTCCACGGCTGACCGGTCTGGAATCTACAGCTATGAGCAGGTGACTCTCCATTAGGCTCCTGAGGTCAGCTCCTATAGAGAAGGGGAAACTCGCAGCCAACATCTGGGCCCACTCTGACTCCAGCCACCCACAACAGAAAAAGATCGACCTGACTTGGGCACCTGGCCCAGGCCCAGAGGCCATCCACACATCCTTCACAACACCTGTTGGAAGGCTCACAGTCATGCTAGAAGGGCAGGGGGCACGAGCTCCCCTCATCCCAACAGCCCCTGCAGGGGAGGGGAAGGGGGCGGGCGGGAGCCGTGACAGCGGCCGGGGGAGGGTGGGACTGCCTCAGACACAAGCCACACAGGACCGTGGGGGTACATGCTGCTTCTCAGGGCCTTGGGGGTCCCACGCCCCCTCCGCATCACAGCGCCGGCAGACGAGGGCCGGGCCCCGCAGACAGCCATCACACAGCTCGGCACGGGGTCTAGCAGCTGTCCAGAGGTGCCTGCCAGAGGGGAAGGGGGAGGCTGGGCTGCAGAGGACAGCGGGAGGCTGGGAGCTGGCTTCCCTGCCCATTAGGGGGCCCCGCAGCCTGCCTCCTCCCGGCCACTTATCTAGACATCGCCCGTCTTTGCAGGGGCAGCCCCTCTCGGTTTCCACCTCTTCCCTGAGCCTTCCCCCCTGCCCTCTCCCATCTCTGAATTCTGGTTGCTCTGAGCTCACCCCACTTAAGAGTTTCCCAGCCTGACTCCTCAGACCGCAAGGAATCAGACACTATTAATAATAATGCATATTTTTGAACATGCTCACGTGCTCAGCATGACGCTGGGCACCTGGCGTAGACGAGGTAGGTACTGTTGCTATACCGTCTCACTGACGGGGAAACAGAGGCACAGAGAAATTACGTCGCTCGCCCCAAGGCCACGCGGCTGTCTGTCGCTGACGGCTGGGATTCCAATCCCAGCCGCCTGACCCCAGAGCCCTTGCTCCGAGCCACCCCATCACCTCTGCTCAACGCCACCTTACTCATTTCGTTTCCCCGGGCAGCTCCCTGAGTGCTGGGCCCAGACAGCACCTGTGGGTGGAACCTTGTTCCCCTTCACTCAGGGCACCTGGAAGTATGGGTCCTCACTAGGGAAGACGACGCCGAATGGCCGCTGGATGGCAGCAGAGGGCCAGGCCCAGGCGCGAGGGCGGGGAGGAATGAGCTGCTGTGACTTCCGTCTGCTTAGCGCATCTTGTACCAGGCACTTTCCAGACACCCTCCCTCCTCCTCTCTAAGGCCGTCCCCCTCTACAGGGCTGAGACAGGTCAGGCAGCTGGGAGCACTGGGACGGAGGCCGGTTCCCAGGAGAAACAGACCAGGGAAACCCTCAGCGGGTCCCCTCCAGGCCCACTAGCAGGCTTCTTGGCTGGGAGGGATTTGCCGTTCAGACTCGCAGGACATCCCAAGTATATGATCTCAGAGATGCTGTCCACCACAGACCTCTGACCAGCGTTCTCGACCTTCACCACCAAAGAGGACGCCGTGTGACCCCGCCCAACACCTGAACTCACAAGCTGGCTGCAGCACCGCATCCCAGCCCTCGCCGTCTGGGGCCCCTCTGACTGCGGCCCACCCCCCAGGCAGCCAGCATGGCCGCAGAGTCCACGTCCACCGGAGACGGAGGAAAACTACCAAACGAGGGAACTCCTGCCCCCTTCCAACCTCCCAAGAACTCAGTCACCTCCACTCCTGAAACCCTCCCCGGCTGGGCTGGGCCTCCCAGTCTGTTGTCCTGGGGCAGCAGCAGGGGTGGCCCCCCAGGTAGGGAGTCAGACGCATCACACACAGGTGTCCGCGGTGCCCACCCAGGACACACGGGCCAAGAACCCACCACACCGATCGATCGGCTCCCTGTGTGGGGGCAGCGGAGGGTGGGGCTCAGCGCAGCGCAGGGACCTGCCCACCTCGTGCTTCAGCATCTGGTGCCCTTCCTGGCCGAGTCCACAAGGGCCTTGGCTTCGGAACCCAGAGAGGCCCCCTGCGGCTGTTTTCAGACCACTTCCCAGACAGCCCCCCTTTCCCTCAATCCCTCCCGAGGCTCACACAGCCAGATCGGGCCCTCTGAAAATACACAGATCTTGGGTTTATTTGGGGTAGGCACTGCAGATTCAGACAGTTCGTTCCTGGGTGGAAGAGTCATGACCTCAACGCTCTTGGCACTTCGGGGCGGGGGGCCGCCCGTGCAGGTCCCCTCCCCACTCCCTGCTCCCCGGCCTTATTCCTTCACCAGGCGGTAGATGTGGTGCTGAGCCCCATGCTCACTGGCCGACACCTCAAAGACGTATGCCACGCACAGCAGGGTCTCCTGTGTGTCCCTGTTGGTGACCACCTGCGGGTGCAAAAGGAGGAGGGGTCAGGGCCTCAGAAGAGGGCATGCATTTGCTCTGTCCACCGCCCCACTCCCACCACTCACACACACCTCTGCACACACACACCTGCATGCACATACACCTCTGCACACACACACCTGCACACACATACACCTCTGCACACACACACCCCCATGCACACACCTGCACGCACACACCTGCAGGATGGTGAAGTTCTCCAGCACGCTGTTCATCATGTACTTCTCAGGAAGGTGCTTCAGCTTGTGGATGAAGTTGATCATGTACTCACAGAGCGGGGACCGGTGGATGCGGTACGAGTAGTGGCCATTCTCATAGCGAGCGTACTCGGTCTGCAGGACCCAGGGGACAGCGGGGCTTAGGAAATCCTTGACCACCTCCAGCCCAGGCCTGGAGGAAGCTCCACGACCCGTGTACTCTTAAGTGCGGTAGAAGGAAAGGCAGAAGCCGGGGGCCCTTGAGAACAGAGCGCCCGTCCCTGAGTGGCCAGCAGAAGCCAGGTATCGGAGGAATCGGAGGAAGGAGCTTCAAGATGTGGAGGTGGAGTGACAGGCGAGACGGGACAGTGATGACAGTCCCAGCTGCACCGGGGGGATCTTGCGGCCACAGAATTGCCATGTATGTGTATCTATACATCTGTGCACACGCGTGCACACAAGTGAGTTCGTGTGAGTGGATGAAATCTAAGTTGTGTTGGTGGGCTGCCTCGGTGTCAACTTCTAGGCTGCTAATATTACACTTTAAGTGTGCAAGACACTGCCATTAGGGGAACTAGGGAAGGCATTACAATTGCATGTGGATCCACTGTGATCTCAAAGTAAAAATTTAATTCCCTGGCATGTTTGGAAGGCTCTCCAGTGATCCAGGGAGCAGCAGGGTGAGGACGATGGGGAGGGGCTGCCCGGCCTCTGCTTGTGTTGGGCACGAGGTGGGCTATCAATAAAGAGAGACGATGAGGGTAAGGCATCATTAATTCTGACAAACTTGGGGAAAGAGGAGAGGAGGGGTGAGGCCCAGCCTGCAAGGGTGCGGGGTCTGGCTGAGCAGCGGTCGGCGCGGCCCTACCTCCACCTTCTCCACCACCTGCTTGCCGAAGGAGCAGACCTTGGTGGAGCAGGTGATGATCATGTTCTCAGGACTCTCGTACTGGCTGGAGACGCCATAGAAGGAGCTGCCCTCGTCCTCGATGTTGGTGTTGAGGTCTGCCTGGAGGGAGACACAGGGAGGCAAGAAGGGATGATAATTCAGAGGGGCCCTGTTGGGGGCGGCGTCTGGGGCCACAGCCTGGCTTCCAAGGCCAGGACGCAACCGGGCGGGCTGAGGAGGGACAGGGACGGAGGATCTTGGGAAGCTTCCACGGCGGCCCCCACACAGGCCTGCTGCAAAGTCGGGATGTGTGGCCCGAACAGCGGCCGGGGCACACCGGGGCCTGCGTCAGCCCAGCCCTGCTGCACGCAGGTGCCAGCAACACTGCAGGCATTGCCCCAGATCGGTCTTTAGGATGCCAAGACCCACCAGTGCCCTTTCAGAAACAGCTCGGGGGGCTGGCTCCCCGCCATCTCCACAGGACCTTGAGTCAGGCCACCTTGACCTTCTGTGTCCCTGTTCCTCCTCCAGACTAGTCTCCCCAACACAAGCCTCCTTCTGTTTAACTTGTCCTCCAACTGCTCTGAGAGTTCCTGGTAAAACACGAGTCTGGTTAACACCCTCCCACTGAGCCCACGAGGGCACCCACTCCCCAACTTGGCCTGGGTGGCCGGGTCCTCTGATCAGTGTCTCACCCCCGCCTTCTTGAAGGAGGGCCCAGGGCTGCATGTTGGGGTGACCTGATCCCTCCCCCCAACCTCCTCGGGAAAGGTGGGTAAGACAAGGTGTCACACCCATTCCCTGCGAGGCGGACAAGGCAGGATGGAGGCCTCAGTTTGACCCCCGAGGCTCCCTGACCGTAGGCCTTCCCCAGGGCCACTCAGTGGATAAGTCTCCAGCTGGGTCTTCAGACTCCAACTCCACGCTTCTCCCACCCAGCCACCCAGCTGGGCGCAGAGGGGAGGGAGGGATGGAGACGCGGTGGGGGGGGGGGTGCAGTCGGGGCCTTGGCGACACTGAGACAGGAATTGTTTTTCTGAAGCCCTCAACCACGGAGGGTCCCCATCCCCAGGACCCCATGTCCAATCACCCCATTTGAGTCCTGGGTGCTCACAGAGCCGGTTCAGACTCAGAAGAAATGCACAGACAGGTTGCAGACAGCTTATTCTCAAGGCAAAGCCTCTCCTCCCACGCACACAACTCGTCCAAAATCACTGCCCCGCGGGGCCCAGGGTGCAGCCCCGCAGAGGAGGGGAGCTCCAGACCTTGATAAAGATTCTGACACCAAGGACGCTTCTGCACAAAGCTAAGGGAAGCTGCAGAAGCCCAGGAAGGTGCCAGCACGACCCAGAGCCGGGCCCCAGGCTGCCCTGTCACCGGCCATTAGGGGGTGTCAGAGACATTATTTTTCTCTCCTTTGGGGAAGGTTTTCCGGGCACAAGACCGGCCGGCGGGGGTCAGATGTCCCAGGCACAGCAGGAACACTGCAGCCACACACAACACTGAGAAGGACCTGTACTGACTCCTGTGGACTGACGACGGCACAAGGTTGAGTGGAAAAAAGGAAAAACAGGTTACAAAACAGGGTGAGCACGTGCTCCTTTCATGATGAAGGCAAAGACATAGGTTTCAGTGTGTTCGGCGCCGGCTTCCATGCAGGACAAAGAAATGACAGCCACATCCATGGCAAGGGGAAGCTCTGAAACAAACCACGGCCCCCCAGTCCGTGGTGGGGGTGGAGCAGGGGGAGGGCACCCGGGAGTCCCGCAGAGGCAGACCAGGCCTTTGGCGGAGTCAAAGCTGACGTCACGGGGCCCGAGGCGAGGGGCCGGGGCCAGCACCCTGCTGTCTGTCTCCCAGCTTCTCCACCAAGTCGCACGCTCCTCCTAGGAGACCGGGGCTCAGACTTCCTCAAAAAAGGGCCTGGGGGACAGTTCATGTGCCGGAGCGATGCTGTAGCTTGAAGGGCAGGGGCCGAAACGTGGACCCTGCCTGGAAACGAGCCGGCAGGAAGCCCCGCTCCGGGAAGGGCAGGCCCCCGGACGTGGGGCTGACGCCAGCCAAGGGGCGAGGCCAGGACATAAAGTGACGCCTCCCAGACTTCAGCCACCACTGGCCTCCCCCGGTGAATGCTGTTCACACACCACCCACCACGAGCCCCGCTGCGGCCCTGATGGTCTCTTTCACACCAGCTCATGCTTATTCTAAGCGATTATGTCCATGAAATCGGGGGTTCTACCTTTCCTCATAGACACGAAAATCATCTCCTAACTGGTAAAGAAGAAATACTGACTCACGGGCTGTGTGTGCTCAGACCGTGGGCCCCTCCCAGGCTCTCCCCAGCACACAGGGTGCCAGCTGCCCAGCGCCCCGTCCTGGCAGGGTCATCCTGGCAGGGTCGGGTCAGAGGGCCCTGGCCTTCCAGGTAGTAAGCGCCCTGGAGGCAGGAACCAAGCTCTCCCAGGGCCCGGGCTAGGCTGGGTGTGCCAACACCCCCCCCACCTCTCGGTGGTTCCGAGTGAGGAGGGGTCCTAGGATCACACAAGGAGGGGCTCCACCTCCGAGAGCCCTCCCAGCGCAGCCCCGCCCCACATCAAGTACCCTCCGGTCTCCTGCCATCGCCTCCCCCTTGCCTGGCCCTTCCAAGCACTCAGTCACTCACCTATCCTGCGCCGGCCCAGCTCGGCCAGGGCAGGGGGCCCAACGAGACTGGGACCTTGTCCCTGCTCCCAGGGAACGTGTGACTTGTGGGAAAGCAAGTAGGATAGGGGAGCTGGCGGTTGAGAGAGGGGAGGAGATGGAGGCAGAGATAAAGCGACAGGCCCGAGTCTGCCCAGCACCCGCCCGCTGGCCCCACTGTTTGGACCCAGGGGACCCCCTGCCAGAGACAGCGGCCCAGCCCAGGGCGCCCCGGGGTCTCAGTGCCATCCTGCTAGTGAAGACCCCGCCCTTTCCCACAGCTCTAGGGCCACACTTCCTGCCACCTTGTACCCCCACCCCAAGCAACTCCCCAACCAGCTTCGCTTCTCTGCCTTCTCAGCCCGAGAACAAAGCTGCCCCCCCTGTCACCCTGAGAGATGCCCCACCCTCCCCACCCTCCAAGTGCTCCTTGCGCCCCTCCCTCCACCCTATTCATAGCTGCGGTGCAGCGGGCAGCTCGCAAGCTGTGCCTGGAACAGGTGCAGAGGGTCAGGTGACTGACAGATGAGCAGGGACAGCCGGGCGCGGGGCGGGGGAGTGGGGCTCAGATTCATTGTCATGTGCTGGTATGTGCCTAGGGGGGAAAATCAGGGCCTGGCCTGGGAGGACGGCCTGGGAGGACGGTCTAAGGTACTCTCCTCCCTGCACGGCCCTGCGCGGTTCTGCCCGGCACTTTCAATCTGCAGACCAGAGTTAATGAATGGCTATCAGTGTCTAAGAATCCCGTCGCCCCACTCCAAGGACAGGTGGCCTCTGCTGGTGCCCCATGTCCTGAGGGAGGAGGGGGGATGTCAGCCTCTTGGCCCCTGCATTTCACATCGGAGCCCAAACTCACCACCCAACCCTCCCGCACCCGATGCCACTTCCAGCTAGAACTGATCCGTGCCGATGACTTCCCACTGCGACCCCACCAATAAGAATAGCAACTTGCAGGAGGAGGCGGGCCAGGGGGCCAAGTGGAGGTCATCACCATCTTCCTCTCACTCCAAGTGGGCTCTGATCAACTGCCCCCGGCCTGCACACCCAGGGCCTGGGGGCCGGGCGAGAAAACGGCCGGGCAGGAAACGGGAGGCATTGGAGCCTGTCCTCACCGGTGCGGCCCCCCTTCCTAACTGTGTGGCCAGACTCACATGGGCTGGGGGCCAGGGAGGGCGTGGCCAGGCCAGGACACAGGAGAGAGTTCAGGATGGCTGTGGAGCCGCCTGTGAGGACCCCACGGTCGACCAGAAGTCTCACGGTTGACAAGCAGGGGACAGTCGTCCCCCACATCACAGATCTGACCCTCCCCCTACTCAGGAGGAGAGAGACCAGATGACGGCCAAGGTGCCCTGGCCACCAACATGCCCCCATCTCCAATTTTACCTGCCCTCACTGTGCCAAGCCTCCAGCCTTCAGAGAGGCCCAGCCATGGGGGATCAGGCGAGGACCAGGGACAAGCGAATGCATGGCCCCCTTCCCTGCACGCTGAGCCCACACACCAGAGACACAGCCCCTTGCAGCCTGATTTTTCAGATGGGGAAACAGGGCCCAAAAAATACAAGACTCCCTCAGGACACAGCTCTCCCGTGAGCAGCTGAGCCTGGACGCCCCAGCTGGGCCCTGTGCCACCTGCCTTGCCCCCCTCCCTTGGACGCGGGGAGGGCTCGCAGGTGGCCCACCCCCCTCCCTACGTGGTGGTTACTGCTGCAGGGTGCTGAGACCTGCTCTGAGTCTCCCACTGGGAACGTGACCTCCCGTTGGGTCCACACAGCATGGGCCGAGTGCACAGCACTTCCCGGCACCTCTGTCCCCTGCCTTCTCTTCTGCCACCACCGCCGCCTCCAGCCTCCCCAGAGTCAGAAGGAAGGGGAGGACCAGGGCCGGGAGCCAGACTGGAGGAGGGCTCGCGGGCTCCTCCCTCCCTCCAGCCGGGGCACCTCTGCCTTTTTCTGCAAGGGATGTTTGGGCTCTGGAAAACCCAAGAACCCCCAGTGCCTGGCTCGACTCTAAAGGCACAACTAAGTCTGCTGTCCCCGTGCCACCGCTGGCCGCTGTTTCTCAGAGGCTGGGGGGCGTTATTTTCACGCAATTGGGAGCCTTCTCCACCAAGTGCTGGGGCGGGGGGCGGGAACACCAGGGCCCTGCGGGGGGCACCAGGCCCTTGGCAAGACAGCACGGTTGAGTGTGATGGTTCCAGGCACAGTGAGTGCCCGATGGCCTGCATCTGAATCCTGCTTCTGCCACTATGAACTGGGCAGCCTGAGCATGTCACTTCCCAGAATGAGGCTGTCAGCTGGACCCCCATGCTAAGATAAGTGAGGTGATGAACAGCGCCCGGTGTGACCTTCCTCCATGTGTACATCACAGGAAGGACTGCAGGAGAGAGGCTTAGCCGGGGTGGGTGTCTCAGAGCCAGGCCCCAGCTTACTCCATGCCTCAGTTTCCCCATCTGTGAAATGGGAGCCTAGGCTGGTTCTTGCCAGGATAGTGGCCAGAAGAATACAGAATATTCTCACCAACAGAAAAAAGGCAGGAGCAACCAGAAAGGGCCCCTGATATGCCATCTGTCCCCACCGGGCAGTGTCGTCAGTGCCTTCTGCCAACCAGGCCTCCCTGGTGAGGGCTCACCCCAAATTGAACCCTTGGGGCAGCAAAGCCAAGCGCCTTCTTCCAAGTCAAAGCTGAGTGTGGACAGGCCTAGGGGGCGGGGAAGGAGCAGGGGAGAGAGGGTGGAGGCTCCCTGAAGGAAAGGCCAGCGGCCTCCCTGGACGCACAGCAGGAAATGGGAGTCACCCCTGCCGGCCAGACAGTAACAGCGCGAGCTGGCCGCCCACAGCAAAGCCTCCTGGTGACCACTGCCACGTTCAGGGTGGGAAGGGAGCGGAGGCAGAGGAGAAAGGGAAGTGGGATGGTCTAAGCCCTTCCTGGAAACAGGGAGCCCAGCGTCCTGCCCCACACGCCACTCTCTAAAGCCAGCCTCTCCTGATCGGCGGGGTATAATCAGGGATAGAGCATGTGCCCAGCATGCACGAGGTCCTGGGTTCCGCCCTCGGTGCCTCCATCACAATAAATAAAATAAAATAGCCAGCATCTCCGGCTGAGGCCCTAAAGAGGCTGGAATCTCTCACTTGGTCTCCTACTTGCTCCTGATGTATCCAGCCAAGCACAACTCTGGCCATGTCATGCCCTGCTGACAAACCTTCAGTGACTCCTCATTACCTAACAGAAGGGAAATGGGTAGGAAAGACGCCCCCATCACCCTCTGCGGTACCCTCAGCAGACATTACCAGTCAATCCAGGAGTGGTTCCCTCAAGATCCTTCTCAACCCAGCTGCAGACAACGACCACCAATGCATTAGAGGCGACAATCGTGGACCTCTGGGTAAAGCGGGAGGCTGACCACATGACTGCCTGTCCCTCCCTCCAGAGATCTGAGTTGCATGAGAGCAAAAAGCTTTTTTGACGTGATCTACCACACAGACGAAGGAAACAGGGACGAGACCAGGCTGACAAAGGAGCTCAACAAGTTCAAGAGGACTGACGGCTGATCTGAGCTAGAGCGGCTTCTGCAGGGAAAGGAAGCAACAGGAATTACAGCCTCGAAGTGCCTTCTGGGTGAGGGGTCAGCGGACGTCCTCGGGGCAAGAGAGGCCAGGACGGGGGGGGGGGGGGGCCCAGGGAGCCACCGGATGTGACACAGGGAACGGGCTGGAAGTCTGGACACTGGGCGGTCAGGCCTCCAGGCCTCCCTCTCCATCCATCAGTCTCCTCTGGAGAAACTGAACCAACTCAGGAAAGAGAGAAGTCCAGTAAATATGCTGACGCTTACTGGTTTCCTCAATAAAACAGCTGGCTCACCAACCCCGATCACCTAAGTGAAGCCCACCAGGCGACAAGTCCTGCCTCGGACACAGAGCCCCCAGTCTCTGAAATGAGGACAAACAGCCTGAACAACAGAAGAACGGATCCACGGGACTTCATCACAATGAAAACTCTGTGCTTCAAAGGACACCCTCAAGAATGTGAAGACTCACAGACATGGAAAACAAACTGTGGTTACCAAAGGGGAAAGGGCGGTGGGGTAAATGACGAGTTTGGGGTCAACAGATACACACTACTGTATATAAAGCAGATAAACAACGAGGACCTGCTGTACAGCACAGGGAGCTACATTCAATACCTTGTTAATAAAACATAATGGAAAAGAATACATATTTATATACATGGAACTGAATCACTTTGCTGTACACCTGAAACACTGTAAATCAATTACACTTCAATAAAAAAGTAAAAATTAAAAAAAATTAAGATACACACACACATACACACAAGAACGTGAAAAGACAGAATGGGGACCATAGCTGCAAGTCATATACCAGATAAGGGACTTCTCTCTACAATATATGAAGAACTCCTACCTCAATAATAAAAAGACAAATGATCCAATTTGAAACTGAGCAAAGGGGCTAAACAGACATTTCTCCGAAGAAGATGTAGACGTACGTATGACCATTAAGCACAAGGAAATCAAAACCACGATGAATACCACTTTGTACCCACGGGGGCGGCTACAGTCACAGAAAACATCAACTGTTGGCGAGGATGTGGGGAAACTGGGACCCGCATACACTGCTGGTGGGAATGCAAAATGGTGCAGCCACTTTGGAAGAGCGTCTGGCAGTTCCTCAAAAAGGTAGCAGTATTATTTGCAATAGCCCAAACATGGAAACAATCCAAATGACCGTCACTGATGGAAGAATGGATAAACAAAATGTTGTCTATCCCTATAATGGAATATTACTCAGTAATAAAAAGGACTGAAGTCTTGATACATGTTACAGTATGGCTGAACCTTGAAAACAGTACGTTACATCAAAGAAGCCTGTCACAAAAGACCGCATATTGTATGATTCCATTTATGTGAAATGTCCAGAAAAGGCAAAGCTATAAAGATAGAAAGCAGATTAGTGATTGCCTAAGGCTGGGGGGCAGGGGTGACAGTTAAAGGGTGTGGGGTTTATTTTGGGGGTGATGAAAATGTTCTAAAGTTAACTGGCTACACATCTCTGTGAATACACTAAAAACACTGAATTAGGTAGGTTATATGTTAAATGAATTACATGGAAATAAAACTGTTAAAAAAAAAAAAAAGTAAGGACCAAAAAACATGGCCGAGAATTATAGACATTTGAGAAAACCTTCCAACTTGAAAGACAGAGACTAAAACAGAAAAAAAAAAAAAAGAAGAGTAAAAGGAAACAAAGACAAGAAAGAAAAATACCATATGATACCACTTACATGTGGAATCTAAAAAAAAAGATCAATTTATTTACAAACCAGAAACAAACTCACAGTGTGGGTATCAAACTTATGGTTGCAGGGTAGGAGGAAAGGGGTGGGAAGGGATAAAATGGGAATTCGAGATCTGCAGATACTAACTAATATATATATAATAGATAAACAACAAGTTCATACTGTACAGCACAGGGAACTGTATTCAATATCTGGCAGTAACTTACGGTGAAAAAGAATGTGAAAACGAATACATGTATGTCCATGTATGACTGAAGCACTGTGCTGTGAGCCAGAAATTGACACAACACTGTAAACAGACTTGACTTCAGTACAATATACATACACACAAAAAAAGGAAGCAAAGACAGACGCTCTCTCTTGCCTTCTGAGACGGCCCACACTCTGACTATGGAGTGTGTGTCTTCTTGTTCTTTAAACACCCAACCCCACACCTCTTGGCCTTTCTCTTACCTTCTTTCTAAATAAATCTACTTTGAAGGGAAAAAAAAAAAGGAGGCAAGGAAGCAGGAGAAAACTTAAAAAAATAATCCCCACTTCACATCCCCAGAAAGATGAGAGAAAAACTAGCCGTGGAGCAAGCCAGGAGCAAGAAGGCGCTCCTAAAAGTTAAAACTTTCATGGTCACAATTAAATTTCCTATAGAAGGCAGGGCAGAGAATGCCAAGGAGTGAACGTTCCATTCATCTATGTCACCACTAACTACACGGCGCACCAAGACTTTACAAACCACTAAGGAAAAACTGCCATCCATTAAACTGTGCCACATCCATGACTGAAAGTCATTCATCTTCTCTAGTAACAGAACCCTGATTTTATTCAGCGTGGCAATTTACTCAACTAAAAGACTACATTTCCCTGCGTCCTTTGCAGCTACCTGCAACCAGACAACTAGTTAAGAGCTGTGTGGGATTTCTGGGACGTCTCCTTGAAGGCAGCTAAGTTCGCATCCCCTTCCTGATGCCTGGAAAATGGATATGAAGGCTGGAACCCCAGCAGCCATGACCTTGAGGGCAGAAGCCACGCACTGAAGATGGAGCTGCTGGACCAGCCCTGGACAGTCCACCTCCAGACTTATTGTACAGAAAAGGAAGACAGGGTATTTATTTATGCCAATGTTACTTGGGGTTTTATCAATATTTACTCAGGTTCATTCTTGTATTGTTTGTTTTCTGAGGGGGAGGTAATTAGGTTTCTTTACTGATTTCCGCCTGGAGGAGGTACTGGGGATTGAACCTGGGACCTCTTGCGTGCTGAGCACGCGCTCTACCACTTGAGCTATACCCTTGCCCTCACATTCATTTTTAACTAGAAGACAACATCAAGAAAATCTCCAAGAAAATGAATTGGAAAATAAAAATAAGTGGTAAAAAATCAGAGAGGGTAAGTCTGGGACATCCAACATCAGACTGACAGGGGTTCCTGGAAAAGAACACAAAGGAAACAGAGGAAAAGAAATAATATAAGTAAATTTACCAAACTGAGAGACTCTCATCTCATGATTAAAAATACCTACCAAGTGCCTGGCTCAAAAATAGGAAGACAAACAGCACAGATCCCAAAGCGCATCAACGCGAAATTTAAGAATATAAGGAAGAGAGAGGGAATGCGAAGCTCCCGGAGGTGCGTAACAAAGACCAGAGCATGAGGTTCTACCAGACAAGGCACTGGAGGAACAGAGGAATGATTCCTGAAAACCCCTTCCAGGGAAAATCATTTATGATCTAGATTCTGTACCCAAACTGTTCAATCACGTCCTAAAAATAAATGACATTGCAAACAGGCAAAGATTCAGAACATTTACGTACCATGCACATCTTCTCAGGAAGGTACTACAGGGTGTGCTCCAACAAAATGAGGTGGGGGACACCAAAAAAGAGAGAAATATGAGATCCCGAAAACTGTGGATTCAATATAGGGGAGCAGTGAAAGGAGGTCTCAGGACAACTGTCGAGCAGGCCTGGAGGATAACCAGCTCAAACTGGAGCCGAACAGAGGCATCCTGGGGGAGGGAGGGAGACGGGATAAATTATCTGACGGGTTTGAGCATGTGGGGAAAAACAATTCAAAAAAATTTACATGGTGGTGATGATGGGACAGTTTGTAAAATTTTCATAGCAGGTTTATTTAGAAATGAGCCATTTAGTTTTAGGGGGAAAAAAAGTAGTGCAAGAAATAAGCTGTAATCATTAGACACTTTTTGGCTCTCTGGTGGTCAATCCACGCGGTCAAAAAACGTACACTCTTTCTTGCTTTGACTAAATTACATAACGTATTGGATAAATTGGGATGATGAGGGGAGAAGTGATGTAACAGCCAACATTTTTCGACCGTAAATACACAATGTCGTGGTCGTGATATCAAAGTCAGCGCTGTAAGCGTGCTATTTGGAACTGAGGTGATAAAGCCCAGAATAAACAGTGACACTTCCTGGGATCGAGACTGGGGTTGGGAGGAGAGGGACGAGAATCTAACACTTCTCATCATAAGCCTCTTAGTATTAATAACCCTAAACAAGCATTGATTTAAAATAAGATAAAGTAGAAGAGACTGTTACCTACTTTTCACCCCGGCACAGATTAAAATCCAGACCTTTGTAGGATCAGGACCTTCCAGAATCTGACTCGCCTCTCACCACTCTTCCCTCTCACACACGTTTACCCACGACCAGCCCCTCCGGAGGCGCCTCCTTAAGCCCCCCACAGGCTGTGACAGCCCTTCCCAGTTTCGCCTAGTAGACTGTGCACATCCCCAAAGGCGCGGGGACAACCTCCACCTGCTCGCGGAGCCAGCTGTCCTGCAGGGTGCCAGCGCTGAGCCTCTCCCAGAGGCCAGCCCTGGGTCTCCGTCCCAGGCTCCTCTGCAGATAGCCAGCCCCACGGGCTTGCTTGTGGATGAGAGCCAGACTGAGCGCCCAGCCAGGGCCTGGAGGCCACCTGGAATCCCAGGTGAACTTTGGAGTGAATATGCCTCCTTCCAGGGTAAGCACAGCTCTCAGATTATCCAAGTGGTCTGGGACCAAACAAAGGGCGAGCCTCTCTGAGCTGCCTCCTGGGTGCGGTCAGTGTGGCGACCACACAGGGAGAGGAATGTGGGTGGGGCCACCCAGGCCCAGCTTCAGGGCTCTGGAACCACTCAGAAGGCTCCAGTCCCCCGCCAGAAGGGGTTCCCGCACTTCCTCCCGCCGGTGTACCTGCACTTGTCTCTTCCCTGCATCCCTTCTGTGGGCTCCAGGCGGGCAGGGAAGGTACGCCCCTGGAACAGGCACTAAGCCTCCTGGTCTCAAGGAGGTTTTGAAAGGAGGGGGCTCTACCCACACACCCCTGCAGGGGTGAGGTGGGGAGGGCGGCGGAGGCCATGCTGTTTGAGAAGCGGGGTGTCTTCCTGGGGCTGACCTAACCTAACCCGACAGCCTACTTCTCCAAGCCCTGTGCAGCCCTAGCGGTGGCTGCCCTGGAAGCCCTTGGTCCAGCCCCCAGTCTCCCTCAAGCGCAGTCTGTGCAGGGCCCCGTGGGGCCTGAGCAGTTCCAGGCTGAGCCCAACTCTGGCTGGAAGCCTTGGCATTCAAAGCCTCGGGTGACTGGGGGGCTACCCCCCACCCTCCGGGGTCTCCTGCAGGTCCTCTCCCAGGACCACAGCCCCCTGGAGGCTGCTCCTCTGGCCAGCTGGGCGTGGCTGCGATCGCCCCCATCAGGAGAGGTCTGACCTCGGCCACCTGATGGCCACTCCATGCTTGTCCTGCCCACCCCACGCCCACTCCTCTTTTCTCCCTGCGGCCAACGACGCGCTGGGTGGAAAGGACGAGGCCACCCAAGGACTCACCCAGAATTTGACAAGGAAGAAGGCGTTGGAGGGGCCCCGCTCAAAGAGCTCCTTGAGGCCACCCTTCTTCTCGGGGAACTTGTCGTAGATCTGGCGGATGTCCACGGCTTCGAGGTAGGGGTCGCTGTAGCTGGGGCTTGACTGGCCAATGTGCACGAACAGATGCTTGTTGTACTGTGGACAGAACAGCTAGTCTGAGCAGCTCCGGGGGCAGCAGGGCAGACAGATCAGACCAGGGCCCAGAGCCCAGCCGAGGGCGCAGGGCAGGGGATGCCACTGTGGGGGTCTCGGATCCCCCCCAGTAAAATGCAGCCAGTAGAAGGGTTGACGGTAAAGCAGAGTCAACAGGCGAAAGGCACCTGGCGCGGTAGCGGCCCCACGGGTGTTCGGTACAACGGGGTCGCTGTTTATGTTGTTCTGAGTCTGGACTCTGCCACTAAACATCCTTTGGGGCCCGTTATCTTGTCTGTGGTGGAGGACCACTGGCCCACGGGAGGTGCTCCCCCTTGGAGGCTGGGGCTGGGGGCCCTGTGTGCCTTGCAGCACCTCACTGACACCAGAGAAAATCCATTTCTTTGCGGCTCACACTGGGCTCTGGGGGAAGAGTTTGATTAATGGGTTCCTCACCTAAAACAAAAGTCTGAATGTGTCAAAGTGAAATGGTCAGTGGAGTCCTCCTGGCTCTGGCATCCTGTCCACCTGGCCAAGTGCTACTCTGACCTCTGCAGAGGTGACGCCAGTCAGCCGGGCAGCGGACACTGAAGGGGACGGGGCGGGGCAGCCTGCGGGTGGGGCTGGACTGATGCTTCAGACTGGTGACGGGGCTGGGAGGAGGGAGGGTGTGGAGTGAGCAGGGAAGGGACAGGGCCCTACAGCCTGGGCCTGGATGGGGCAGGCACCGTGGAGGGCTCTGGGGAGGGAGCACTAAAGGAGAAAGGGAGAGAGGGAAGGAGGCTGAGAAAGAAGAGAGAGGCAGGAGAGGACGCAGGGACAGGGGGAGGATGGAAAGGAACTGAGAACTCAGCCCCAAGAGGAGCGGGGCCAAGGGGCAGGGCGAGGAGGCCTGAGCCTTGGAACAGGAGCTGGAGGCCTGGGGCGGGAGAGCAGCCAGACAGAAGCCAGGACCTACCGTATCGGGGTCCTGCTGCCGCTCTAGGAAAGCAGAGAACTCCAACATCCAGAGCTTGGAGCTGGCCACGCTGCGGCCCTGCCATGGGGGTGCCGGGGGCGCGGAGGGTGATGGGGCGGGTCCTGTGGGAGACTCAAACCCTGCATGTAGAAGACAGCCCATGGGAACCCATCCACATGGCCTCCCCGCCGCACCCCCCGCCAGGCCCCCAGGACCCGTGCCGGCTGGGGGCCTGCTGTCTGCCCTAATGGGGCCTCCCAGTGTGGGAATGGGGGGAAGCACTGGCTAGAGGTGCAGGGCAGCCCCTGTGGGGAGCTCAGGGCCCTGCACAGAACTGCACTTGGGGGAGAGTCGGGGCTGGACCAAGGGCTCCCAGGGCAGCCACCACTAGGTTCTGGCCGTGGAGGAGCTTCTGGTCCAGCCAGGGAGATGACTGAACAGATCAGTACAGTGACACGAGCCCATCACTGTCTCTCCTGGCCCAGAATAGACACTCGATGCAGGTTTGCGAACGTGGGACGTAATGAACGTGATGAAAATTGACAAGGCAGGCACTCAGCTCGGCGGGCAGGTGCCTAGTCCACCGTGGAGGGGTCAGGAGAGGTCTCCCCAAGGTGACACTTAAATAAGTTGTGATGAAGGAGCAGGAGGCAGCAGGTGCAGTCGGGGAATGTGCCCTCAGGCAGAGGGCACAGCAGAGGCGAAGGGATGGGGCCGTGAGGCGCTCAGTGAGCTCAGAGGCTCAGTCAGGCAGACCTGACGGGAAGGGCAGGTTTGTGCCTGAGCTCAGGAGAGTGACCGGAATTTAAGGGGAGCAGTGGACCGGTCAGATGTGCATTTCTGAGGAATCCTATTCAGCGTGGAGGAAGGACTGGGCAGGGGTGAGGCAGACTGGAAGCGAAGTCTTTGTGTGTTTTTTCCCAGACTGGAAAAATGAAGAAGGCAGGGGAGCAAAGAGGAGGGGACGCAGGAGGGAGCAGAACCCCAGCACTGGGTGACGACGGGACGAGAGGGCGGTGAGGGGAACCCCAGGCGACACCAGCTTTTCCAGGCTGGGAGTCTGGGGAAGGGGAGCCCCGTGCGCGAGGCAGGTAAGTCAGGAGCCCAGGAGGAGACAGAAGAAACGGTCAGAAGGGTGGGTGGAGGACCATGCTGGACACACCAGCTGGTACCTGACATATGAGCTGAATCACTCATTCATTTGTTCAAGCTCAACTTCCTGAGAGACTGCTGTACGCACCCCGCACGTGGTCTAACACACAGAAGACTCCCACCAGTCACAGATGCTGCCCCAGGGACACAGAGAGGGAAGGTCAAGCTTGGACTGTATCCTGAAGGCACCTGCGAGCCACTGAAGGATTCTAAGCCAGAAGCAGCAAGATGAGATTGATGCCTTAACAAGGTGACGGGGCGAGTTACAGGGGGAAAGAGGGGAGATGAGACGGCAGAGGGGAGCCGGTTAAGAGGCCGCCGCAGATGGGGGAGGGTGTAGCTCAGTGGTAGAGTGTGTGCTTAGCATGCACAAAGTCCTGGGTTCAATCCCCAGTCCCTCTGTTAAATAAATAAATTGAATTACCTCCTCCTCCAAAAAAAACTTAATTGGAGAAAAAAATAAAACAAAGGCCACAGCAGTAACCCAGGCAGGACACTGAGCCGCGAAGGGAGAAGACGGACAGGAGGGCGGGAGGATGCGCTCAGAGCAGGGAAAGCCAGGCCCGAAGGCAGGCGGGGCTGCTCCCAAGCCGGGAAAGGGGGTCAGGGGCGAGGATGCTGCCTTGCGCTGCGCAGTGGAAGGTGGAGGGCCCCTCCTGAGAACTGGGAAACAGGCGGGGAGCTGGCCACACTCCTGAGAGCTGGTCACGTGGGCAGCAAGGGCGGAGGCTCCATCTGCTGTCCCAGGAGCGTTTCCTCTGCTAACCAGGGGCTCCAGGTGGGACAGCTGTGCTCTCCGGGGCCCCCTCTTGGAGGAGAGGGCTATGATGTCACAGAGGGAGGCCATTCCAGGAGCCAAGCTGGATGGGGCACCCATGCAGTGGAGTGGCCAACTTAGGGCACAGGCCCTGGCCCTTGGGCTGTGCCCGCCCTGCAAGCCTTGAGCCCCGCTGGGGAGGACAAGGTGCTTGGCTCAGGGGATCGGGGTGGAGCCGGGGGGCGGGGTGCGCAGTCCGAGCAGGTGCTGGGGCAGCATCTTAAAGGGCCGGAGGTGTCCAGCTGTCGGGGCCTGGGACCAGGTCAGGAGCTTCAGGGTACGACATGCGAGGGGGCCAGACACTGCACCCACCTGGCAGAGGCAGGGACGGCTGGACAGTGTAGGTTTGTTGAGAGAAAGGTTTCACACTGTGGGAGACGGGAGAGAGGACGTGTGAGCCTGGGAGCAGGTTGCAGGTCTCGAGAAATGCCCCCTTCCCTCCCTCCCAGGCCAGCCAGAGGGCTGGTTCCTAGCTTCCTCCCCTTGGGGTCCCAAGCCTGGGCCCTGCCATATATACCCCAGATAGACTGGAGCTTCGGCAAATCTCACTCCAGGGTGCCCGAGAGCAGGAAGCCCCATCCCTAAGTGCAGACCCATCCTACAAGGCTAGCCCCAGACTGCGGCCCATCCACCCTGCAGCCTAGGTCTGTAGCATGAGTTCACGGGCCCAAGGGCAGTCGCGGGAGCAAGGGCAGCACCACGGCCATACTCACTCGTGGGATGTCCCGGCTTGGCCCGGCAAAGCTCCTTGCCAAAACTGAGGAGGCAAAAGCGCAGAATCAGCAGGGCTCCGCGTGCGCGGCCAGTGGTGCAGGGACAGGCCGGGTGGGGGCCTCGGCGGGAGGGCGAGGCTGGAGCCTGGACCCAGGGGCGGTGGGAGAGAGTTAACGCTACTGCCTCGAACCAGGCAGAGCGGCGTCCCGAAGCGTGTTGCAAGGAACTCTAGCCTCTGAAATGCCTGTCGACAAGGGGCTCCCGGGAGAGGCCCCCAGGCTCGCCAACGCGGCACTCGTCTCCTCCCTCAGAGAGAGGTCCACAGTGACAGTGGCACATGCGGCTCTGAATGGTCCTAGAGTCAAGAATCCTATTTAGATCCAACTGCCCTGATCTCCCTTATGAATGGAGTCATTGCATCCTGCAGTCTTATCTGTTTGTCACCCTGCCGAACTAGCCATCTCCAGACACACTTTGAGAAACACTGGACTAGAGGCTCGCCGAGCACAGGGCCTAAGACTGCCCTTCCCCGCGGGCTGGGGGTGGTGCAGAGGGACGTCCCAAAGACCCCTCAGTCCTGATGGCCCAGAAAACCTTGTGAGGACACAGCCCTGGGAAGGAGGGGCCTTTCTGGACTCTTCTGAGTGCAGAACAACCTGGCCACGACCTAGAGACCGGTTCTCGGGCCAAGAAGTTTAAAATTCGAGAGGTGTTACTTTGTTCCTGGACATCAGCCTCCACCGGGAAGGAGAGCGGTGCTGAGCACCCGAGGACGGAGCAGGGGCTACTCAGGACCTGCTGGTGCTGTGCCAAAGCCTGGGGCTCTCCTTCCTCTTCCGTGAGCTCGGGGCCAACTCTTTAGAGCCACAGGGTCGCCGGCTAACGGGGCAGCTTCGCCCGAGTCACGGCCAAGGCCCCCAGGAAGGCAGCTCCAACACCTGCGCGGCCCCTCGGTCCTTGGTCCCTCCTTCCCCGGCTCTCCTGGCCCGAGAGGACTCGAGAGAGAAAGCGTCGCTGTGGCCAGGGCCGTGGCCCTCGCGGGGGGAGGAGCGAGAAGGACAAGGCGGTCTGGCCGCTGGCTCCAGGCGGCCACACTTACCCCTGAGACTGCCGGGTAGCCCGGGCCCCGGGCGAGGGCCATTTTACTGTGGAAGGCCGTGGCCGAGATGATCTGGGCGGACGACAGGGTAGCCATGCTCTGCAGGGCCTTGTCCTTAGCTGCCTGATCCTGGAGAGACATCGGAGGGAGGGCCTCAGCGGTGGGCTCTAGGGCAGGCTCGGGCAGGCTCGGGCAGGCGGGTCCGGGCTGGCGACAGGGACCAGGCTCCAGTCCCGGCAGTGCCGGTAGCCTGTCCTGAGACTCTGGGTAAGTGGTCACCGCCCTCATCTGTCAGAGGGGCATATTCTTGTCCTGCCCATTGCATTAGAGTTGAAAGAGATTTTGGAGACCATCTGCCAGACCACGGCTTTCATTTCTCCAACCGTGGGAACACCTGTGAACAGGGACTACCCAGGCCTCGCTCTCCTGCACCCCCACTGGCTCACGGGAGATGATGAATACATATCTGCTCAGCAGGGCTCGTCCTCGGTCACATGGACTGCGACAAGGGACGGTCTCCTGTGGCCCCCGCCTCAGTCCTGCCCTGTGGGTCTCCATACCTTGGCCCCCCACGGCCCTCGAACTTTCATGTCAGAATGTAAATACCAAGTGTCTGTCCTCTGTGGTCCAAAGGCCCCCCAAAACAGGTTCATCCTGCACAGACTCTTAACAAATCAGCACCATGACCCTGGTTGTAACAGAAATGGTAACAGTGCTTTCTTGTCTGAGCCAGTGGGTCCCCTCCGGAGCTCCCCCATCCCGGTGGTCTTCAACACCAACCATACACATTCTCTACTTCCAAAAACCTAGCGGGAGTTGTATCTTTGTCCAAAATAAGGCCACACATACAGACTGAACAGAAGTATTATTTGGGGTGAGGAGCATTATTGGGGCTAAAAGGTTGGATTATGTCAACTGGGGAGCTCTGATGAGAAAGTCTGTATCTTTATGACGAGTTTTTTTAATGGGAACAGTAAGTGAGCCCTTTATTTAGTAATCAAGCTGGGGGGACCCGAATCTGTCCTGAGTGGTAAGCAAGCTGATTGCTGAGGGAGGTCCCTGCAGCTCACAGCTGGGTTTGCACATGACTTCACTCGCCAGGTGGGTGGGCATCACCGTGGAGGAAGGCCCTGTCGGTCCAGGGGGTGCACCTAGCATCCTGCATGGTGCGGCTGTGGGGCCAGGGCCTTCCACTTGGCCTCTCAGGGACGCTCATGCTCAGGTGGCACGAGACAGCCCTGGCAGGTAAAGACCGCTGTCTTCTCACTGTGGTTCTGAACATCACAGCACTCCTGTGAGGCTGGCAGGATTCTAGGATCCCCATTTTAAGATGAAGAAACTGGGGCTCTGAGAATTTAGGGGATAGGGTGCTGAGAGTGGCCACGTGACGGTGGGCTCTGTGAGGTCTGGGGGACCCGGTAGACCAAGGAGGGGACATGCCAGGATCTGATGGCACCCACTGTCAAGACTGAGTGCCCGGGAGGCCATTCTGAGTGGTAGGGTGTCCTCAACCCACTGTCCTTCTGTGGCCAAACTTGGGCCTTGCTCTGGGGTCATCTCTGATAACCAAAGCCTCAGGCTGCCTCTTCCCAAGGAGGGAGGAGCCACACACGCCCAGACCCCTCCCTCTAAGACATGAAAGGAGTGGCAGGCTGTGCCCTAGAAAGTCCACAGACCTCTGCAAGCAACGGCGCTGTGAGGCTGGAGAGCCCCAACCCTCAGTGTCAGTGACCTGCATCCCTTCCCAGTGGCCAGTATAAAGGAACGGCCAGGGTCAGCGGGCAGCACAGGGATCTGGTGGGGGTGGGGGAGAATGGCACAGTGACCAGGCCACTGGATTCTGAGGCTGGAGGGAATCTTAGACACAACCTTGCTGACCCCTGTCATTTTACAGACAGGGAAGCTGCACAGAGCTTGAGCGGGTGGGTGAGCCGGCCAAGCGCCCGCGGCCCGGGGCAGGGTGGGGCCAGACCAAGCCCATGACCCGAGGATTTCCACCACCTTGCTGTCCACCGGGAGCTTAAGTGCTATGGACCCCAGAACGCTTTGAGACTGTGACAAAATCCTGAGATCAATCTTCTCAAAAATCTGAAAATCTGTGTATTATTTAAGGGTTTCACAGCTCCCCTTGAAGCCAGGCCAGTGGTCCACTGAAGGCTGCTCCTGGCCCCACGTCAGAGCCTGCAGCCAAGGACAGGCACAGCTCCTCGAAGCACACGTGGGCCGTGCAGCTGGGCCCCGCAGGAACTAAAAGCTCCCCTCAACGGCTCCAAACAGAACACCAGACAATCTGCTCTCCGTCTGGTCCCCTGTTGGGTCAGTCACAGGCTGACCAGAGAGAGAATGAGGAGCAAGTGGCCCCCGGAGCCGTGGTGTCTGGATACACGTGCCAGGCTGAGAGGGAGGGACCACAGCTGCGGCCCAGCCGGCTGTCCCAGGAACAAAGGAGCGAGCGAGCGAGCGAGGGCTGGGCCGCAGCTGTGGGGGGCAGGGGCCGCTGGGCTGATGCAGGGGGAATGGAGCCGAGGGGGCAGTGGGGAGGTCCCCACCCACGCACGCGGAGCCTCCAGTGTCAAGGTCGTGGACTACGGGGCCAGACGGGGCCTCTGAGGTCCTCTAGTCCAGGGGCTTTTAAACTGCGTCCCGGGCACTTCCGGTTTTGAGAGTCATGGGGCCTGAGAGGCGACTAGGAGGAGGGATCCCTAACCGGCTTCTCGCCGACCTAGCTTTGGCCAGAGGAGCTCCTCTGGTAACGTATCCGGGTGACGTTTAATTCAGGAGAAAAATGAAAGGGGGTTTCCCCTGCTTTAAGAGAGGATTGTGGATTTACTGGTCTAGTCAAAGCCTCAGATGCTACCTCCTCCTCCCAAGCTCTGCTGTGAACACCTCTGTGATGGAAAGTGCACCCCCTCCAAGTGTTCACCTGAGGGCCCCGCCCCAGGGGCCAGGAGGTCTGAGTCCCATGGGGACAGGACTCCTGCCAGTGGCTGGCCCCCCAGCCTGGCCCCCTGCCATGTAGCAGTCACCTGCGGGCAGACAGCCCTGCAAGATGGGGCTGATCCAGGGAGGGGGAGGAACCACCAGACCCAGAGAGGAGGGTGTAAGGAATTCCTGCAGCCCTCCCCCAGGATTGAACCCCACCCTACAACAGTGCCTCCCACTGCCAGCCCCCCAAGGGCTCTGGTCAATGGCACTACCGGACCACTGGTTCTCAAGGAATGGGGCCTGAATGGCAATCTGGCTTCTCTGAGCCATGTGATTTGGGGTATGCGTTGTCCCTCTGAGCTGCGGAGGGCAGGGAACACAGCAGGAGCCTAGCCTGTGCCTCCCAGGATGCTGTGAGCCTGGCCGTGCACACACACACACACACACACCTCCCAGTCAATGCCCTTCCTGCGCAGACAGAAGAGAGGTTACAAGCTGAACCCCACTTTCCTCAGCACCAACAAGCAAGCTGGCTCCACACACAAGCAGCCACTCCCTAACCCAAGAGATTTTTCCTACTGGGAAAAGACCCCAGCTCCGGGAAGGCTGGGCCACTGCAGCCCTAGGCCCTCCCTGCCCTCCTGCTGTGGGCCTTACCTTTAGCTTGGCCTGGATCTCCCGGGCTTTTCGCCGAGCCAGCACCTGGATGTGACTGGACACCTGTGGCAGGAAGAGAGGCTCCAGTTCCTACCTCCCCGACAGTCGGCTCCCGTGTGGCCTCCTCAACCCTCAGCCCTCCACAGCCCCCAGCCACATCATGACTGAATGAATGAATGGAAGGGTCAGTCGCTGACGGCCCTCGGCCCTGCCTCACCCAGCTAAATAGAAGTGCAGTCCTTCCGCTGGTCTGGAGAGGGATGGGGAGGGGTCTTCTCCCAGGTGACGGCAGCAGGGACCCCAGGGAAAGGGACCATCTGTGGCACACTCGGCAGAGCAGCCCTCCCGAGCTGGCCCCCAGAGCCCACGCCCAGTCCTGCGGGGCCGGCCCACCCTGGGCACCGGCTAGTGCTGGGGAGCCTGCCCCAGGGCCCACCTGCTTCCTGGTGCGGGTCTTCCCGGTCCGGAGCTTGATGTAGCGGGCGATCAGCTCATTCCGACCTGTGGGGACACCAACAGCCTCTCAGCGGGGGGACAAGGACCAAGGAGGTGAACAAGAGGGCCTGAGGGGCCCCTGCCCTCACCCTCTGCCCACCTGGGTGGTGCCTGGGGTGAGGATTCTGCAGATCCCCTCCTCCCCCCCTGAGATCCCAGGGGCCTCCAAGCAGCAAGAGGAAGCCGAGGCCTCGCTGAGGGACAGTAACCTGAGAGCAAGGGGACAGGGCCATGGGCCTCCTGCGGGCGGGCAGCTGGACGCACACTCGGGAAGCGCCTCGGAGCCCCCATCTCTCCCATGCAGCCTCTGCCCACCCTTACAGCCCGACAGCTGCCTCTGCTTCCGCATCCTCCTGGGGCCTCTGCTCGCGGGGGAGGCTGCTGGGGAAAGCTGGCCTTGGGCCTCCCACCATCCCCACCACCTCCGTCAGTGAGCAGGACCTTACAGGATGTCTCGTCCTGTCTGTGGGCAGAGGGGGCAGGGGGACATAAGTGCTGAGACACAGAGCGTCTCCAGAGAGGAACCCGGGGCCCCTCATCCAGATGCAGGAGACCAAGCCGACCCCGCTCCAGCTCCAGCTCCAGCTCCAGCTCTGGCTGGACAGTCAGTAGGTCCTTCGAGCGCTTGCTGTGGGCCCAGCCTCCTAGAGTTTGCTGCTGTGAGGTCCTGCAGAACCACAGAGCCACCAGCTCCTCTCTTATTGTGAATGACACCAGGACAAGAAGTTCCTGCTTTCCAAGAGCTCACCACCCAGTCGAGGAAAGGCAGCTACCCACATGATGGCCCCACGCACACGTCAGATGGGGACCACGCCGCGTGCTCAGAGGATGGGGGCCAGCTCAGGCTGGGCAGTCGGGTGAGCCTTGAGCTCCTCCGATCACTGCTAGGATTAGACCACAAAGAAGGGCACTGGTAGGGAGACGGGGGGTGAGAGGGTTTCAGCAGGAATTGTCACCTCCTTTCCCCACCTCTGGCACCCGAGGACACAGCCACCAGCCTGCCCTGTCCCGATGGGCCCTGCTGAGCCCAGAGGGCTGCGGCGCGCAGTGAGGAAGCTGCTGCTGATGCAGGGGGCAGGCAGGACGAGACGGGTGGGCATCCGCCACCTGAGAGAGCACAGCCAAGGCCAAGCGGGCCCCCAGTTGACCTTTCCCCACTGCCAAGGCTGAATCCAGAGGCCACCCTCAGGAGGTCTCGTCTGCCAGAAAGACTTGCTGGCCTGAGAGCAGGGCGCTGGCCTGTCTGTGTCGGGAAAGGACAGGGTGGGGGGGGACACCGGACCCTGGGGACAACGACTGTGGGCTGGTCTGCCTCTAAGCCCGCCATTCAGCACGATGTCTGCTCTCAAAACATTCCAGGGAAAGGTAGTCCACAGGCTCCGTTGGCAGTCCGGTGAATGTGCCAGTCCCACCCTATGTCTATCCAGAGGCACTCACGCTGCAGCCGCGAAAGGCTGTTTTCACTGGCAGAGGGTCTGAGCATCACCAGCAGGGACTGGGAATGGCCAGGGGGCTGGGGGTTGGGGAGCCAGGCTCTAGCCCAGCAGAGCTCTGGGACCTCGGCCAGCCCCTTCCCCCTGACCTCACTCAGCTTTCTCTTCTTCAGTCTGGGCCCTGACAGCCATTTCTCACTCAAATGTGTCCAAACTGGACTGACTTCAGAAACAGACCTGAACTTTGGCTCAACGACAGCTCTCTGTGGCTCAGTTTCCTTTTCTGTAAAACAAAGGTGTCCTGAGCCCACGGGAGTCATCTAGTCCCCACGGTCCAGGGGCGGACCCCACAGGATCTATCCACCCATCCCAGCTCAGCCCCTCTCCAATCTCACGCCACCCACCCTCGGTCTCTGGGCTGTTCCTGGACGTGCAAGGCCAGTCCCACCTTGGGCCTTTGTGCAACCTGTTCTCTGCCCCAGAGGCCCCCAGGCCCACTCCCTCCCCTTCACACCCCAATGGCATCTTTGCTCAGCTGCCATTATGGGGGGGACATCTTCCCAAAACACCCCACTGAGAGCTGAGGTCACCCTCCACCCACCCTGCCTGCCCACGGCCCTCACGTCCTCCAGCGCCTTCTCCCACACCCAGTGGTTCACTTACGAAGCACCGTCTACCCCCAACTCCTGTAAGGAGGACAGCTCCGCTCCAAATACATATAGTTTATCGTATGTCAATTATATTTCAATAAAACTACTTCAAAAATTTTAATTACAAATAAAAATTTCAGGCACCCGGAAACAGGTGATCCTCCCTAACTTCACAGGGAACCCATCTCCCCGCAGGGCAGGCAGATGGAGAAACTGAGGTCAGAAAATCTGTCCCTCCGGGCCACCAGCAGACTGAGGACGAACGCCCGGCTTTGAGTCCTGGCTCAGCCACAGGCCAGCGGCACAGTGCCCGGCAGAGAAGATGCTCGGCCAGTGGGGGCTGCACTCCCAGGGCGGGCGGGCCTCCTGCACACGGTGGCACGTCCTCTGCAGTGAGCGTCAGACAGCCGCTGGGACGCCCCTGCCCGCAGCTGGCTGAGTGCCTCACTCACACGCCAGAGACGACCCCCAGGCCACAGAGACGGAGCCCCCACCCAGCCCCACAACCATGTCCCCGCCTGCTACAGGGTTCAGGCTCTGTCCCCAGACGAGCCATCCCGGCCCAGGGCACGGGGCCCACAGGAGCCAGACCCAAGTGTCCAGGTCTGTCATACTCTTCGAGTCATGCCTCTCCCCTCCCCTCCAGCGGAGACGTGGCCTCCTCTCCCGTACTGGCTCATCTCAGACCATTGATGCTGACCAGGCCCGCAGTGCTGGTCAGAGGCAGTGCCGGCAGTGGAGGACCCCCGCGTGGGAGTGGAGCACTGGGTTTCTCCGGGGCTTGGCGCCAAGGCGAGCAGACAGCTTCCTTCCTGCCTCCTGACTTCCTGCAGGGGCCAGCCTGGCCATCCTACTGCCTGCAGACGGACTCTCACCCAGGCCTGATACAGGCACAGGGAACCAGCCGCCGTGGTTTCCTCCACTCCTGTGATCACAGTAACACTAATGAACGTCTGTGGGGCACTGACAGAACAAGTAAGCTTGATTTGCATTCACACTTTCTTTTTTTTTTAAATTTTATTTAGTGTTCATTAATTTAATTGCGTGAATATTTGCAGTGCTTCTATTTTAACGGAGAGACTGGGGATTGAACTCAGGACCTCACGCAGGCCAAGCACGTGCTCTACACTGAGCTGCACCCTTCCCACCGCACTCACACTCTCAGTCCTCACGCAGCTCACGCAGATGGTACCATCACCTTCATCCTATCGGCAGGGAAATCAGGGCACAGAGAGGTTCAGACACTTGTTCAGGGCCACAGGCCAGCAAGTGGCCGACATTTAGATCCAGGCAGACTGGTTCCAGAGCCCGCCTCTTAGATACCACAGGGTCACTTCTCTGAGTCAACATGGCATCGAGGGCCATCTCTCTCAGAAGCAGCGGAGGGACCCGGTGCCCCCAGAGGTCCTGTCTAGCCTAAGCGAGAAGAAACTGAGGCCCTGAGAGGGGAAGTGACTTATTCAAAGTCACACGCTTTCCTGGGGTCATGGGAACATCCGTTTCTAAGGCCACACCCAGGGCTTCACAATGGTTGCTTTTCCCCACAGATGCCTCCCCTGGCTGGGCTGGGGGTCTCCTCTGCCAGAGACCATTCTGCTCCGCCCCTCTGGACCAGTCCCCCCGATTCCCTGGGTCTCTGCATGGAGTAGGTCCTCAGCGATGTCTCACTGGCCTCTCCCCTGACCCCAGCCCAGGTCCGGGAGGAAAAGCCAACTATGTGGACCAAGAGCCTGCCCACCTGTCTTCACTCTCTCCTGACAGCGGTACGCAGGGCCCTGGATGACAGACACCAGGAGGCCCACAGAGCCTGGGGGAGAAGCAGAGCGCAGGGAGTGCAGCCCCGGCGAAGGCAGCAAGTGAAGCGCCAGCAGGAAGAGACCAGGAGGAAACCCGGGTGAGTCAGTGGGGAGGCACGAGGCCCGCACCCGGTCCCAGCTCCGCCACTCGCTGCCTCGCCGCAGGCCTCCGCCCCTCCGGTGGCTGAGATCACGGGCTGGGGAAGCAGGGGCCAGTGGGGCAGCTGGGCATTGCAGCGTGGCAGGTGGCCTTGGCTTGGGTGGGGCTGGAAAGGACACCCCAGACTGCGGCCCATCTGTCAGAGGACATGTGTCCAACAGCACCCAGCTCACAGCCACGGCCCCACCCCACCATGGGCAAGGACGGCCCATGGCACAAAGGACTGAAGGTGGGACACGCCACACCGAGTGACCCCCACTTTGCACGAACCCCACACCCAGATCACGCATGTCCTTCCAGCCACCCCGGGCTGTCCCCCAGTCACACAGGAGCAGGAAAATTATTGTCCTATCTGCAAAATCCTCTGGGACAGGCCTTCAGTGTCTCATTTCCTCCCTGTACCAGCCTCCCCCCAGGCTGTAAACATGTTAAATGTTTCTTCCACTTACTAAGAGTCAGCAAAGACAGTTGTTACGTCTACTAGAGTTGATAAGGTCCTGTAAGAACTAAGGCTGTTCATTTTTCAAAGTTGTAAAGGGCGTGAGCTTCCCCACCAAGAGACAGATCTGCCCAGGTAGGATCTTTGCTGTGGGAGAGAGCCCTGTGCAGGAGCGCAGCTCACCCCTCAGGCTGGGGCCCCGCCCTGATGCCCACAGCCTGGCCTGGGGGCCTCTCTGGCTGGGATCAGCTGGGACTATAAACACCTGCAGCTGGAGGCAGAGGCTATTTGTGGAGAAGAAACTTTTTCAGGCCTGACATCCAAGCTGTTACCACCATTGTCCCTGGAGGGCTCTGAGGCTTCTGGTGAAATCCTGCCCCGGCTTCAAGGCCCCCGGCTTCCGGGGCCCCGCCCAGCTGGGCGTGCCCCACCCAGGTGGGCGTGCCCCCTCTCACCTCCAAGCTTGGTGCACAGGGTATGTGCCTTCCTGGGCTCAATTCATTTGAGCTCCTTGAGGGCAGGGAAGATGTCCCCTCCAGTTCTGCAGCATGCACCCCACCCCAACTCTTCCCTGGGCGCCTCTCATCCCAGCAGCTGCGCTGAAAATAGTGTCTTCTTCCAACAAGCACCGAAAAACTACTGAACATCACTAACCTTCGGGAAATGCAAATCCAACCATGAGATACCACCTCACACCCACTAGAATGGTTACTGAAAAAAAAAAAAAAGGAAAGTAACAAATGTTGGAGAGGATGTGAAGAAACTGAAACACTTGTATGTTGCTGGCAGACTGTAAAACGGTGCAGCCACTTGTGGGAGATAGCCTGGCAGTTCTTTAAAAAGTTAAAAAGAGTCATATGATCCAACAATTCCACTTGCATTGACGGCAGGGACGGGCACTTGCACACACGTGTTCTAGCAGCATTGTTCACAACAGCCAAAAGGTGGAAACGCCCACATGTACATCATAGATAAATGGATCCACAAAACATGGTCTATGTATACAGTGGAATATTATTCAGCTATAAAAAAAGAAGAAAGTCCTGACACCCGCTACAACACGGATGAACCTTGAAGACACTGCTAAGAGAAATAATCCAGACACAGAAAGGCGTGTGTTGTAAGATTCCACTGCTGTGATACGTACTTAGAACAGGCAAATTCATAAAGACAGGGAGCAGACTAGAGGTCCCCAGGGCCTGGTGCGGGGGGGACGGGAGTTATGTTTAATGGGTACAGAGTTTCTGCAGGGAAGAGCGAGAAAGCTCTGGAGACGGAAGGAGGTGATGGCAGCCCAGCCGTGTGAATGGACTTACTGCCACTGACCTGGACACTTCCAAATGGTCACAGTGGGAAATTTTATGTTGTGCATATTTCCCCACAGTAAAGTAATAAATAAGTAAAACAAAAAACTCCCCAAAGGTAAGAGTCATATTATTATCCTCATTTTTCATGGGGAAACTGAAGCTGAGAAGAGGTGATCCACCAGCCAAGGTCACACTGGCCGCTGGACAGAGAGCAGGTCGAACAGAGGCTCACACCATCAGGCCTCTGGAAGCAGGAAGCCAGGTTCCAGGCCACAAGAGGGAGAAGCAGAGCCCAGCAGCGGAGGACCCAAGGGTCGCAGCGGGGAAGCGGGGCAGGAGGAGCCAGGATGAGGCTCCCTGACCTGCCCCATTGTCCCAGTGACCAGAGGCCTGACCTGGCTGCAGCCTCTGCTCTGCCTCTCGTCAGCTGACTGACTTGCCTCCGACGGTCCCTCATCCCTGCACTCTGCCCAGATCCCCAAGGCGACCCCCGATCCCCCAGGCAAAGCTCCGCTTCTGCGCCAAGCCTCACTCTCCTTGCAGCCCCGCCAAAGCCAGCTCAAGTTCCACCTCTTTCCAGAAAGCCTCCAAGATGACCCAGCCCTCGGCTGCCTGGCCAGAGACGACCTAAGTGCCATCTGTGACTTTCCAAAGACGTCCTCCCGCCTCTCCCTCAACCACGAGGCCGGAGAGAACAGAGACAAGGCCCCCAGCCAGGCCTGGGTCAGAGCGGCAGGTGCTTGATGGGAACTGACGGACAGCTAACAGGCCACGAGGCCCCAGGAGATGAGGGGGCAAGGACAGGAGAGGCACAGAGACTTGGGAGACCCAAGAGCAACTCCAGGAGGGCAAGGGGCCCGGCAGGCGGGCAGAGGGGAAGGAAGGAAGGCCTGGAGCAAGCCAGAGCCGGCCTGGCCACCTGCACCCGGAGGGATAGCGGGCCAGCCAGGGCCAGCCGGGAGAAGCTGTCCCACGCTCACCTCCCATCACCTGCCCACGGGGCTAGAGCAAGGCTGGACAAGGAGGTCAGAGCAACCAGCGTGGCAGTGCCAGGGAGAGGGTCACACCGTGACAGGGCGAAACTGGAGGCTGCCATGGGCCGGAGAGGGCTGGCATCCCTGGTCCACGGGCGTGGGAGGCTCGGCGCCAGTCTGTCCTGCACCCACATGGCACCTGCATGTCTGCCTGGCCCTGGTCGGGGCACCCTGCTTGGGGTGTGCGGGGGCAGGCTGGGGGCCGGCCTGACCCTGTCCTCAGTGTCTCCAGGTCTCACATCCTCCTTGGACAGTCTGCTCTTCTTCCTGCCTGAGGCCAGCTGCCCCGTCGGGTGGGCCCACCTGGAAATCAGCTGAGGTCTCCAGATGTGGGGCGTGGGAGAGTAAAGACCAGGGCTCTGAGGGCTGAGGATGGGCTGGGGCTCCAAGGACTGCCCGAGCGGGTCCTCAAGGGAGAAGGAGGAGATGGTGGGGGCGGGGGAGCAGCCTGCGGGAGACGAGGTCTGAGTCAGCTTGGCGGCTGGTCCTGTCCTGTGTCTGCCCCCTCAGCCCATCCCACACATGGGGCTGAGCTCAGAGCTATATATACCCCCCAGCTGGGCCACTCCGCTCTGCCTGGAGCCCCTGTCACCTCCCTGCGAGGCCCTGCCTTGGCTCAGCCCCCGGGCCTGTAAGACAAGATGGGGACGGGGGTGGGCCTGCATCTGGGCCCCAGAAGGATGTGTACCATGGGGGACAGGTGCCGAGGGGGCTGGGCCAGTCACCAGACTCCGCAGAACAGCCTCCATCCTCCTGCCCAGAGCCTGACCCACCTGAGCCGGGGCCAAGCGGGAGGCAGGGCTGGCTTCGCGGAGGGCCACTCAGGGTGACAGGTGACGGCGCACACTGAGCCCCACTCTCCCACCTGAGTGGCTCTGGGAAAAGCTCTCGGTGTCTCTGAGCTTCTCTTTGCAACTGCAGAGGCTGTAGCCTCCCTGCTCTCCCGCAGAGAGACAGGAGCCCATCACCAAGAGGCTCGCAGCCTCAGGCCCTCTCCTCTCTTCCTCCTCCGCTGTGGTCCCCCAACCCCGGGCCCTCCTCGTCCCTCAGCACGGGGGAAGGAGAGCCACAAAGGACACCGGCAAGGCCAGGACAGTTCGCCAAACACCATTTCTTCCCACTTCCCCCACCCATGGCTCCTCTCCTGCCGCACGGAATTCCAACCCAGGGCCTGGAGGTGCTGGAAGTCACAGCCTTGCCTTTTCCAAACCCTGGTCCAGTCGCAAGCATCAGGTAACCAAGGATAAAGCCTCTTAACTCCGATACCTTTCTGTGTGAATATGGATAGAAATATTCACACCCTTAACGACTAAAAAAACTGAAGCATCCACCCAAATAAATGTCCATCAGCTGGGTGAGCAGATAAACCCCATGGGGTATCCATCCACACAACGGAATGTGATTCAGTCCTAAAGAGGAAGGAAGGTCTGACACCTGCTACGACGTGCAGGAACCGTGAGGACGTGATGCCCAGGAAAACAAGCCAGTCGCAAAAGGACGCGTACCGTGCGGCTGCACTTCTGTGAGGTCCCTGGAGGAGTCATAGCCGTAGAGACGGAAAGTGTTTGGTGGGGACCAGGGGCTGGGGGAGGGGCAGGTGGGAGTTAGTGTTCAATGGGGACAGAGTTTCCGTTTGGGAGGATGAGAAAGTTCTAGAGACGGATGGTGGTGATGGTTGAACAACAATGTGACTGCACTTAAGGCCACTGGGTTGTATACTTGAAAGTGGCTAACACGGTATATTTTATGTTCTGAATTTTTTGCCACCACGTACAAAGGAACAGCTCTGAATCCACGATCTGGCCCACGGTGGCCCTCCGTGCTCTGTCCCTTCCGGACCTGGGATCCCCTTACCTCCCTCCCTGTGCCAACACCTCTTGCACACCTGTGTTTGCCAGACCATTTGTCCCTTTTAAGCAGGAAGATGAATCCTGAGAGGTGTCTGGGCACCAATCACGGCCCCACCCAGGGACCCTGACAGCTCTCCAGCCACACCCCCGCGCCTCCTCACCCTCACGTGTCCCCCTGTGACCTACACCCACCCCGCCTCCCAAGCAGTGGGAAGAGCCCAGGACCCGGAGCTCCTCCCTCCCCAGCTCCACGGGGATAACCTACGTCAAGCAGTCCCAGCCCAGCACCGGCAGGTACACGGCAGCTGTCTCCTCCGTGAGGCTTCCACGGGGACCCAAAGTCAGAAGCAACCATTAGAACCGGAAGTGGTTAGAGGGCGGCACGGGGGCCGACCTGGGGTGTGGAGGCCGCAGAAGTGGGGTCCCAGCAGAGTCATGGCGGCGGGGCTGGCAAGTCACCTGGTGACTGAGAGCAGACCTGGGGTCCGGCTCAAAAGGACTTTGCTTCTCCAACAAGAGAAAGGACCCTCTGGCCTTGTAGGGACGGGGTCGCTAAAGGACGAAGTAGGCGCTCCACCCTGGGCCGGTGACAAAGCAGATCTGAGTTTAGTCAGTTGAGCTGAGCCGCACAGTGTCCCCCAACATTCACGTCCACCCGGACCCTCAGAATGTGGCCTTGTTTGGAAACAGGCCACATTCACAGACGTCATGAGTTAAGATGAGGTCGTGCTGGATTGAGGTGGGCCCAAAATCCCAGTGACTGGCTCCCTATAAGGGAAGAGGGCCCAGAGACACGCAGAGAGGACGGCCATGTGACAACAGGAGCAGAGCCGGGAGGCACGCAGCCGCAAGCTAAGGACACCGAGGGCTGCCAGCTGCCACCAGAATCTGGGAGGCACAGAACACACCCTCCTCAGAGTCCCTGAGACGAGCCAGCCCTACAGACCCCTCAGGTTCAGGCTTCCACCTTGGGACCCGCGAGATGGTACATTTTTCCGGCATCGAGGCGCACCCTGGACGTGCAGTGATTTCTCACAGCAGTCCGAGGAGGTGAGTATCGTCGGCCCCCATGGGCCCTCACACAGTGGCCTCCAAACGGCTGACAAAGTATCTGTGCCGGGGGAGGGGAGGCCGGGGAGGGGGGCGCCGGTGGGGTGCACCTGTGAGGGGGGGTCTGAACGGAAGACCCGCGGGGTGGGAACCTGGCCTGGGGCCATCTCTTGGGAGCAGGGTGAGACCCTCTGTTGTCAGCGGTTCCTGACAGTCACGGAGACGCCCCCCGGCTCCTGCCCAAGATGGCTGTTTCAAGCTGGGGGTCCTGGGGAACTTTGCAGTGGCAATGAAAGACGCCCGGGCCTTCCATCGGCTGCTCAGGGTTTGTGTTTCTTCCTCAGATGCTCTCTTCCGTCCAAAAGTCAACACAGCCCCAGGCAGACCGCCTGGTCCTCTCACGGGACTGCTGGACACGCCGTCTCTGTCTGTCGCGCATCGCTGGCCTTCCCTGATCGCTCTCGGCTGGAGGGGACTCTGCCGTCTGCCTTGTGTGCCGGTGCATGTGTGCCCACCCCCACCGCACTGGGGTAGGGAGTAGACCTGCCCTTACCTGGCACTCAGAAGCCTTACGAGCGAGGGAGTGAGGGAACGAGCCAGGACCACCTTCCTAACTGCCCTTCACACAAAGGGGGAAGCTGGGAGAAGACCAGGAATTTGCCTGGGAGGTGGCTGGTGGGATTTTCCCAGTCTGCCCTGGGGGGATGTTCTGTTTTTCCAGGTCTTGCACCACCACCTTCTCACCACCCTCCCCGCCCACCCATCCCCTGGGAGCCCAAGAAAGAGTTCAGGAGTGTCCACCTGGGAGAAGCCCCAAGAGGCCACCCACCCACCACCACCTGGAGGGGACTGCGCGGCTATGCAGGGGCTGTTTTCAGGGCTGCACCATGAGTTGGGGGGCCTGCTGCCCAGGCCCAGCAGACTCCTTACCGTACATCTTGCCCTCGTCCGACAGGATGATCTTGCGCCGACCGCAGGGCGGGTAGATGGCCAGGGCCTCCTGGAAGCTCTGCTCGATGTCAGGGCTCCACACGCCCTCCGCGTCATTGTCGATGGGCTTGTCCAGAGCCTGGCTGCCCCCAGAGACGTTGCTCCCCTCGGGGGAGTTGGGAGAGCTCCACTCGTTGGAGGTAATGGTGCCGGCCTTGCCCTCCAAGGCTCCGCTTGGAGGAGCGCCCGTTGGACCTGTTTGGGCAGAAGCCATGGCATTGGTGGACAGCTGTGTGGACGGGGGACCCCGGGAGTGCCACCCCCAGGACCAGGTGCCCAGAGGGAAAGGCCAGCGATCCCAGGGGACAGAGAGTGAGGTGGAAGGTCTAGGGGGTCGAGGGCAGGTCATGTCCCCCACCCCTGCAGCCCTCAACTTCTCACCCTGTCAAAGGAGCTCAGTGACCAAGAACTCTCTGACCATGACCCTAAGAACCCAGATGGGCTGAGAAGTCAGAGACAAGGACCAAGTGCAGGGATGGTCCACATTAAGCCAAAGAGGGGCCGAAGGATGCAGCATACTGGGCACTGCTGCTGGAGCACAAAGCGGTGCGACCACTAGGGAAACAGTATGGAGGCCCCTCAGAAAATCAAAACTAGAAGTACCCTGTGACCCAGCAGTTCTCCTTCTGGGTACACACCCGAAAGAACTGAAAGCAGGGTCTCAAAGAGACACTTGTGCACCCACGTTCACAGCAGCACGATCCACAACGGCCAGGAGCGGGGAGCAGCCCAGGTGTCCATGGACGGACGGCGAATAAACCAAACGTGGTGCCACATGCAGTGGGGTACGAGCTTGAAAAAGGAAGACAGTTCTGACCCACGCCACAGCACGGATGAACCTGAGGACATTAGCCTAAGTGACAGTCACAGAAGACAGTCACAGAAGACAAATGCTGTGTGCCTCCACGTGTATGACGTACTAAGAGTCGCCGACGTCACAGAGACAGACCGTGGAATGGCGGTTACCAGGGGCAGGGCAGGAGCAGGCGCGAGGCGCTGTTTAATGGGTATGGAGCTTGGCTTCTGCAAGACGGAAAGGTTCCGGAGATCTGCTGAACAACAGTGTGAATATACTTCTCACACTACTGAACTGTAAGCTCAAAAATGGCTAAGATGATAGACGGTGTGTGCTTTTTACCACAATCAAAAATTTAAATTAAAAGAAGCATGCAAAAACAAAACGCAGGCCACCAATTCTCCTAGTCCATCCCAGCTCGGGCTCTTTTTAGAGGAAGAGTCTAGCCCTGGCAGATTCTCACGTGTCGGGGCTACAGCAGGGCTGACCTCCTGGTACCTCCAGGTGACAATACAGCCCTGCCCTAGCCACCAGCATGTGACAAACCCAGCGACCTCTTGGCGCCAACTGTCCAAGCTGTGAATTTCTGGGCATGATTCTCAGGGGTTTGGGAAGGACGACATCCCAGTCATTTTAAGGCAGTTTTTGAGTTACGAGCACCAGATGGGAACCATTTATCTCCCAAGGCCCTCCCCGAGATCCCGGCAGCCCTGCTCTCCCGGCAACCAAGCACATCTGCAAGGGAGGACCTCTCCCCATCACACACGTCACCCCTTTTCTTCTCCCCCATTGGCCAGGAGGAACAGTGTGGTCCAGCAGCCCAAACCCAGGGCTAGGAGTCTAAATACCCACTTCCATCCAGGGCTCTTGGAGATAAGACCTTCCCAGAGCGCTCCTCACCCTCTCCCCCTTCCCCAGGCCTGTGAGAGGCACACCATTGCTCACAGATGGGTGGGTATGAGAGTGAGTGTGGTCAAGTTCACGGTGGACGAGAGGATGTCGAGTGGGGGCCAGCACATCCTGGGAGGGTGTGGAGGTTCTAAGGAGCTGAGCCTGGGTGCTGGCACAGACGTGAGGGTGGAAGGAGGTTAGAACCACTGAAATTCAAAGCAGGAACCCTTGAGGAAACCAATCCCCTCAGCTTGCTGATGAGGGCACAGACCAGAAAGGCCTAGGGACATGCCTGAGGTCACGCAGCAGATCAGGACTACAGCTGGGTGTCCACCCTCCAGGGTCCCGCATCTTCTAGCAAAACAAGTGTGACTTCCTTTCTGTGGCTCTTAAAATAAATTTCCCTCAAAGCGTGTCTGAGGGGGTCACCTGATCTGGAAGAAACTAGCTTATTCTCCACCAGAAATTCTGGTCTTGATCCTACTGTGAACGTCGGAACATTTTTCTGTACCGTCTGAAACAAACTTCTGTCAAGAGTTCCTAACTTTAATTCCTGGCAATATGGTAGAAAAGAAGATTTTTAAAACTCTCATTCTATAAAAGAAATTTAGAAACAATAAAATTAAACATAAGAAATACACTTTTAAATGTGTAGCTGAAAAAAAAAAATGCATAGTAAAGTAAAAAAGCAAAGAGGCCCCCAAACGAGAGAATTCTAAGCTTTAGCAATTACCCAACGCGCTGTCACGACAGCTCCAGGACGGAGGGGGCGACGCCGGTCTTAGTAACGAGGCCTCTGGGTTTTAGCAGCCACCCACATGAGACCTTACACCTGAGAGACACCGGGGGTCGGAACTGAGGACAATACCTCAGTCCTCAGAGGAAAGGTAGACTATTGACAAAGTATGACAAGGAAGATTTGGCCTACACCCTAGGTATAAAAAAGAATTGTCTCTCCTAAGAATCTGTAGCCAAGGACCTGCCCTTAAGTGGATTTGAGATTTGAGTTTTCTATTACTCAAGAGCCAAGGCTGAAAATCTCTGAAAAGACAGCCTTAACGCAGACTGCGGAGATCAAAATCCTCACTAAAGGATCTCAAAACCCAAAATGACAACATTTAAGTGAAAATAATCCACCATGATCAAGATTTAATGGGATTGGATCCCCAAGAACTATGATAATTGAACAATCTGGTAAAAACTATTACATAATTGTATTTAAAATGATTATTGACTTAAACAAGGAATTGGAAAGATGAGAATTAGACACTACCAAAAAATACAAAGCAGACTGGAAGAAGAACCAAATGAAATATTTAGAAATAAACATTTTAGTCACTGAAGTTAAAAACTCAATGTGGTAGCTCACAGTGAAAAAAAAAATGTGGCAATGAATATACGTATGTTCAGGTATAACTGAAAAACTGTGCTCTACACTGGAATTCGACACAACATTGTAAGATGGCTATAACTCAATAAAAAAAAAGTTAAAAAAAAAAAAACCCAATGGTTGAGAATAACAGCAATTAGACACAGCTAGAGAAAGAATTAATAACCTGGAAGATTATCTCAGGATAGTTCATAAATGCTTTAAAAAAAAATGCAAATAAAGAGCAAGAGCACAATAAGGCAGTTCAACATACCTTCAACTGACATTTGAGAAAGAGAGAACATAGAAAATGAAGCAGAACAACAATCTAAAAAATAATGGCAGGGAATTCCCCAGGATTAAGGAAACACACGAACCCTCTGATTCAGGAACCATACCGAATCCTAACCAAGATAAATTCACATAAAATAAACCCATATTATAGAGACACTGAAGAATACCAAAGACAGAGAGTCCACCTTAAAGAGCAGATTACTGACAAGGGAAGGACTATCACACTGACTGTGTACATTGACGATGAACTTCTCAACGAGCAGATCCAAGACAACACCTCCAAATTACAGAGAGAAGAGCAACTGTCAGCCTCAAATTAGACACCCAACCTAAGTATCACTCAAGGATGAACATTAAACACCTGAAACTAACATTGTAAATCGACTACACTTCAGTAAAACATAAGAATAAAAAATAAATAAATGAAAACAATTTTTAATTAAAAACTTTTAATGAGATTCCGTAGAGAAAAAAAGAATGAACATTAAGTAAAATCATTTTCAGATAAAGATGGAGAGAATTCAGTAGTAACAGACCTTCACTGTGGGAGAAAAAAATAGTAAAGGAGGTATCTGAAAAAAAAAAGGGACCTGGTATGAAAAGGTACTACATACATGGAAGAGTAATGAAGCAAGGTGACTTGCTTGTTATTTGTAAAAGTAACAGTGAATCAGGGGTGAGGGGTGTAGCTCAGTTGGTAAAGCGTGTGCTGAGCATGCACAAGGTACTTGGTTCGATTCTCAGTACCTCCATTTGAAAAAGAAAAAAAAAAAAGAGTGAGTCTAAATACTAACTACATAAAAATAACAACGAAGACAACTAAATTTGGCTGTGCAATGCATACATACACACACATACACCCAGAAAAATCTGAACCGTAAGTTCAGAAGATGCATTTGATACAATTCAAGACCCATGCACAATAAAAACTCTTAGCAAACTACTGGAAACAAAAGGAACTGCCTTCATCTGACAAAAGGTTTTTTCCGAAAACTTACTGGGATATTATGATTTATAATAAGAAGTATGTATTTGGTCTTTGTCCCGTTTCTGGCATGAAGCTCCCAAAACCCTTAATAGACATAAAGGTGTCATTTTATATGGGAATGAGGTGCACCTGAGGATGGGGGCTGGTGGCCAGGAGAACCAACCAAATGATCAGAGGGAGGAACTTTCAGCCCCACCCACCCAAACTCTGGGGAGGGGAGGGGGTGGGAGGTTGAATTAATCACCAGTGACCCACGATTTAATCAATCATGCCCTTGTAATGAAGCCTCCATAACAACAGGAAAGGAGAAGGTTCTGAGAGCTTCTGAGCTGATGAACACGTGAAGATTTGGGGAGAAGCTCTGTGCCCTTTCCCCAGACCTCACCCTGTACATCTCTTCCATCTGGCTGTTCCTGAGTTACACCCTTTTACAGTAAACCAGTAATCCAATAAATGCAACGTTTCTCTGAGTCCTGTGAACCATTCCAGCAAATTAACTGAACCCAAGGAGGGGGTCACTGGGATCTCCGATCTGTGGCCGGTGATAACCTGAGCTTGCAGGGGGTGGGGGAGGTCTCGTGGGACTGAGCCCTCAACCTGTGGGGTCTCATGCTGTCTCCCAGGAGGTAAGGTTAGAACTGAGTTGAACTGTAGGATAGCCAGCTAGCGCTGAACACTTGCTGGTTGGTAAGGGGTTAAAAACTGGTGGAACTGGTGGCCAGGACTTTTAATAATTAAACACTAAAAGCATTGCATTTGAAGCCAGGAATAAGCTAAAGAATGCTCACTCTTAACACTTCCACTCACACTGCAATGGAAGTCCTGGCCAACACGGTAGAACAACAACAAGAAAAGAGATCCGAAGGTTAGAAGGGACGTCAAACTGTCACTATTCTGAGGAATTACGAGAGAAGACCAAAAAGATTCCATAAACAAATCATCAGGAAAACTTCTAAGAGAGCCCAGCAAATCAACGTTATCAATCAATTCCGTTCTTTTCTGCCAGCAATAAGATATTAGACAATCTAATTTTTAAAAATCCCCCATTTAGAAACCAAAGCCATAATTCATCCAGTAGTGATAAGTCTAACAAAGAATGAGATCTTTACAGAGAAGATGGTCATTGTTTTGAAAACGCCATACCTAAATACATGGACAGGAAAACAGTATCACAAGGAGGTTGAATCTCTCCAGGTAAGTCATAAATTCAGCAGAACTCAGAATAAAAATCCCACAAGGTTTTCCATGAAACCTAATAAGCTGATTCTCAACACACGTGGAAGCCCGAGGTGGTGCCCAAGTTGTCTGACTGACTGCTTTTCTCCCAGGGCTCTGCCTTCGATCAGACCCTTGCCATGCATGACCCCTCCTTTCTAAGCCCTGAACACACACCTCTTGGGGGACCCCCATCCATGGCTGACATCTCACTGTATGTCTCACTGATTCCCAAACCTGAACATCCTTCCTGAGTTCGGGCTCCCTAGCAACCACCCACTGGCCCTCAGACGTCTCCAAAGCTCTTCCAGCTCAACACCCTTCAGCTTGTGTCTGAATCCTGCTCCTCCTGTCTCTCAGGAAGGGACACCACCATCTACCCAAAGGCCAGAAGCCCAGCAGTGCATTTGGACTTTTCCCTCTTATCTCCCAAAAACAAAGAATGACCACATTCTGCACTCACCTGGAAGACTGGGCCAGCCCCATCCGGACTCCATAATCTTCCCACTGCAGACGACGTTTCTATAGCCCGACCCTGCCCACATGCTCCCTCCACTTAAAACATTTCAATGGCTTTCCCACGCTCTTAGATAAAAGGACACACTTCCTGATGGGATTTTATAGGACCCTTCATCCGCTGATTCCGGCTTTCTGGCCACACCTTCCATCCAACTGCACCATCCTCTGTACTCCCTCTTCCTTGCACCCAGCCTCACACCCAAACGCCATCCCAACATGCCACGCTCTTCCTCCGTGCCGGGAAGAGCTGCCTGTGACATTCCGCCTCAGCCCCCGCCCACTCCCACGCATCCTTAAGGTCCAGCCAAAATCTTTTATTTTTCATTTTAATTTTTGTTATTGAAGTATAGTTGATGTGCAATGTTGTGTTAGTTTCAGGTGTATAGTATAGTGATTCATTTATACAAATATATATTATTTTTCCATGTTCTTTTTTATTATAGGTTATTACGAGCTATTGAACATAGTTCCCTGTGCTATACAGTAGGTCCTGTTGTTTATCTGTTTTATATATAGTCGTGTGTATCTGCTAATCCGAAACTCCTAATTTATCCCTCCTTCCCACCTGGTTCCCCTTTGGTAACCAGAAGTTTGTTTTCTATGTCTGTGAGTGTATTTCTGACTTGTAAATAAGTTCATTTGTACCATTTTCTTTTCTAGATTCCACAAATAAGTGATATCATATGATTTTTGTCTTTGTCTTACTTCGCTTAATACTATAATCTCTAGGTCCATCCATATTGCTGCAAATGGCATTATTTCATTCTTTTTTATGGCTGAGTAGTATTCCATTGTAATATATACACCACTTCTTCTTTATCCAGTCATCTGTTGACGGACTTTTAGGTTGTTTCCATGTCTCCACTATTGTAAACAGTGCTGTTATGAACACTGGGGAGCATGTCTCTTTTTGAATTAGTTTTTTTCTGGATATATGCCCAGGAGTGGGATTGCTGGATCATACAGTAACTCTTTTTAGTTTTTTAAGGACTCTCCATACTACTGTCCATAGTGGCTGCACCAATTTACATTCTCACCAACAGCGCAGGAGGGTTCTTTTCTCTTCACACTCTCTCCAGCATTTATCATTTGTAGACTTTTTAATGATGGCCCTTCTGACTGATGTGAGGCGATACCTCATTGTACTTTTGATTTGCATTTCTCTAATAATTAGTGATGTTGAGCATCTTTTCATGTGCCTGTTGGCCATCTGGATGTCTTCGGAGAAATGTCTGTTTAGGTCTTCTGCTCATTTTTTGGTTGAATTGTTTGGGTTTTTTTTTTTTGATATGGAGCTCTATGAGCTGTTTGTATATTTTGGAAATTAATCCAGTGTTGGTTGCATCATTTGCAAATATTTTCTCCCCTTCTTCAGGTAGTCTTTTCATTTTATTTATGGTCCCTTTTGCTGTGCATGAGCTTTTTAGTTTAATTAGGTCCCATTTGCTCATTTTTTGCTTTTATTTCCATTACTCTAGGAGATGGATTGAAAAATATGTTGCTGTAATTTATGTCAAAGAGTGTTCTGCCTGTTTTCCTCTGGGAGTTTTATAGTATCCAGGCTTACGTTTGGGTCTTTAACGTACTTCGAGTTTATTTTTGTAAACGGTGTTAGAGAATGCTCTCATTTCATTCTTTCACATGGAGCCGTCCAGTTTTCCCAGCACCACTTATTGAAGAGACCTAACAGTAATTAATATTAGTTAATAATATTAATACCTAAGGCCTCCTGTGTCCTGGCTTTCCCTAGATTTTCTTCTGGGATCTGACACCAAAAACAGAAGGTGTCCTGGAGGCCAGAAAGTCAGATGAGAAGGAGGGCGGCCCAACTTCCCTGACGCCCCGTGGGCCCCCCCCGGGGGAGCCAGGGGCCGTGGTCCCTGGGCCCTTCCTCCAGCAGAGATGGGCTGGACCGGCGGGTGGGAGGAGCACCTCGGACTCCTGCAGAAGCTGGGCCCCGGTGCTGCCCCACGGGGAGGTTTGCTAAGGACCTGCACTCCCCGTTCGCGAGCCTGGGTCCATCCCAGGGAGAGCAGGGCAGCGGGTCACACAAGGTTCTGGGCCACGGAATTTGTTACCAAACTGGAGCTGCTCCCAGCCCACAGGTCTGGCTGCCTGGCCTCTCCCAGCCTCACAGCCCACGGCCCGGGCCTGGCAGCTGCTTCCTTCACCAGGCAAAGCCCCCACACAGCCTCTGCCCGCAGCTGGTTAGGGGGGAAGGGAGGGTCCCCGTGCTCCTTCCCCTCCTCCAGTGACCCTCTGGGGCCAGCCAGGATGAGAGCTGGAGGGGGACAGATGGCATCGTTAAGCCCAGGCCAGGTGACACGAGCAAAGGAACAAAAATAATCCCTGACTTGGCTCCCAGGGCCTGGCCCGGAGGCCTCCTGCCCTGCCCCCACCCCTCCACCCAAAAGGCCACCAGGTGGCCCACCCAAGGCAAACTCCAGGTCCAAACAGCCCTCAGCACCAACCTAGGGACCACAGACATCAGTGAGTCAGGACTTCCGAGAAGAATCGGGAACTTACCGGCTGTTACCAAGATCTTTTCGTGAGCTTGTCAAGAACACTTTCAGGACAGGAAGGGAGCCACGCTCCCCAGGTTATAAAGGGAGAAACCGAGGCTCAAGGAGGGTCAAAACCTTGCCCTGAGTGCAAATGCTAACTACTATACACAAAATAGATAAACAGATTTCTTCTGTAGAGCACAAGGAACTATATTCAATATCTTGTAATAACTTACAATGGAAAAAATATGAAAACAAATATATGTATGTATATGCATGACTGGGACATGATGCTGGACACCAGAAACTGACACATTGTAACTGACTGTACTTCAATTTAAAAAAAAAGAAGAGAACCTGCCCTGAGAAAGTGGCGACACCAGACCTCAGACCCTGCAGTCCAGTCTCCTGCCCATCCACGGTGCTGTCCTCAAGACACCCGTCTCCTGCTCTGAAAGACCACCCCCTCAGTAGCCCTCCATGGCCATCAGTGGACTCTAAGCTGCCTGACTCCCCCAGCGTCTAGAGCCCCCAACATGCCACTCAAACAGCGACAACACCTGGTCCTGTAAAAGTGAGCACACCTGTGCTCACCTGGTCCCCCCCACTGGCTGTGAGCTGCCTGAGAACGTGACTGCTTCTCATACATCCTTGTCCCCCACCTCTCCCAGCTCCGTGCTGGGGCTCTGGACAGCACACAGAATCCTTAAGGAGTCGATTCTTCCACAGATCCCCTTTCCCTGGTCAAGGACAACTCACTTCCTTTTATCACAGTATCTCTAACTCACTGGGGGTCAACACAGGTTGTGCCCTCCTCCCCACACTCCCTCCCCCAAACCGGAAGCGGTGGAGACCGACACTCAGAGAGTTTGTAAGACTTGCCTGATGCCATCCAGAAAGCGAGGGAGAGACAGTTGGGAGAGGGCCCGAGTCTCCCTCCCAATTACAAGGATAGAAATGGTTCTCTCCGTGCCCCTGAGAGCTTTGGGATCCAGGCTACAGGTTCCAGCCACACAGGACCCTCAGGATCTGTGGGCTCTGACGTTCCACCCGCAGACGCCGCACCTCACCACCTCCAGGGCTCACCCGTCCTTCATCTCAACGACTCCTGTAGCTGAGAACTGGGGAAGAAAAGGAACCTTGGGGTTTCCTTCCAGGAACCAATCCCAATCTTCCAGACGCATGAGTCTCAAATATAAAGATGTAGGAGATGGGGCGGGGTGGGGTGACTAAAGCAACCGGGGGGGGGGGGGCGGCGGGTCCCCTTCTGCCTCAATCTCTCCTTCAGGCGGCTGGGCTTGTCTGCAACGCCTGGTTATCAAGGCCAGCAGAGTCACGTCTCTGAACCCCAAGGGAACGTGGTTGTCACAGAACATCTCATTGGATGGAGTGTGGGTCTTTCCCATCCAATAGACCTCAAAGTGAGACAAAAATGGCTCTCCCCTCATCACCCGGCCATTCCCACCAGACTGGGCTCTGGAGACTGGACCCAACTGTACAAGGGCCACAAGGTGCCACACACATTGACGCAGGAGCACAAGGCAGAGGCCTCTGTGCAAACTGCCTGACCCTTCTGAGGGAGCGAGGGGTCATCTCTGGGCCTTCACTGCCCTGACCTCGTTCCTTAAATAAGAACAGGAGAGAGGGCAGGTAGGGCGCATGCTTAGCAGGCACAAGGTCCTGGGTTCAGTCCCCAGCCCCTCCATTTAAAATAAACAAAGCTAATTGCCACCACCCCCCAAAAAATTGTTTGTAAATAAGAAAATAAGAACGGGGGGGAAATCAGGAAGAGGGGACCCCAGCCTCCCCCCAGACTCGCCTGCCCCTCTCTCCAGCCCCCTGGTCTCCTCACCATCTCTGAGTTTACACAAGTTGTTTTCCAGCTGGGGGGTGGGGTCTCTGTACTCATTTAATTCCTGACACCAGTCCGTCCACAGACGTCTCCTGAGGGCGGAGGAAACGGGGCAGGTGGGTAAGACGGCACAAGTGCCGGCCTTAAGGTCTGAGGTCTGATGTGCAACAGTGACTACAGTTGCTGACACCGGACTGTATACCTGGAATCTGCTGAGAGAGGAGGACTTACACGTTCACATGCACATGTGCAAAGATAAATCTGTGAGGTGGCAGACATGCCGATAACCAGATGGAGGAAATCCGTTCACAGTGTGCATGACATCAGATCACCAGGTGTGCACTTTAAACGTCTTACACTTTTGTGCCATTTATGCCACAATAAAGTTGAGTTTTTATTTTTTAAAAACCATCTATTGAGTACCTGGTCTCCGACTAAACTCTGAAGAAATGGTTTCAGGCCTTCAGCGGCTGAGACTTTAGTTGGGAGCGGAGGCTGTCATGTGCTCTGAGGTGTGAGTGGCTTGGGGGCAGCGGGGACAAGGCCCACAGCCTGACACAAAGCTCCTCAGCCCCCCACCGGGCATGGCTCTGCCCTGAGGGCTCCCTGGCCCGGTCCACGAAGGCGCAGCCTGGACACTTGCTGGCACTCGGCCCTGTCAGTGGTCTTCTATCAGCCACTCTTTTTTTAGATGGTAGTTTGGTTGATTTACAATGTTGGGTTGGTTTCTGGGGCACAGCAGAGTGATTCAGTTACACACACACGTATATTCCTTTTTATACTCTTTTCCACTATAGGTTGTTACAAGATGTTGAATATAGTCCCCTGTGCTTCTCAGTAAGACCTTGTTGTTTATCTATTTTATATACAGTAATGTGTGTGTGTGTTAAACCCAGACTCCTAACTTATCCCTCCCCCATTCTCCCCTTTGGTGACTATGAGTTTGTTTTCCATGTTTGTGAGTCTGTTTCTGTTTTATGAATAAGTTCGTTTGTGTCATTTTTTAAGGTTCCACATAAAAGTGGTGTCATATGATATTCGTCTTTCTCTGTCTGACTTCACGTAGGGTGATCACCTCTAGGTCCAACCATGTTGCTGCAAACAGCATTGCTTCATTCTTTTTAAGGCTTAGCAGGATTCCATTGTGTATATACCTTCTACATCCAGTCATCATCTGTCGACAGACACTCAGGTCGCTTCCAGATCGTGGCTACTGTGAACAGTGCACATCAGCCCCTCTTAAGTGGACGTCACTCTTACCAAGTAGAGCAGGGATGTCCAAGGACCGGGGTGAATGGACATCCCCAAGGTCCCAAGGAGCCTGGCTGCTCAGCTGTCACTCAGTAGGCCAGGGAGGGACGAGGAGGACGGGACTCAGGGTGGAGCAGGGGTGCCACCTCCCCTACAGCCTGCGGCCCTGGGCCCTGAGCAGAGACCCTGCAGGACAGAGGCACCAGACACCGCTGACCAGAGAGAGGACCACGTCAACAAGAAGGCTGGGAGGTGCCAGTCTGAATGTGCACCCTGTGCCTGGCACCGGGCTGAGCTCTTGACTAAGCCCTGCTCCTCCCAACACCCCCCGACCCAGGAAGCAAGGACACCCCATTCCATCCTCGGGTCACATGCTGTGCACCAGGGCTCCGCGTGTGAGGCTCGGCCCCTTCCCCACGTCGTCCAGCACAACAGCTCCGCCCTCTTTGCCAGCAGTTCCCTGGGGACAGGAGATGGGGGGGTCTGATTCTGCAGCCAGGAGAGCAGCACGTGAGCCCCACCTTCAGCTCTGCCCACACCCCCGGCCTTACTCATCTCTGGGAAAGGCCTGTCCCAGGAAGAATGAAGACACCAGCATCTGGGGAGCACCACGGCCCCCAGGACGCAGGAGGGGGGCAGGCTGGACTGAATCTGTACAAGAAGCAGGAGGCGGCACTCACCCCACCCTTGGTCATTTTTATGGGATTGTTCTGTCTCAGAGCCACCTGCCTGGACAGGGCTAAAAGTTCCAAGGGCCCACAGCCCTCCACCCAAGGCTGAGGTCACACCACAGAGGACCCACCCTGATCCAGAAACTCACCCACTGATTCCCTCTTGCGCCAGCCACCCACCCACCCAGCGCTGACTCCTGCAGGCCCACACCGGCCCCACCTCCCATTCCGGAATGAAGGGTCATCCAGTTTGGAAACAAGGCCACGTGAGAGGTGGAAACCCCAGTTGGGCAGGAGCATTTGTTGCTCTGGAAACAACAAAACAATCATGAGAAAAAACAGGCAAAAGACTGGACAGACATCTCACCAAGGAAGCTGCGTGAAGGGCAAACCAGCACGCAGAAATCTGCTCAGTGTCTCAGCCGCCGAGGAAATGCAAGCTCAGCCTGTGCCCGGGGCCGGAGCGGCCCAGCAGAGCCAGAGCCCTGACGGCACCAGGCGCGCCTAGTGCCCGGGCGGCCGCGCTGCTGGGAGGGAGGGAGGGATGCAAAACGGTGCACCCTGGAGAGCAGTTCGGCAGTTTGGTTAAAACATTAAACACACCCGTGCTGTGCGAACCCACAGTCCCACTCCTAGGTGTTCATGCCAGAGAAATGAAGGCCTGTGCTCACGCAGAAACCTGCACTGCAGTGTTGACGGCAGCTTTACAAAACCAGCAAAGGCTGGAAACCGCCCAAAAGTCCTTCACCCAGCGAAGGGACGGGCGCGCTGCGGGACATCGGCGAGCAGGGTCGTTACCGCTCAGCAGCGAAAAAGAACAAAGCACTGAGCCACACGGCAGCACCTGGCGGGGCGGGCCTGCCGATGAAGGTGCAGACCCCAGGGCTACACGCTGGCGCTCCACCCGATGTTCTTGAAAAGGCAGGACCGCGGGAGTGAGGACAGATCTGGGGTGCCAGGGTGGGCGTGGGGGGCGGGGACTGCCCGGGGGGTGGACTGCTGTGTCCTGATTGTGGTGGTGAACACCCGACTCTGTGCGCCAAAGCCCACAGCACCTTACAGCACAAGGAGTAAACTTTGCTGCGTGTAAGTTAAAAAACCAATGTTTTAAAAAGTCCTTTTTATTCTGCTCAGAGGGCCCAGCTCATACCCACCTGTTCACAAAGCCCAGTTACCACCCTTCCTCTAGTCATTTCACAACCACAGCCCTGAGATCACTGTCCTCTTACAGATATTTCTCCTGCCCTCTCCTTCCTCCCGCTCTTCCTCTCCGACCTTCTTTTACACACACACACACACACACACACACACATGCACACAAGGACGCACACGCACGCACACACACGCAGCTGCCAAAAACCTACCCATCCTTCAAAGCTAGCGCAAGTGCCTCCTCCTCCTGGAAGCCTCCCTGACTGCTCCCAGCCCATCAGGACAAATCCTCTTTAGCAGGCACCCCCTCAGCACTTGCTTGTGTCTCCAGTTTGCACTTCAGGCACCTCGCAGACTCTCAGTGTTTGCTACTCAGTCTGTCCCCCCTACTGGGTCGCAAGCAGGTCCTGGCTTGCACATTCCCCCCACTGCACCTGGCACGGTGCCGGGCAAACAGTGGGTGCTCCGTGACCACTGTGGGCTGGCTGAGGGCAGGCGCAAGCGGAGGGGGCTGATGCCAAGAGAGGAGAGCTGGCGCTGCTGGGGCTGGCGGAGCTCCGAGGAGGGTATCGGAAGTCACTGATACGGCTTTACTTCTTCTCTTGAATAAGCAGCCCGACTGCTGCTGAAGCCTCCACGTGCTGGACGTGACCCCGCCTCCCATTCCAACACTAGGTCACGGGATGCACGATGCAGCATCGCCAAGGATGCTTTTTTCCTCTATGCCACGCAGCACAGCTCCAAGCCCCGAGGAGACAGACGCTCAGGGCACACCTGCTGAGGGACTGGAACCTGTCCTGTCGTCAGGGTGCTGTCATTGCTCTCCCAGGAGGCGGCCCTCTTTGCAGAACAGCACATCAACCCATAGGATCTGAAGTCCATTTCAGTCTGTACAACTCGGGGTACAGGCACAGCCCTCCAGTGACACCCCAGGGCCCCTCTACAGTTGGCTTTCATCACCAGCCTCTCCCTCTTACAAACTCTAGCTTGCCAGGGGTTAAGGACCAATTATAGGTCACGTATTTGATAAACACTTTCACAGTGTTTAATATTTGCCAGGCAAAAAACCGAAGTACTTTACAAATACTACCTCATTTAATCTTTACATCCACCATATGAGGTTGGCTCTGTTATTATTCCTGTCCCCACCTGCAGAGGGGAAAATAAGACGTACTGCAGTTTGGAAACTTGCCCAGGGCCACGGAGCTGATAAGCGGCAGGCTGACTGTGAAGCCACACTGTCCAAACTCTGGCCACAGCCACTTGGCTGCTGGGGACTTGCAAAGTGGCTGGTGCAACTGACAGGTTCTGTTGGGTGAAAGACACAGGCTGGATTTCCAGCCCTTTGTATGAGAAACAACATAAACCACCTCATTAATGTCGCTTTACTATTGGCTACATGTTAAGCAATACTACTTTAGACACAACAGTTTAATAAAATATATTATTAAAATTCCTTGGGCCAGTTTCTTCTCACTTCTTAAATGTGGCTCCAGGTAACATACGTACACACTTCCATCAGAAAGCACGCCTCTGCAGCCTGTGCTCAAAGCTACTGCTCCACACCAGGGTCATCGTCCCCGCCCCAGCCTCAGGGTGCAGCCTGACCCTGGCATCTGTTTACTCAGCTCACAGCGGAGTGCTGGGGGTGCCAGGCAATGTCACCCACATCTCCCCATGCTGCCTTCTCTAACTGCTGGGACACAGCCCCCTCCCTCGACATCACTCAGCCTCGCTCCCGGCAATGAAGCAGCTTTGGTTCACCTCCCTCCAGCTGGACGGAGTCTCCAGAATGTCAAAGCTGGGAAAACAGCTCTCTCCTCGCCCAGTGCGATGCCCACCTGCTAAGTGTGGAGAAGCTGAGGCCAGGACCACAGGGAAGAGGCAGAGGCCCCAGAGGTCATCTGATCCAACCTCCCATCCAGCACAGAGACCTTCTGCAAAGCTTCCCTGACAAGTTCCGCATAGAAACTCCATGTGGTTCCATGTAGTCCTACCTCCTGAAATGGACTTCAGATCCGGAGGGCTAATCTGCTGTTGCTGCAAAGAGGGCCGCCTCCTGGAGAGGATGACCACACCCACCCCTACCTCTGCTACCAACACTCACCACCCAGAACCCACTAGGTCTGGGTTGTCCACCCTTCAAACCCAGAGGAGGCTGCCAGGGTGGCCGGAGCACACAGGGGACTCAGGCCTTCCTAACGCAGCCCCCACACCCCCCACCCACACCAGGGAGAGCCAGGCAGACCCGGGTGCAAACTCCAACCTTGCGTTAATGTCTGTGTAACTGTTTCCTCCTCCGCGAAGTAGAGGTTAAAAAACAAAAGCACACGAATAAACCCTGTCTCAGGGCTGCTGTGAAGATTCAATGAGACGTTGGGAGAAATGTTTAGAATGACGCCTGGCGATCAGTAGACACTTAATAAATGCTCATTTCCCCTTCCCTGACTTCATCAACTAAAAACCCCAAGTTTTCTTTTCCACAAGAATTGACTGTAAGTCCCTATTCTGTATAATTGATGTTCTGAACTTAAATGCAGGATTTTCCATTTAAATTTTTTAGATTTCATCTTGAGACATGAAAACATGTTTAATACTGCTAGATGTCAAGTCATTGTTAATGGCTAAAAACAGAAAATGATTTTTTTTTAATCCAGTAGAGCACAGTTAAATAGGGTATATTCGTATAATGTAATACTCTTCGGATCCTTAAAATGACAGTTCACAGTAACTTTCATCTAGTATTGAGCAGCTAAAAAGCCAGAATAGAGTATAATTGCAATTATGTTTAAAATAGAGAGGTTTGCAGGAACACAAACTTGGAGGGACACACACCAAAATAGTGACCGCACTCGTCCCGGAGCCGTGGCACTCCGTTACCACGTTATCTTCGCCTTTAGGTATTTCTTTATATTCCCGGTTTTCTCTAATGAGCATGGATTAATTTTAACAAGAAAAAGATTTTTGGTTCCTGTTCCTGCCTACTCTCAGCACTCTGGTCAATGGAGATGATTCTGAATCCTGGTTCTGTCCCCCAGTACGTCTGTTATCCTCAACACCCACAGAACTGACAGCGCTCAGTGGCTTATCACCCAAGACCTCGCCCCAGGATGACACGAGCTCGGTCCCAGTACTCAGGGCGGTCTTTTAACCAGCTACGGTCCGTCTGCCTGTCCCGCTGTTATCAGCTGGAACACATGGGATTTTCTTGAACCCAAGGAAACCCTTCACCCAAATTAGGTTATTTTCCCACGACTTAGTGGAGTAAATCCATGTTGGCCACTAGTTACCTCAACCTCATTTCTGAAGTCCCCGCAGATTGTTGGATCAAATACCTGACCTGGGATCAGCAAGGGATCCATGAGAAACTCACCAGCTTGCCGATTCCGGGACCCCCGTCTTGTCCCCTTGCAGAGATGCGCCAGGTCAGGATGTTATTCTGCCATGCTCACGCCCTCCCACTTGTGGGGGCTCCTCCCAGGCCCTCGGGTGGTTCTGGGGTCACCCCGGAAGCTTCTCTCAAGTCCCCAAAACCTGATCAGTGAGAATCTCGCCACCTGAACTCGGTGTGGCCTGACTCACTTCTTCCCAAGGCGGTCCTAGCCCTCTGACAGGTCTGCCCTCCTCACAAAGATGCAGGCAGGATCAGAGTGCTCGCACCTTCCGGGACGTTCCACCACCTGCTTCAAGCAGGAATCTCCCCCTGTCTGTCCTGGCTGTCCTCCTGCTCTGACTGCAGCTTAAAAAAAAAAAATCCCTTTTTGTTGTCAGTCCAGCTAACCCAGGCCTGTTCCTTCCCCACCCAGAGCTCTGCCCACCACACGGTCAACTATGACTCAAGGCTCAACGCCAAGATGGAGATCAGCCAGGAAGAAACAAAACTGGCCTTTTATCCGGGCCAGGACGATTCGCGCCGACAACTCAGGGCCTTGAAGGGAAGGGAGGACGTGGTTCTGGCGGGGCTGAGATGGCGTGAGCCAGGCTGGCAGATACTGGGACAGCTCTGCTGGTAAGACACAAAGCAGAAGGTTCGGAAGAAGGATGAACTTCAGCAGCTCCGGTTTTTCTGGGTCAAGAGCCCCCTTCAAGGGGGTGCCACCCAGTGTGTCACCAGCCCCTCCCCAGTGCCCTCTGCCCACCCCCAACACCCTGCCTTTCCTTCAGGCCGGATATGCAATCCCATCCCCCATGAGGGTCACCCAGCCTCAGCGCAGCTCCCATTTCCTGCCCCTGGTGACTTCTCTGAAGTCTATTGTTCCCGTGAAGTTTGGGTCAAAGGAAGCCTGCGTCTCCACCCATGGGGGCCCGCCCACCGTCAGCACCACAGGGAGCGGGGCCCTCCTCTTGCCGGTCAAGGAGCTGGCCTGGATCAAAGGCAGAAGGATGTGGGCACAGACCTTAGGGACTGGAGTTCTAGTGGAAATGTGCCCAAAGGGCCAGCCCCAAGAGCTGGAGGCTCAAGGACCACATCACACAGGAGGTGGTCACAGTGTTTCTGAGTATCTAAACGAAAACCCAAAAGCATGGGAAGAAGAGGTCAAGGCGAAGCTGGAATCAGAGCCTGGGCGCTGTGTGCCCAGTGACACGGCCCTGCCCCCACCTCCACCTGGGCCCCTGCGCTGGTTAAACCCCGGGGCAGGGGGGGCTGGGGAGCAGCTGTTCAGCTCCAATTTCAGAGCCTTAAAGGGAGCTGTCGGCTCAATCCCTGCCAGCAAAGGGTCATGGGGGGCAAAGGAAGACAGGCAACCCAGGACTAACCTCGGCTGCAGGAAGGCACGGGGCAGAGCCGGCCCGTGTCCCCAACTTCCACTGGGAGGGAGAACGGAGCCTCAAACAGGGACTGCTCCATGGCAGTCACCAGGGCAAGACCAGGATGGGAGCCCCAGGAGGTCATGACAGCGCATCCCAGGAGATCTAGAGAGACAGGGACACCCTTCTCCACTGGACCAGGTAGCCCACAAAACCATGAGGAGAAAGGAGGGTGCATTTTAAAGACCTCTTGAAGGCCCCACCCCTTCCAGAGGTGGCATTCTCAGATTCCAGAGTCCTGCGCTTTCTGCTGGACAGAGAGGAGCATTTCTAACCCCCAGCAACCTTATCTGAGCCGCGAGATGGGAGACATCGCCCAGGTCAGACTATTCCAGCCTCCACACCTGTGGACACAGGTAGCCAGGGTCTGAGCACGGGGACCCACAGAGCAGGAAACAGCAGGAGACCCGATGCAAATGCAGGAAGGGGACCCCAGTCCCAGCTCTGCCACTCACCAGTCATGCGATCTTAAGCAAGATACTATTCCACCATGGGCCTCAGTTTCCCCATCTTTAAAATAGGGAGTTAGATGCTGACATTAGAGTTCATTAATGTTCAGCAAGTTCACCCTGGGGTCAAGGCAAAACCGGAGTTAGACCATAGGAGGTGGAGACCCTCTGCTCTCCAGTGACAAAGCCGGGCCCCTACCTCCACCTGGGCCACTAGCTTCCCTGGCTCCCAAGTCCAAGGCAGGGAACCGGTAGGGCCCAGGGCACAGTAAATGCTTGATCCATTTTGCTAAATAAACATGAATGAATTGGGCAGAGTCTGTCAAGCTGTGTTCCGAGACATTCCCAGGAAGTTCAGTGCTGAAAGAGGCTCGGAAACCTTGTCTGTCCTGCCGCTGGGAGGCGCTCTGCACACGCTGGATTTTCACCCCAGCCTTTCTGGATGGATATTAATTCACCCCCCTCCCCATATAGCTCATCAGGAAACTGAGCCTGCAGCCCTAAAGGTAGTGAGTAACTGTCAGGATTTAGACCCAGGGACGTCTGACCCCAAACCTGCACCTTTCTACTCCAGCCATGCAGCCTTTAGGCCAGACGCCCTGCAGCCCCACCCACACACCTGGTCTAAGCAGGTAAGAGGGTGAGGGGGCTTCCAGCAGAACACCTGCCTCCTCAGGGTGCATGGAGGAGCAGCAGCAAGTCCCGCCCCTAGAGAGTGTCTAGCCCCTTTCATCCAAGGAGCCCTAAACATCACGCCCACAGTTTCTTGCAGGAAGGAAGACAGAACTCAATTCCAGGTCTGCTTTTTGTGTCCCCACCACCACGTCACATGCTGTCACTTCTGCCAATCTCCTAGACATTGTGGCTCTTGCGCGACTCGGTTCCCTCCCCTAAAATATTTCAATGGTCAAACCTCCAATGGAGAGAAAACAGCAAAGCAGAAAGGGGAAACTGAGACGCGCAGAAGGGTCTTCCCACAGTCAGCCAGCCAATCAGAGGCAGCCTTTCCTCCCAGGTGGCACTAAAGCATCCTTGCAATGAGCAGGAAAGCACCTCGTGGTCCAGCAAGTCATTAAGAATGAGGACTCTCCCATTTGACTGCCTGGGTGGCTCCAAGGAGATCTGGACCAGTGGGAAGTATGGGCCAGGTGGCTATACACTGATTCCTCCTTGTCCTTGGGGCCCACTTTAAAAGCACTGTCTAGACAAATACTGTATATCACTTATCTGTGGAGTCTAAAAAATTGAACAAACTTGTGAATATTCAAAAAAAGTAGACTCTCAGATATAGAGAACAAATCCGTGGTTACCAGTTGGGGGTGTATTATAGGGGTGGGGGAATAGTAGGTACAAGCTGTTGAGTGTGAGACAGGCCCAAGGATGCACTGCACAACACAGGGAACATAGCCAATATTTTGTTAAAATTGTAAATGGAAAGTAACCTTTAAAATTGTGTAAAAAATTTAAAATGTTAAAAAATAAAAATAAAATCACTATCTGCAAAAGTCTCAAGTTTCAACATGGTCTCCTCTTCCAGGTGGGTCCAACCCCACAGACATCCCCAGTTCTACCAACAACCCATCCCACCACCGAAAGGCAAGGATCTCAACTTTCTTTTGCCTTCTACCCGCTTGTTCCCTAAACTCTTCCAGGGAGGAACAAAACCCATCTCCCTCAGAAAGACAGCTGCCTGGAAGAGACAGGTGTGGACAGCTTCCCTCCAGCTCTGCCCGGTCCAGGGCGAATGGAGCTGGAGGCCACAGGCTCCCACAGCCACAGCCTAACCACTCCTGCGCCCACACCACCAGTGACACCGTCTTGCCCACGGAGGCAGGGAGAAAGGCCGGTCCTGCCTGGAAGGCACATCTTCACGGGGGAAGACACGCTCAGAGCCATGGCATCTCACAAGTACTCAGAGACACTCAGCTTTCAGACAAACAGCACTTTTCTCAAGTGGAAATACACTCCAGTTCAACACAAACAAATACGCCTACTGGAAGCCAGGTGAGTCACGCGCGAGCAGGTGTCACCCACGCATACACCCAGCGCTAAGGAGGCAGGACAGTGCACTCATCACAGACCCGCTGGGCCTGCCGGGAGGGAACCCCCTTGACACAAGTGCTCCGAGGAGCGAGTCCTGGGTTCACCTGCTGGGGACATTCTGGTTTTGGGGTTTGGGAGTCCCGCTCCCTGGACCCACTAGTCCCCAGCATGGAACACACCAGGCTTCTCGAGCCCTGGGGAGCAGAGACCTTCTACAGAGGTCCCCTCCACTCTCGAGAAGCCTCAGCACTTGGAACCACGGATACACCCACCTCCGGGCTCCCTCTTCCAAGCCGGAGAAGCGCCCCGCAGAAGAGAGGCGCGGGTGCTGGGTCACTTCTACCGCCGGCGTTCTCGGTCCGACCTCTGGTCCTTTCAGTTCCGCGTCCCGCTTCCCCGCCAGGCCCTCCAGTCCCACCCCGGCCCCGCGGTCCGCACGCCTCCACGTGCCCGGCTGTCTTCCCAATCCGGTCCCGGGCGACAGTGCCTCCCGCCCTCCGCCTTACCGGTCCCAGGGTGCGGGAGGTGGGCGAGTGCGCTAAGCCAGTCCCGCGGAGTCCGCCCCGGCGCCACTCTGCCTGAGGCACCGGGAGGCCGGCGATGGCGCTGCAGGGACGACAGGGGGTCAGCGAGCGGAGACCCGGGCTCCGGCCCCGGGGCCGACCAACCGGGCGGGGAGGGAGGCGGGTCGCGGGACGGAGCCGACCTCGCGCCGGCCCGAACCCAGCTCGCCGCGCCCGCTGCGCGGTCCTCGTGCGCTGTGCCCGGCGCGCGGTCCTCGGTGCGGGGTGCCCGGTGTCCGGTGCGCGGAGCGGGGCGGAGCGGGGCGCGCGGAGGGAGGAGTTTTCCCAGAAGGGGACTGACGGGAAAGCACTGGCGATCCCTATTCCTGGAGGGGTGAGTCAACCGGAGAGGAAGGGAGCTGAGGGGAACGGAGCGCGCGCCGGCGGGCAGCAGGGAGGGAAACGGCGAGAGCGGCCGGGGGGCGCCGCGAGGGGACCGCCGAGGGGGGCGGCGTGCCCTGGGCGCAGGTCCGAGGCGAGAAGGGGAAAAGCTCAAAGCAAAGAGCGCCCGGGGCGCGGCCGCGGGGCCCCTCACCTGGGGGACGCGGCCGCGCAGCGGGAGCCGGAGCTGCGGGCTCTCCCCGCCCCCTGCCTGGGGTTTGAAAGGAGGAAGCCTGGAATGTGCGGAATGAGGGCTGGTATGAGATGCGCGCGGCCGAGGGCGGGAGCTGGAGGGAGTGGCGGCCCGGCCCCGGCCCCTCGGGGAGGAGACTGGGACTCCGGGAGGGGCTGCTGGCGCGGGGCGGGCGGGGCCGACGGCGCGGGCAGCGTGGACCCCTGGACCTCGGCGTCCAGATCCGGCTGCCGCCCCGCACACGTGCTTCCCCTTTGATCTCGGCCCCGACTCTCTTCCTCCTCCCCGGGCCCGCGTTCCTTCCCCTGCTGGCAAGTCCCCGGCTGTCTCCCGAGGCCAGAACCCTTCCCCCTGACCCGGCGGGCCGGGCTCTGGCCTCGCGCCCTGCCACGCGCGCACCTCTCCCTCCGCGCCAGCCCCGAGAGGCCGGAGAAGGGCGGGCGTCCCCCGCGCAGGAAGCTGCTCCCTTCCCGGCGGCCCCCACCGAGGACCGGGCTCCCGGGAACCAGGAAGCAGGAGCTCCCGGTCGGCTCGCGGACCCGCAGCCCGTGAGCCCACGTGCGCCCTCCCCGCACGGCCCTTTCCGCGGTTCCCGACCCCCGCGCGGACCCGCGGAGCTGTCACTGCAAAGAGCAGCGCACGTGGGGAAGAGATACCCGATGTGACGTGACGTGCGCGGAGGCGCGCCCGGAGACACGTTTGGCCTCAGTAACTGAGTGACTATCCAACGTCTGTTCGTGCCCACCGGAGACGGTGAATACAACAGTGCGGAATAAGACCTCGGCCCCCTCCCCCCAGGGGCTTATAATTCAGCTGGTGAGACTCTGTCTACAGAAGAGCATCACCACAAAGAGGGGAGTCCGGGTCTTAAACAAACACGCCGGGTGTGTTTAGTCTCTTGTGGGGAGAGAGGGGCCCTGGGAATGACTGGCGTCCAGCGTGCAAGTCCTCAGAACACCCAGCTTAGAGCAGTGTAATCACATCCCTCTGCCATCTACCTCACTGGGAGGTTGAAACCACAGGACTTTTGGCTTTTTCCAAAAATCAAATCCAGTCCCTCTGGAGTCTTATCACTTAACCCTGTCCTGCAGCTGGTGTCCAGATCTCTGACATTGTTATCTCCCTTGCCAAACAGAAACTTCCGTGAAGACGCAGGAAGTGTCTGCTTTATCTTATCTTTCACCTAGCTCCAGCTTGGTGCCTGGGATAGGCACGTGCATAATAAATGTTAGGTTGGGAAAGAAAAAAAAAACAAAAGCCTACTACCACAGAAGATACTGAAAAGAAACACTATGAACTCTGACGCTGTTTGCAGGGAAGGTGTTCAGAAGGTGTTCCGGGTGATAACAGCATCTCTGGACAAAGTATTCAGTTCTTAAAGTGAAGACTTTGAAGGAAGCAGTTCTCATTTGGATATAAATTTTGGTCTGCTCATTAAGTGATGAGCCCATCGGAGCTCGGTCACGCCTCACGCACGTGAAGAGACTGCAGTACCGGACAGTGTACAGGCACCGAGTGAAATGCAATCTGCACGCACTGGCTATTTCGTGTGACAACCATTTGGTGCGTACCTGCACTTTGAGCACCGTGTGGGAACCCAAAGGAAGGAACGGTGAAATCCACGTTACAGAAGCGACATCTGACCCAGCCCTTGAAGGATAAATGAGAGGGCACTGACTGGAAGCCTCACGAAGGCTGGGAGCCTGTCCACAAGGGGGTTTTAGGAAGAGTCTCGTAAACCTGTGCAGCTGGAGAAGAGGAGACGGGAGGGTGGGTGACAACAGTGGCTGCCAGGTCACTGTATCCCATGCTAAAGAGGGGGCATCAGAAATGCCCTGTAGACACGGATGGGACAGAATCAGCCCCACCGCCAGACCAACGCCCCTTGACTGAGCTGGAAGCACTGGGGCTGGATTGGAGAGTCAGGGTGTCCGGAACTCAGGCAGTGGTCCTGAGCTTGAGGGCGAGGGAAGGGGTCCAGGAAAGGGGGGGCAAAATCAAAAAGAACTGGGGGCTAGCTTGGCTGTGAGGTGAGAGAGGAAACAAAAATCACTTAACTCTGACAGTCTTGTGGTACCATTAACAGAGATAAGAACTCGGGCGAAAAGAGGAATGGGCTCAGTTGGAAGGTGTTGGAGGGTTGAGAGGGAGGCAGGCGGGGTCCCAGGTGGACACAGGAAAGCAACCTTTGGGTGACACGCTCAGCACAGGCCACCCGCCAAGGAGCGGGCATTTGGAGATCAGACTGGCTTATTCCCTCCCAGTCTCAACTATCCAAGGCCATAAATGATCCGTCAGGACCTCAGCCTCTTGGCTCACACCCTCACAGGCTTCTAGAGAGCTCTGTGCCTTCAGGAATCTCCTGTTCCGAAGCTGCCGAGGTCCCCCCCGGGTAAAGGGAAATTCTTAGACTTCGAAATTCTGAAGTGCGAGAGACTGACCGTGACTTTACACTATGCCCTGCCCTTCCAGGGGTATTTCCATTTCTTAAGGGACGAGATCATTTGTTGACCTTCAGGAATGACTCTCTTGGTAGAAATATTTCATGTCCGGATCAAGCTAGAGGGAGGCACATGGCTCCCCTCAAACGACGCCATGCAGTCCACACCTCCTCACTTCCCCTCCCCGTGACCCCACCCACTCTGCCTGGCCCCACCAGTGGGCTCCAGAGGCTTCCCGAGAAGAGGAGCAGAAGGAGGACCGGCGGGGGCGTGGCCAGCGCCACGCTTGGTGTGGGGGGCATTTGTGGTCTTTCTTCTCCAAAATCAAGGTTGCAAAGCATATTAATTAATCACGTGTTGTTTGATAGTATTTCCATTCCTTCAATACAGTCTTCAACCCATGTGGTCAGTTACATTATCCATATGATTCAGCCACATCCATGTGACAGAGTCCTTTACCACGAAAATAACAAGATTTTTTAAAAGAAACCAAGCAAGCATTCCTGACGTAATAAGTGGGAGAGGAGCTTTTGAAAACAGCGTATATAGGATGACCCTGTTTTTGAAAAATAAATTGAAAAGTACTCTAGGGTGATGATCTCTGACAGGTTGAAAATTAAGGGCATTTCTTTCTCATTTTTTTCTTGATTTTCTATAACAAACTTCTACTTTTATAACTGGGTGTGGGGTGTGACTAGAACTGTGTATCTAACCCTGTATCTAATGTTTCTATGTCTTAAAACAAAACAAAACAAAACAAAACCGGATTTAATAGCTTAAAGCAAGGTTGACTAGGGCAGAGTAAAGGAGGGACTGTTCCCTAGCCTTTAGGTAAGAGGCAAATACAGGAGAGACCCCCAGAGCAGGCCCCGCACCCCAGCTTCAGGAGCAGGCTGCGGCTGCCTGGGTGCTGTGGCTCCCGGTCCTTTTCCTTTTTAATCTCTCCACGCTGTATTTCTCTTTGTTTTTCTTCCCTTCAGACTCTTTGCTCCACACCAACTGAACTGTATCTTGTGTTTTGAAGGACTAAACAGACTAAACTTAATCAAAGAAAGTCTTTATTTTCCTCTATAGAATAAAAGCAGTCTGTAATTTGGAAAGCACATGAGTTCTGTTGTCTCTTTATCAAAGAGAAATGTGAAAGAGGAAAGACTCCAGGCCCAGCATCCAGGGAAGGACTTCGCCCCTGGCCCCCACATTCATGTGCTAAGTCCCAATCGCCAGAGCCTCTGAATGTGGCTGGGTTTGGAGACTCTTTAAAGAGGGGATTAAGTTAAAAGGAGGTCTTTAGGATGGGCCCTAATCCAATCTGACTGGATCCCAAAGGCCTCCAGGGCCCATCCCAGTCTCCTTATAAGAAGAGATTAGGACCCAGACACTCACAGAGGAAGGACCACGGGGAGAAGGCCATCCACATGCCAGGGAGAGAGGCCTCAGGAGACACGGACCCTGCCCACTCCCTGATCTTGGACTCCCAGCCTCCGGAACTGTGGGAAGTAAATTTCACTTTAAGCCACCCGATCTGTGGTGCCTTCTCACAGCAACCCTCGCAAACTAACAATGTATTTCCAGACTGAAATAAAACGCTTGGTTTCTGGAGCCCAGAGGCTGAGGCCTGCTCCACACAGTTCTGAGTTTCTCTGAGGTTCCCAGGGGGTCGTTAGGATCAGAAATCCAGGGTCTTCCTGAAAAAAAATTAGAAGGGAGGAAAGGCTTCCTCCAGCCTCATTCACTTAAACGCTTCATTTTCAGTGACTCTGATACAGTATTTTGGAAATGAAAGTTACTGTAAGTCACGTATTATGACCTTACTGGGGACTTAAACAATCCGCGTTCAAACATCAGCTTGGCTGCATACAAGTTGTGGCCTTGCACACACACTTACAGTACGAGCCTCAGCTTTCTGTCATGTGTTCACTCCTCACGGCTGGAGCGTGTGTGCTGTCCTTGGCCCTGTGCTGGGCAGGCACTAGAGATAAACAGATAACTCACCATCCCTGCCCCGCGAGCTGCCAACATCCTGACAGGGGAGCTGGACAGACAGCAACCCCCACACGGGAGGAGAACTGCTAAGAAGTAGCTAAGTTTTGGGAACCTGAAGCTGAGATTTCTGTGGACCCACGCCCCCAGCAGAACTTCCTCCAATGATAAAATGCTCTTTATCTGCACTGTCCAGGACGGTAGCCACAAGCCACGTATGGCTACCGATCCCTTGAAATGTAGCTAGGTGCCTGAATTTTAATTAATTTAAATAGTTACATGTGACTCGTGGCAATGGGGTTTGGGCAGCATGGCTGTGGGTCATACAGGAGACATTCAGCAGGCGGTTTACGGGAACGCCGGCAGAGCTCAGGAAAGAGCTCGGGGCGGGCCAGTGTATTAGGTGTAACACTGGGTGAGTTACAGAGTATGAAGAATGAAAAGGGACTGAAATAAATAGCACAGCCTCTGGAACCTGTGTATACTCAAAACACGCTGATAGGATTTCTTGATGTGCAAATAGCCCATGCACAGGGGACTAGCTAAAAGCTCTGCGGTGCTTCCTACAGTGAAACACCGCAGAGCACAGACAGGTACCAGCACATCTCAGGTCCTGCGGGCTCAGCCCCAGACCACTGCCAGAGAGCAAGCCTTGCAACACAGCTGGCCACACAGATCTGGGGCTTTCTCAGTGCATACAGGAGAAGTTATGTCTACGTGATACAGTAGCCTATGAAATGTGCAGTAGCACTAGGTCTAAAGAAACAACATATGTGCCTTAACTTAAAAATACTTTATTGTTAAAAAGTGCTGATCATCATCTGACCACGCAGGGCTGCCACAGAGCTTCAGTTTGTAAAACACAGAATCTGCGAAGCATACCACTGTGAAGTGGTAACACGAGGCATGGCTGGATGAGGAAGGGCTGCGTTTATTGATATGGAAACATCTCCAGGATATATTAGGTGAGAAAAAGCAAGCTACTGAACCAAGTGAATAGTATGCTACCTCCGCACAAAGAGAGGGAAGTTACAAATGCATTTTTGTTCCTGCAGAAAGAAATGCTGGAAAGCTCCCCTGGACTCTCCGCGTGGCTAACTGGGAGGAGGCCAGGGCACGGGGAGCGAGAAGGGGGCGGACAGGGGAGGCGGCTTTCACTATAGAGTCTTTAAACTTTTTAAAAACCATATGAAATTACTAGCTGAAACTTCTATCTGTATCTGATACAGAATAACATCAGACTGACCAAAGGCCAAACCTGGACGTGTGAACGTCACACTTCCGTCTTACCCTGCTGTGGTCTAACCTGAGCAGGCATTCGTGTGCAAACCGCATCTAGATGCCACTCAAAATCGTGAGCTAGTTCCCAGCCTTCCTCTGACTGTCGGCCTCCTGTCCTCTCAGACCATCCTTCCTTCCTCACCTTCCTGCCCCGAGACCACAGAGAAAAGAGGACTGCTGATTATTCTCGGAGTTGTAAGGGACAGGATCTAGTAGGTGGTGCTTAACCAGATGTTAAAACCCTGAGGCTTGAGAACCACTGTGCTCCACAAAATGTGGAAAAAAAGGTTGGAGCAGACCAGGAAAATTCCTGCTCCCACCTCGGTCCCCCCGCCAGCTCGACCCTCTGCGTGGCTCAGGCTTCCTCACCGACTCCCAGGCCTCGGCCCTGCAGCTTGGGCCTGATGGACCGAGAGACTCGGCAGAGCCAGAGAAAATCAGAGGCCCGTTTCATATTTGAAGCATTTCAAAAACTCATTAACATCAGGGCTATTTTTTCCTTTTTCTTCCCCACCCTGCACCCGATAGGAATGGAGAAATGGGTACAAAGGAAGGAACTCAGGGTAGAGTCAGGACTGAGGTTGGAACACAGACGTGTAGTTACCCAGTGAAGCCATGCTGTTGTTCTTTCCTCTCACCATGGTCCCTGGAAAACCACCTGAAACTGCTTTATGAGCATTCATAAACCATTTTGTGTAGTTGCATGGCTAAAAATGTCAACTGAAATGCATTGTTCTTCCAAAAGAACATTAATAAAAAATGGTAATACTGGTTCTTGCCCCTATCCCACACTAATATGTGCCAGATCTCAGGCATTTTACCTGGAATACCTCAGCTTTCTAAACCCCAGGAATGTCACTGTCCCCAGACCTTCAGAAGAGTCACGCCGCAGCACAGGGGTCTTTGTAAGTACGTGATAACACGGTCCGTGGTGAGTTCCCCTCACCCGGATTACAGATCTGTGCTAGTCATTTTCACGCACTGGTAACATACCCCTTGGCCAGCAGGTGGTGCCACAGAGCCGCCTGCGGTTTACCCAGGGCTGGCCTGAAGGTCCCAGGTCACGCAGGGCGAATCCTGCATCACCTGTGGCGTCCTCCTTCCACCGCCCCGTTTCTGCAGACCATGGAAGGGTTGTGGGACTTGTAAAGAGTACACACGGACCCTCACAGCTAGGAGACCAAAGCGGGGAGAGGAGGGAAAACTAGCCCACATGCACCTGGCCAAGAAATGGAGGGTGGGGGCAGACCCCAGCCAGGCCCCAGCTGGGTCCCTGTGCAGAAGTTTAAAGGGCCTTGGACTGGACAGGAGCAGATGCTGGACAAGGGGCGTGAGGACACAGGCAGGGGCTGGTCCGCACAGAGGGGAGCTGGAGGCGGAGAAGGGCACGTGCAACATCCAACATCCCAACGTCTCCTCTGGGGAGCAAGCGGGGTCCGCGGCCGGGAAGGCAGCTCTCCTGGCTCAGGACCACATCCTCCCACGAGGTGCTCCCGCCACCCAGTCTCCTTCCCCAGGCCCTGGCTTGTGCCTCCACGTCTTCTCCCCAGGTCTCTTCTGCCATGAACAGCACGTAGCTGTCCAGGAGGTAGCCAGAGAGCTCGAGTCAACACATGGGGATTTGGGGTGGCTGCCAGCATGAGCGGGGAGCACTGTATCCCTCAGGGGCAGGGATCAGGAACTCAAAACCCTCAGCCTATTGAGGACCAGAGACGCATCTGGCAAATCACTGGCAGGAAGAGGGCCAGAGCGCAGGGGCTTTGCCTGATGGAACCGTCACCCGCCGCTGCACCCACGGTGCTCAAGGTGAACGATGCTCATCCGTCTCTTCTCTGATTTACTGACCTCCAGGTCAGAGAGCCTCTGGCAGGCCAGCTTACATTTTTAAACACCACTTGCTGTTATCTTCATGGTATCTTCTTCTGGTCACTGGCAAGGGTGTAAAACTGTGTCACAAGTAAACTGGCCAAAAAGAATCATGAAAAAGAAAAACCAAGCTATAAAAGTCAGCCTGGCTCCAGCTCTCGCCCTGATCTCGGGGCTCTCCCTGCTTCACTTGATTCACCCCCCCCCCACACCCTGCGAGCAGGGAGGCCTTGCAGACTCGTGAGTGCATCTTTCCAACCTGCCTCTGTAAGGAAGCTCTAAATGTGACCACTCGGAGGTAAGAGATGGGCTCTGCTTTACTAGCAGGTATCTGATTTGCTTCGCTGCTGAGTCCAGAAGCAGCACAAAGATGACCCGGGAGGCTGCCCGGCGCCGGATCCAGAACCACGGATCCAGAACCTCTGGGCCCTCCATGCTCAGCCTCAGCTCTGAGGTCGGTGTGGTGTGTGTGAGTCTACAGCCTCCAGGACGCAGACTCGGCTTCTGCCCTGGGATGAAAGCTGACGGTGACTGTCACCTGGCTCCAAAGAAGTGACCCCATTCACTGCCGCCAAGTGATGCAATTACCGTGACAGAACATGAAGGCAGGAGCCGAGCGAGGGATGGGACTTTGAAAGACAAATGGCAACACTCACATTGTCATAGAAATCACTTTTTATTTCTGTAGCGTACAAAAGATATAAATATGATTCATGTAAAACCAACTACCTGCGCACCCAAGCAGGAGTGCGTGAAGCGGGGGGCGTCTCTGAGCCGGAGCGGGCGGGAGGAAGCGGGCTTAGGCCCCGCGGCCCCTCCTGGGACACTTCATACTCTGCATCTGGAGACGAGGGACCAGCCTTCTGTTTTCAACGCCGCAGCTCGTCAGACAGGGGGCACTCGGGGACGGCGGCGCCAGGGGGCTGGAGGGCACTTCTCTGAACAAGGCACTTGAGGGGAAGCAGGCCTGAGACTCAGGGGACCGACCTCGGCAGGACAGCGGGTGGGACCTGCCGGCGGGTGAGTGCAGGCCTTCTCGTCCCCGGCCTTTCCCACTGCTGTTGGACGTGGAGCAGGGACAGCAGGCAGCGGGGACAGGGAGGAAGTCCACAGGAGGGAAACACAATGGAGCGACAGCCGCTGACGCCTGGCCCCGTGCAGAGCCTGGGAGGCAACATCGCCAACACAGAGCTCACCGGGCTCCCGAGTCCTCCACACCCAGGTGTGCTCGGGGGCCGTGACCTGGCGGCATCACATGATTCGTTGGGAGATGCTAATAATCTGAACGACTGAGCAAAACTCTTACAATCTGTGAGAAGCTCATGACAGGACACGATCTCGGATGAATGGGCCTCGGGGAGCCGACGGTACTCACGTCGAGAAGAGAGGCCCGGCTCTGCCAGTAAGGTCTGGTCCCTGCCCCTCTCCACAGTGACAGTCGCAAGTCTCCACACACACTGTTCTGGTACCCCCCCCCCCCACGTCCGCAGGCGTGTACCTCTACGCTGACCACTCCGCGGCCGCACGGCTGTGGGAGGCCTCCCGGGCTGAAAATGAAGGCCACTGTCCAGCAGTTCTCAGGCTTAACTAGACCCAGTCGCTTCTAGAGTTAACACTTCCAGCCTAAACCAAAATGAAGACGATCACGTACATTTCTCACATCACTGATCATAAATCTGGCCACAGCCACTCTGAGATTGGAGCCAGCCAACCTGCTGGGAACAAGGGGAGGGGGGCTGTGACACGGGGAAGGGGCGGGGGTGGCTAGTTCTGGGGACCCGGCACACGCTCTGTCCACAGAGATGGCGCACCATCCCCCATGGGCGAGGTGGGTGGGATGGCAGAATCAAGCCAGCCGTGTGGACTCAGAACGAGGACTGACTCGGGTTCCCAGTTCTGATGGCAAATGACTCTGGAAATCATCATCCCAAACAAGGTAAAAGCTACATTACAGCGAATGAGGCTGCACATCTCTTCAGAGTCGACCTGCAGGATGGCTGCTTCTCAGAGACAGCCCCCGACTCAGATGCTCTCACAACTGGGGGCCCATTCTGGATGAGATAGGGACGCCCGCAGGAGGGGCTGGCCTGCCGCCCGTGTCAGGGACACAGCCGCGGCCCCGTGGATGAACCGGCCACCGCAGAGCAGCGCAGTGTTAAGACACTACCAGCCGTTTTCAGGGAAAGTTTGCAGGCCTGGAGATAAAGGTAGTTCAGGGAACTCTCCCTCTCTGAAAAGGTCTTCAAAAAAGGAGACTCGCATATTTAAGAAGCTCACTTTGGCTGCGAATTTCCAGGCACAAGAATTCTGACTCTGCTGGGCACTGACTTCAGGAGTCCCCTGCACTGGACAAGAGCCTCTCCGGGCTTCGAACCGTCTCCCACCCGATCAGGCTGTGATCCCCGAGCAGGCGCGGGGACTGGGCGGGGTGGTGTGTGCACACCTATGTGTGTCCACACACGTGTGCACAGATACACGTACATACTCTCAGGGATCATCCCGAAAGGGGCAGACTGTCGCTCTGCGTGTCCTGGGGCAAGAGCAGGGGCGGCGACTACGCCCAGGACAGCTCTGCGGGGAGAAGGCCAGCGCCGCCGCTCCCTCACTCGCACGCCAGCTTGCTGTCGAAGCTGGAGAGCCCGATGGCAAAGGCCTGAAGGGCACACAGCGGGTAGCTGTAGTCCAGTGTGAACACGTCGTCGGCCACACGTCCGAACTGCATGACTATATAGTCCGCTGGGAGCAGGAAAAATCGGGACGTTAGAACCTGGGGAAGAGCCTACCTGAGATACAGAAAAACCCCCCAGCAGGCCAGTTAGCCACCAAGTCTCTTCACACGGGAGGCTTACGGACGGGAGGGGGCGTGGACAAGAGCGGCGTGGACGGTGAGCAGTCTGCACTGCGCCCCGTGCAGCTCCAGGGACGGGGCCCCCCCAACCAGCAGGAAAGGGCAAGAGGTGAGAGCAGCCTGAGGCGCTGGCCGGGGCAGCACCGGCGCCGGGGCCGCCAGGAGCCCTCACTGCGCGAAGGTTCCCGCGGCCGCGCCCAGCGGCCTCCCCGAGGCCTCCTGCCCTGCCTCAAGGAAGCTCTCCCACCCCGCCGCCCTCTGCAGCGCGGCGGTTCAGGAATTTGACTGTAAGGCTGTGGTTCTGTCTTTCCAAAGAAATCATTTCCTTCTCAAATCATTCTCGCCTGAATATGACTTCCTCCCAACGATGCCCATTTCTGACTCCTGAAAGAACATCTTCCCTCCTGTCCCCGCCCAGCCCTTCCTGGGGGCTTACGGTCACTTTCGTGGACTATCTGGAAGTTCTTCACAGATGCCTGTGTGACCCGGCCGTGGAAGTTCAGGACGTAGGACTGGGTGTCGTCATTCCAGACTGGGGACTTGTTGTGCAGTTCAATCAAGTTCTCCATGGTCTTGCTTTGCCACTTTGAAAGCAAGCTCTCATGGTCCTGTTGGAAACGAAAGGCACCTGTCTGTCCTGAGGACCACGGGAGACCGCTCATCCTCAATGCTGGGGGCACGAGGCAGAGCAGGAAGTAAAACAAAGTAAAACAAATGAAAAAAGCCAGAAATTCAGCAAGGTTTTTTTAGATTCCTGTAGAATAACTAGCATTTCTCTTTGCAAATCAGCCACGTCAGCAACTGCACTGACCTGGGTCCGGGGGGGATGGCTCCTGAAGGGACTGTGAGCCACCCTCCCGGCTGGGCTCTGGAAGAATCAATACTTTTTTCCATTGATCTCGTCGGTACTGCAGTCTTGTCTCTCAGAGCCCTTTGCTGATTAAATACGCTCTTACTTACATTTCGTGGCTGAAATGGGATCCGTTCATGATTCATGGTCATCCCGGGAACGATCACAGACATCTTCCGAGGGCCTTTAAACCCGAGGACGTTGGTTTCCTGGAAGAGAGGAAAATAAGGCAGGAACTCGGAACTGAAATGA